>NC_135834.1:11954179-12256945 GCF_964213995.1 Mustelus asterias | reverse complement strand
GGGCGAGGGGAGGGGGCTGGGGGTGTTGGGGCGAGGGGAGGGGGCTGGGGGTGTTGGGGCGAGGGGAGGGGGCTGGGGGTGTTGGGGCGAGGGGAGGGGGCTGGGGGTGTTGGGGCGAGGGGAGGGGGCTGGGGGTGTTGGGGCGAGGGGAGGGGGCTGGGGGTGTTGGGGCGAGGGGAGGGGGCTGGGGGAGTTGGGGCGAGGGGAGGGGGCTGGGGGTTTGGGGCGAGGGGAGGGGGCTGGAGGGTTGGGGCGAGGGGGCTGGGGGGTTGGGGCGAGGGGAGGGGGCTGGGGGGTTGGGGCGAGGGGAGGGGGCTGGGGGGTTGGGGCGAGGGGAGGGGGCTGGGGGGTTGGAGCGAGGGGAGGGGGTTGGGGCGGGGGGAGGGGGCTGGGGGGTTGAGGGGAGGGGGTTGGGGCGAGGGGGGGGGGTTGGGGCGAGGGGGGGGGGTTGGGGCGAGGGGGGGGGGTTGGGGCGAGGGGGGGGGGGGTTGGGGCGAGGGGGGGGGGGTTGGGGCGAGGGGGGGGGGGTTGGGGCGAGGGGGGGGGGGTTGGGGCGAGGGGGGGGGGGTTGGGGCGAGGGGGGGGGGTTGGGGCGAGGGGGGGGGGGTTGGGGCGAGGGGGGGGGGTTGGGGCGAGGGGGGGGGGGTTGGGGCGAGGGGGGGGGTTGGGGCGAGGGGGGGGGGTTGGGGCGAGGGGGGGGGGGTTGGGGCGAGGGGGGGGCGGTTGGGGCGAGGGGGGGGCGGTTGGGGCGAGGGGGGGGGGTTGGGGCGAGGGGGGGGGGTTGGGGCGAGGGGGGGGGGTTGGGGCGAGGGGGGGGGGGTTGGGGCGAGGGGGGGGGGGTTGGGGCGAGGGGGGGGGGGGTTGGGGCGAGGGGGGGGGGGGTTGGGGCGAGGGGGGGTTGGGGCGAGGGGGGGTTGGGGCGAGGGGGGGGGGGTTGGGGCGAGGGGGGGGGTTGGGGCGAGGTGGGGGGGGTTGGGGCGAGGGTGGGGGGTTGGGGCGAGGGTGGGGGGTTGGGGCGAGGGGAGGGAAGGGGCTGGGTTGGGGCTGGGGGGTTGGGGCGCGGGGGGTTGGGGCGAGGGGAGGGGGCGGGGGGGTCGGTTGGGGTTTGGGCGAGGCCAGGGGCCGGTTGGGGTGTGGGGAGGGGTTTAGGGTTTATGGGGTGGGCGTTGTGTTTTTCGGGTCAGAGAGAGGACATGTCCCCTTCAGGCTCTGCCTCTTTTCTTTTGATTCATGTCCAACCTTCGTTGCCCGGTGTGGTGCCTTGCCCTTGTCTTGTGGCTTGTTGTCGTTTTGTCTCCTGTGCCTTTTCCTTTTTTTAATATTATTCCTACTCCTGTGAGTTTTTTCTTGTGCGGGATGGTGGATGGGGGTATATTTCGGTTGGGGAGGAGGGGGGGTAGGGGCAGGGGGAGAAGGGTTGTGGGGGGGGGTGGGGGGGAAGGGAAACAGGCTGATGGTTGGGTTCTGCCGTATGTTAGGTGGTTGGGGGGAGGTGGTTGTTGAAGTGGTGTGTGTTCGGGGGAGGGGGCTGTTAGGTTGCGGGTTTATGCGTTTCTGGGAGTTGGGGTGGACGTCAAGATGGTGTGTGTGTGTGTTGGAGAGTTTTTTTTGAGTTTCCTGGTTGGGGCGGTTTTGTGTGTCTGTTGCTGAGTCAGACTCTGTTTTCTTCGGGGGTTGTGGGTGAGAGGCGGTGGCAGCAGATGGGCCACTGGGGGAGGTCTGGCGATGGGGGGGAAAAAACCTGGGGTTTCCTGATAGGGATGTTAGTGGTAAGTGGTGGGTTGCAGGGTGGTTTGTTGTCTTCCTGTATCTTGACTCTTTTTGCCCCTCGTGTCTGTTACGGGGGGGAGGGGGCTCCCAGAGCTAGTGAGATGGAGTGACTTTTTGTTTGTGGGTGTTTTCTGTTGTGGTGGACAGGGTGGTGTGGATTAGGGTAATATGTATCGGGCATTAGCTGGCGGAGCAAGTGGGTGTACATAGAACATAGAACAGTACAGCACAGAACAGGCCCTTCGGCCCACGATGTTGTGCCGAGCTTTATCTGAAACCAAGATCAAGCTATCCCACTCCCTATCATCCTGGTGTGCTCCATGTGCCTATCCAATAACCGCTTAAATGTTCCTAAAGTGTCTGACTCCACTATCACTGCAGGCAGTCCATTCCACACCCCAACCACTCTCTGCGTAAAGAACCTACCTCTGATATCCTTCCTATATCTCCCACCACGAACCCTATAGTTATGCCCCCTTGTAATAGCTCCATCCACCCGAGGAAATAGTCTTTGAACGTTCACTCTATCTATCCCCTTCATAATTTCTCAACCTCTATTAAGTCTCCCCTCAGCCTCCTCCGCTCCAGAGAGAACAGCCCTAGCTCCGTCAACCTTTCCTCATAAGACCGACACTCCAAACCAGGCAGCATCCTGGTAAATCTCCTCTGCACTCTTTCCAGCGCTTCCACATCCTTCTTATAGTGAGGTGACCAGAACTGCACACAATATTCCAAATGTGGTCTCACCAAGGTCCTGTACAGTTGCAGCATAACCCCACGGCTCTTAAACTCCAACCCCCTGTTAATAAAAGCTAACACACTATATGCCTTCTTCACAGCTCTATCCACTTGAGTGGCAACCTTTAGAGATCTGTGGATATGGACCCCAAGATCTCTCTGTTCCTCCACAGTCTTCAGAACCCTACCTTTGACCCTGTAATCCACATTTAAATTAGTCTTACCAAAATGAATCACCTCACATTTATCAGGGTTAAACTCCATTTGCCATTTTTCAGCCCAGCTTTGCATCCTATCTATGTCTCTTTGCAGCCTACAACAGCCCTCCACCTCATCCACTACTCCACCAATCTTGGTGTCATCAGCAAATTTACTGATCCACCCTTCAGCCCCCTCCTCTAAGCCATTAATAAAAATCACAAAGAGCAGAGGACCAAGCACTGATCCCTGCGGCACTCCGCTAGCAACCTGCCTCCAATCCGAAAATTTTCCATCGACCACCACCCTCTGTCTTCGATCAGACAGCCAGTTACCTATCCAATCGGCCAACTTTCCCTCTATCCCACACCTCCTCACTTTCATCATAAGCCGACCATGGGGGACCTTATCAAACGCCTTACTAAAATCCATGTATATGACATCAACTGCCCTACCTTCATCAACACACTTAGTTACCTCCTCAAAAAATTCTATCAAATTTGTGAGGCACGACTTGCCCTTCACGAATCCGCGCTGACTATCCCGGATTAATCCGCATCTTTCTAAATGGTTGTAAATCCCATCTCTAAGGACCTTTTCCATCAATTTACCAACCACCGAAGTAAGACTAACCGGTCTATAATTACTAGGGTCATTTCTATTCCCTTTCTTAAACAGGAACAACATTCGCCATTCTCCAGTCCTCTGGCACCATCCCCGTGGACAGCGAGGACCCAAAGATCAAAGCCAAAGGCTCTGCAATCTCATCCCTTGCCTCCCAAAGAATCCTAGGATACATTTCATCAGGCCCAGGGGACTTATCGACCTTCAGTTTATTCAAAACTGCCAGGACATCCTCCCTCCGAACATCTATTTCCTCCAGCCTATTAGCCTGTAACACCTTCTCTTCCTCAAAAACATGGCCCCTCTCCTTGGTGAACACTGAAGAAAAGTATTCATTCATCACCTCTCCTATCTCTACTGACTCCATACACAAGTTCCCACTACTGTCCTTGACTGGCCCTAACCTCACCCTGGTCATTCTTTTATTCCTCACATAAGAGTAAAAAGCCTTGGGGTTTTCCTTGATCCGACCCGCCAAGGACTTCTCGTGTCCCCTCCTAGCTCTCCTAAGCCCCTTTTTCAGCTCATTCTTTGCTAACTTGTAACCCTCAATCGAGCCATCTGAACCTTGTTTCCTCATCCCTACATAAGCTTCCCTCTTCCTTTTCACAAGACATTCCACCTCTTTCGTGAACCATGGTTCCCTCACTCGGCCATTTCCTCCCTGCCTGACAGGGACATACCTATCAAGGACATCCAGTATTTGTTCCTTGAAAAAGTTCCACTTTTCATCAGTTCCTTTCTCTGACAGTTTCTGTTCCCAACTTATGCCCCCTAATTCTTGCCTAATCGCATCATAATTACCTCTCCCCCAATTGTAAACCTTGCCCTGCCGTACGGCCCTATCCCTCTCCATTGCAATAACAAAAGACACCGAATTGTGGTCACTATCTCCAAAGTGCTCTCCCACAACCAAATCTAACACTTGGCCCGGTTCATTTCCCAGTACCAAATCCAATGTGGCCTTACTTCTTGTCGGCCTATCCACATATTGTGTCAGGAAACCCTCCTGCACACACTGCACAAAAACTGCCCCATCCGAACTATTTGACCTACAAAGATTCCAATCAATATTTGGAAAGTTAAAGTCCCCCATGACAACTACCCTGTGACCCCCACACATATCCATAATCTGCTTAGCAATTTCTTCCTCCACATCTCTATTACTATTTGGGGACCTATAGTAAACTCCTAACAACGTGACCGCTCCTTTCCTATTTCTAACCTCAGCCCATATTACCTCAGTGTGCAGATCCCCCTCGAAGTGCCTTTCCGCAGCCGTTAAACTATCTTTGATTAACAATGCCACTCCTCCACCTCTTTTACCAGCTTCCCTACACTTAGTGAAACATCTATACCCCGGAACGTCCAACAACCATTCCTGTCCTTGTTCTACCCACGTCTCCGTAATGGCCACAACATCGTAGTCCCAAGTACCAATCCACGCCCCAAGTTCATCCACCTTGTTCCGGATGCTCCTTGCATTGAAGTAGACACACTTCAACCCACCTTCCTGTCTCCCGGTACCCACCCTTGACCCTGATACCTTCCCCAATACCTCACCACCCTCACTGACTTCTGGACTACAACTCCTTTTCCCACTCCCCTGAAAAATTAGTTTAAACCCCCCTGAAGAGCCGTAACAAATTTCCCTCCCAGGATATTGGTGCCCCTCTGGTTCAGGTGCACCCCATCCTGTTTGTACAGGTCCCACCTTCCCCAGAATGTGTTCCAATTATCCACGTATCTGAAGCCCTCCCTCCTACACCATCCCTGCAACCACATGTTTAACTGCACTCTCTCCCTGTTCCTCAACTCGCTATCACGTGGCACCGGCAATGTACCAGAGATGACCACATGTTTTGTCTTGGCTCTCAGCTTCCAGCCCAGCTCCAGAAATTCCTGCTTTAAATCCCCGTCCCTTCTCTTACCTATGTCATTGGTACCAATGTGTACCACGACTTGTGACTGTTTCCCCTCCCCCTTCAGAATCCGGAAAACACGGTCTGAGACGTCACGGACCTTGGCATCCGGTAGGCAACATACCATCCGTGAGTCTCTTTTGCTGCCACAGAACCTCCTATCTATCCCTCTAACTAACGAGTCCCCAATAACTATTGCCCTCCCGCTCTGCCCCTTACCCTCCCGAGCCACAGAGACGGACACAGTGCCGGAGATCCTCTCACTGCGGCTCACCACTGGTATGTCATTCCCCTCAACCGTATCCAAAGCGGAATACTTGTTGCTAAGGGGAACGACCACCGGGGATCCCTGCACGGACTGCTTCCTCCCAGCCCCTCTCACCGTCACCCATCTGTTTTCATTCCTCGGAGTAACTGTATTCCTAAAGCTTCTGTCTATGGTCACCTCTGCGTCCCTAATGATCCTAAGTTCATCCAACTCCAGCTCCAGTTCCCTAACACGGTTTTGGAGGAGCTGCAGATGGGTGCACTTCCCACAGGTGTAATCAGCAGGGACACTGTCGTCGTCCCTCACCTCAAACATAGTGCAAGAGGAACATAGCACTGCCTGCACACCCATCCCCTCTAGATACCTTGCCAGTACCAGGTAGAAACAGCAAAAATGAATTAAACTCACCCCTGCTCGCCCTTTCTGCCTAAGCCCTGTGAGCCAAAGCCTTATAGCTCACACTCTGCTTCCCACGCACTCCACTGCCCGCTGTATACTGCAGCCTACCTTTTATACTTCACGCGCTTAAAAAACCCTTCCCAGACTCCTTAGCAGCCCACTTCCAGTTGTCACTTTAAACTTAAAATACTGCTGCAAAAGTAAAGGCCAAAATAAAACACACACTAGCTGACTAATTAAATAAATAAACAATTCAATTAATCTCTCACCAGCACTGCTGCCTCCAATCACTCCCTCTCAGCTTGCTCCAGTGGAACAAGCTGGAACAGTGGAACAAGCTGTAGGAACATCCTTGTTTATCCGGATGTTTTATGGGTTTGGCATGAGGCCAGAACTTTTGTTGGTGGTACAAAAATTACTATGACAATTTATTTTAGTGTTCCAAGTAAGCTTACATTAACACTAATGAACTTACTGTGGAAGGGTACACGGAGGGAGAGTTTAGCATGGCCAAACTACCTAATTAGCACATCTTTGGAGTGTGGGAGGAAACCCACGCAGACACGGGGAGAACATGCAAACTCCACATAGGTAGGGATCCAAACCGGGAATCGAACCCAGGTCCCTGGCGCTGTGAGGCAGCAGTGCTAGCCACTGTGCCACCCCTAAATTAATGATTCCACATGTTTGGTTTATATGTCTATCTTCACACAATGCTGGGTTTTCTCTTTGTTCTCCCTTGTTCGTTTGCCTTATGTCCTCAGGGTTGGTCTTGTGTGCCACCTTGTTCCATACCTCCTTCTCTTTGTTGTGGTTCCCTTGTATCCTCCTTCTCCTGCTCTGCTGGCTACCTCATTGGCATCTGTTTGGATGGGGGGGGGGGGGGGGGGCGGGGGTGTTTGAGGAAAGACTGACGGGGGTTGGGGGTGCATTTGGAGATGTTTACTTCATTTCCGGGTCTGTTTGGGGTTTTTTTTTTGTTTTGGGTTGTCTGGCCTTTACCAGTGGTTGTGTCATGAGGATGGTCTTGGTGGGACCTGTACATGTCAGGTAGATTGTAACCAAGCACCCTGACGTTGTAAGATGGGGCTTGGAAGCCATTTTCTGTTATTGCATGTTCCAAAATGCTAGAGTTGTAAAAGTCAAAAGTCTAGGTCTGATGCTTCTTTATAAACGACTGTATTCTAACCTAGTATGGGTGGTCACATGCTTTTGCCATGTTGGTGACTTGCAAATCTCTTTAGGAGTCCACAGATTGAGTCACTATGCCGAAGAAGGGTAAGAAAATGGCCAAAATGACTGAGGAGGAGCAACTGCTGTACATGCAACAGAAAATGCTGGAAGAGGAAGAGATGCAAAAGAAGAAAGAAGACATGTTGAATCAATTCTTAAAGGTACCTGTCTTTTAAAATCTGTTTTTCCAAAGGGTCATTTTTGATTTTATTTGTTGATGGGATTTGAACATCGTTGGCTAGGCCAGCACTTATTGCCCATCCCTAATTGCCCCTAAATGTGAGGCTATCCACTTTGGTAGCAATAATAGGAAGACAGATTGTTACTTGAATGGGTGTAAATTGAGAGAGGTGGATACTCAATGAGACCTTGGAGTCCTCATGCATCAGTCGCTGAAAGTAAGCGCGCAGGTACAGCAGGCAGTAAAGAAGGCAAATTGTATGTTGGCTTCATAGTGAGAGGATTTGAGTATAGGGAAACGGATGTTTTGCTGCAATTGTATCGGGCGTTGGTGAGGCCACATCTGGAGTAGTGTGTGCAATTTTGGTGTCCTTATCTGAGGAAGGATGTCCTTGCTACAGAGGGAGTACAGCAAAGGCTGATTCCTGGGATGGCAGGTCTGTCATATGAGGAGAGAGTAAGTCAGTTAGGATTATATTCACTGGAGTTTAGAAGAGTGAGAGGGGATCTCATAGAAACTTTAAAAATTCTAACAGGGTTAGACCGGGTAGATTCAAAGGAATGTTCTCAATGGTGGGGGAGCCCAGAACTAGGGGTCATAGTTTAAGGATAAGGGATAAACCTTTTAGAACTGAGGTGAGGAGAAATTTCTTCACCCAGAGAGTGGTGAATGTGTGGAATTCACTACCACAGAATGTAGTTGAGGCCAAAATGTTGTCTGATTTCAAGAAGAAATTAAATATAGCTCTTGGGGCTAAAGGGGTATGGGAGGAAGGAGGCTCAGGATATTGAATTCAATGATCAGCCATGATCAAAATGAATGGTGGAGCAGGCTCAAAGCCGAATGGCCTACTCCTGCTTCTAGTTTCTATGTTCCTTGAAGGTGGTGGTGAGCTGCCTTCTTGAAGTGCTGCAGTCCATGTGGTGTAGGTACACGCCCACAGTGCTGTTAGGGAGTTCCAGGATTTTGACCCAGCGACAATGAAGAAACGGTGATATGTTTCCAAGTCAGGATGGTGAGTGACTTGGAGGGAAACTTGCAGGTGGTGATGTTCCCAGATATCTGCTGTCCTTGTCCTTCTAGGTGTTTGAGGTTGCAGGCTTGGAAGGTGCTAATGAAGGAGTCTTAGTGAGTTGTTGCAGTGCATTGTGTAGATGGTACACACTGCTGCCAGTAGTGAAGAGAGTGAATGTTAAAGGTAGTGGATTGGGTACCAATGAAGCGGGCTGCTTTGTCCAGGATGGTGTCAAGCTTCTCGAGTGTTGTTGGAGCTGCACTCATCCAAGTAAGTGGGGAGTATTCCATCACACTCCTGACTTGTGCCTTGTAGATGGGAGACAGGAGGTGAGTTACTCACTGCAGAATCCCCAGCCTCTCACCAACCTCTGTGTTTATCCTTTATTTCATGGTTTGACTAACACAAACGTGGTGCGATTTATCTTTCTCTTTCTGCCTAAATACTAATATTTTTCTTGCAGGATAAACTGTCCAAGGAAGAGCACAACACTCGTCTCAACACACTGAAACTAAATGAGAAGTGGCGCACTGTGATGCGGGAAGCAAAAGCTGCCGAACTACGTAAGGACCTGGAGATCGTGAGCCAAACCTTTGAGAGAATTGTAGACCGGAAAGATGGTGTCATCAGGGTAAGATGAGGAGAAATTGCCATTGTCCGAGGGTTTAGTCATGAGGTATAGCTGTAGTGAAAGTAGGAATCGGGCACAAACTTTTTTCACATTTTCATCCCCTTTTGAGGAGACAGACTAACTACCAGCTCGACACTGCCCAGGCACAAAGACACATCTTGCATGTGTGACCTGTTGGATACACCAGGCCAAGGATTGACCCTCATCACCTTGTCAGTGAGAACTGTGTGCCTTTAAAACCATGTTATTTAACAATTCATGCTTGATATTATGTGATGTTGTGCATGCATAGGATGGTCAGATGTGTATGTGAATATTTGGCGGATGAAGATTTCAGTGGTGAACCATCTGTTGGCAGACTGCCTCCCTGTTAAAGTGAGAGATTTCCGTGCTCTCGGATGCAGCGGGCTGCCTCCCCATCGTCTGCATTCAGATTGCTGATGGCCACTACATTCTCCCCTCAACCGCTCACATTTATGCACACATCCAAATCACTGGGTTAACTGGGCATCTGCAAAACCTTGGCCACTCTTGCACTGCTGGCACCAGAACATCCCAAGGTAGATTTACCATTTACCGTGTCCACTCAGTAACCTGCAGAGATGCTGCTACTGAGATTGGGAGTCAGGATCCCAAACCTGCATCTGATCCAGCCTGCAGCTCTCGTATTACAGTAACGTGTTTTGACGAATGTCACGGCGTGAAACTCTGAGGTTGCTATGTCAAAGAGGGCGCTGTTGAGCAAACTCTTTAAATTCACTGAGCCATTGGAGGGGCCAGTAATGTATTTCTAATGCCTCTTCTCCCAGGCTTTAACAAAGGATTTGGAAGAGGCAGATGAGCAGTATGCAACAGCTCTGCGGAACCGTATTCAGAACGTAGATAAGCTGTTGGATCTGCAGCGCAGTCGACTGCTCTTAATCAAGAATGAGTTTGAGGCAGAGTTGGCCTCACTGAAGGAAAAATTTGATGCTGAGAGGTCAGTGTTCAACTTGCACCTTTCCTGATAGGTTTGGGATGCAACGAGGCATTGGCAGATGCTGAACTCTGAAAAATAAGTTGTGGCTCTTTCCACTGCACTTATGGAGCATATTTACTTTGGGGAAAAATAAATTAGTTTTCAATTAGAATCACAGAATCCCTACAGTGCAGAAGAATCCCTGCCCAGTGAAGCAGTTGAGGGCTTTTAAGGCAAAGATAAATAGATTTTTGAACAGTAAAGGGATTACGGGTTATGGTGAACGAGTGGGTAAGTGGAGCTGAGTCCACGAAAAGATCAGCCATGATCGTATTGAATGGTGGAACAGGCTCGAGGGGCCAGATGGCCTACTCCTGCTCCTTAGGTTAAGGAGGCCATTTGGCCCATCAAGCCTGCACCAATTACAATCTCACCCAGGCCCTATCCTCATAACCCCTCATATTTACCCTAATAGTTCCCCCGACACGAAGGGGCAATTTAACATGGCCAATCAACCTAACCCACACATCTTTGGACTGTGGGAGGAAACTGGAGCACCTGGAGGAAACCCACGCAGACACGGAGAACGTGCGAACTCCACTCAGTGACCCGAGGCCGGGAATGGAACCCTGGCGCTGTGAGGCAGCAGTGCTAGCCACCGTGCCATCCTCAAATTGCCAAATGATCTTTTCAAATGATGTAACTGAGCAAAGTATAATGGTGTGATCTGTTTTGCGTGTTGTGGTGAGGAAGGTGGCTGTTGTTGTAGTAAAGGCTGAATTCAATCTGCCTCCATAGACAGCAGATAATTGTGCAGCATGAGCAAGAGATGTCCAATCTGGAGGATATGATGTATGCCATGGATCAGATCTTTAGTGAGGTCGCAAACGAAGCACGGCAAGAATTCAAGAGCACAAGGGACGACCTTAAAAACAAGGTAAGGAAGCTCAGGGCACCACCAGTGAAGCAAAGACTACAGACACCATGTGATCCAAGTACTGTCACAAATACAGGACATAACTGGTTATCAACACAATAGGTCATTTAGAAATTTTCGCTATGACTTTTGTATAACACATAAAAATTCAAATTTGTGGGTGTTTGTTTCTGGGTCTAAACATTATCAGAGATATCTCAGTGGGAAATGCTGCTTTTTTAATACTAAAACTGCCATTCTCTTTAGATACCGCCTTAATAAAAGCAGGTATTCTTCATGTGTGGGGCCCAACAAGGGTTGGCAAGCTATAGAACTGTGGGGGTCCAATGCTGTGTTCTCCCAATGTCTGTGTGCACTTACTTTCCAGCAGGAAGTTGCTGCATAATGTTCTTGGACCAGTGACCCAGAGTCTCAGAAAGATTTGAGACCGTGAGTTTAAGTCTGGCCATGATAGCTGAGGAATTTAAATGCAGTTAACTGATAAAATTGGAATTTTCCAAAAAAATGTTCTCCCAGTAATGATGGTCATGAATGTACTGGATTGTTGTAAAAACCCGTCTGGTTCACCAGTGCCCTTTAGGGAAAGAAATCTGCTGTCCTTGCCTAATCTGGTCTCTTTTTTTAAAAAAATGATAATTTGTGGGACATGGGCGTTGCTGGCTGGTCAGCATTTATTCCCTAGTTGCCCTTGTTCAGAGGGCAGTTGAGAGTCAAGCTGCTATGGATCTGGAGTCACATGTAGTCCAGGCCAGGTAAGGATGGCAGATTTCCATAGAACCATAGAAAATTACAGCTCAGAAACAGGCCTTTTGGCCCTTCTTGTCTGTGCCGAACCATTTTTTGCCTAGTCCCACTGACCTGCACTTGGACCATATCCCTCCACACCCCTCTCATCCATGAACCCGTCCAAGTTTTTCTTAAAGTTTTTCTTGAAGCCCCCCCTAATATTCCCTTTAAACTTTTCTCCTTTCACCCTTAACCCATGCCCTCTGGTTTTTTTCTCCCCTAGCCTCAGCGGAAAAAGCCTGCTCGCATTCACTCTATCTATACCCATCAAAATCTTATACACCTCTATCAAATCTCCCCTCAATCTTCTACGCTCCAGGGAATAAAGTCCCAACCTATTCAATCTCTCTCTGTAACTCAGCTTCTCAAGTCCCGGCAACATCCTTGTGAACCTTCTCTGCACTCTTTCAATCTTATTTACATCCTTCCTGTAACTAGGTGACCAAAACTGTACACAATACTCCAAATTCGGCCTCACCAATGCCTTATATAACCTTACCATAACACTCCAACTTTTATACTCGATACTCTGATTTATAAAGGCCAATGTACCAAAGGCACTCTTTACGACCCTATCCACCTGTGACGTCACTTTTAGGGAATTCTGTACCTGTATTCCCAGATCCCTCTGTTCAACTGCACTCTTCAGAGTCCTACCATTTACCCTGTACGTTCTTCTTTGATTTGTCCTTCCAAAGTGCAATATCTCACACTTGTCTGTGTTAAATTCCATTTGCCATTTTTCAGCCCATTTTTCTAGTTGGTCCAAATTCCTCTGCAAGCTTTGAAAACCTTCCTCACTGTCCACTACACCTCCAATCTTTGTATCATCAGCAAACTTGCTGATCCAATTTACCACATTATCATCCAGATCATTGATATAGATGACAAACAACAATGGACCCAACACCGATCCCTGCGGCACACCACTAGTCACAGGCCTCCACTCAGAGAAGCAATCCTCCACAACCACTCTCTGGCTTCTTCCATTGAGCCAGTGTCTTATCCAATTTACTACCTCCCCATGTATACCTAGCAACTGAACCTTCCTAACTAACCTCCCATGAGGGACCTTGTCAAAGGCCTTGCTGAAATCCAGGTAGACAACATCCACCGCCTTCCCTTCATCCACTTTCCTGGTAACCTCCTCGAAAAACTCTAATAGATTGGTCAAACATGACCTACCATGCACAAAGCCATGTTGACTCTCCATAATAAGTCCCTGTCTATCCAAATATTTGTAGATCCTATCCCGTATCACACCTTCCAATAACTTGCCCACCACCGACGTCAAACTTACTGGCCGATAATTTCCCGGATTTCTTTTGGAACCTTTTTTGAACAACGGAACAACATGAGCCACCCTCCAATCATCCGGCACCTCCCCCGTGAATACTGACATTTTAAATATGTCTGCCATTGCCCCTGCAAGTTCAACACTAGCTTCCCTCAAGGTCCGTGGGAATACCCTGTCCGGTCCTGGGGATTTATCCACTCTGATTTGCCTCAAGACAGCGAGCACCTCCTCCCCTTTAATCTGTAACGGTTCCATGGCCTCCCTACCAGTTTGCCCTATTTCCGTAGACTCCATGCCCGTTTCCTCAGTAAATACGGATGCAAAAAACCCATTTAGTATCTCCCCCATCTCTTTTGGTTCCATACACAGTCTACCACTCTGGTCTTCAAGAGGACCAATTTTATCCCTCACTATCCTTTTGCTCCTAACATACCTATAGAAGCTCTTTGGATTTTCCTTCACTCTGTCTGCCAAAGCAACCTCATGTCTTCTTTTAGCCCTCCTGATTTCCCTCTTAAGTAGCTTCTTGCACTTTTTATACTCCTCGAGCATCTGATGTGTTCCTTGCTGCCTGTACATTTCATACAACTCTCTCTTCCTCTTAATCAGTGTTACAATCTCCCTCGAGAACCAAGGTTCCTTATTCCTATTTACTTTGCCTTTAATCCTGACAGGAACATACAAACTCTGCACTCTCAAAATTTCTCCTTTGAAGGCCTCCCACTTTCCATTTACATCCTTACCAGAGAACAGCCTGTGCCAATCCACACTTCCCAGATCCCTTCTCATTTCATCAAATTTGGCCTTTTTCCAGTTCAGAACTTCAACCCGAGGACCAGATCTATCCTTATCCACGATCAGGTTGAAACTAATGGCATTATGATCACTGGATCCAAAGTGTTCCCTCACACTCACATCCATCACCTGCCCTAACTCATTTCCCAACAGGAGATCCAATATCGCATCCTCTCTAGTTGACCTTCCCTAAATTTTCTGACAATGGATTCATGGTCATCAGTAGATCCTTAATTCCAGATTTTTAAAAATTGAATTCAAATTCCACCATCTGCCATGGCGGGATTCAAACCTCAGGTCCTCAGAACATTAGCTGAGTTTCTGGATTAATTGTTTAGCAATAATGACGATAATACTTCCAGGCCACCACCTATATGTGACTTTTGGACCCACAGAATGTGGTTGATTCTGAACTGCCCTCGGAAATGGCCTAGCAAGCCACTTGGCTAGGACATGAGAGCTTCCTAACATCTCTCCTCAACGGCCTGGCCCTAATCCTTAGACTATGCCCCCTAGTTCTAGAATCTCCAACCAGTGAAAATAGTTTATCTTTATCTACCCTCTTTTCCTGTTAGTATCTTGAAGACTTCGATCAGATCACCCCTTAACCTTCTAAATTCTAGCGAAAACGGTTCTAATTTGTGAAATCTCTGCTCATTGAACCCCTGAAGTCCAGGCATCATTCTTGTAAACCCACGCTGCACTCCCTCCAAAGCCAATATATCCTTCCTAAGGTGTGGTGCCCAGATCCGATCACAATTCTCCAAATGTGGTCTTACTAAGGTTTTGTATAGCTGCAGCATAACTTCAGCGTCCTTATGTTCCTGTCAATATAAAGACCAGCATTCCATTCCATTCCATAAAAAAGGAAATAGACAAAAGGCGGGTAACTACAGGCCGGTTAGCTTAATGTCTGTAGTTGGGAAAATGCTGGAATCCATCATAAAAGAAGAAATAGCAGGCCATCTGGATAAGAATGGTTCGATTAAGCAGACGCAGCACGGATTCAGGAGGGGAAAGCCGTGCTTGACGAACTTGTTGGATTTTTATGAAGATGTGACTAGTGCGGTTGACGGAAGGGAACCGGTGGATGCGGTGTTTTTGGATTTCCAAAAGGCGTTTGATAAGGTGCCTCACAAAAGGTTGCTGAAGATTGGGTCGCACGGAGTTGGGGATAGGGTGTTAGCATGAATTGGGGATTGGCTATCCGACAGGAAGCAGAGAGTCGGAATAAATGGGTGCTTTTCTGGTTGGCGGATGGTAACTAGTGGCGTGCTGCAGGGATCGGTACTGGGGCCTCAACTATTTACCATTTATATAGACTATCTGGAGGAGGGGACTGAGTGTAGGGTAACAAAGTTTGCAGACGACACAAAGATAAGTGGAAAAGTGAATCGTGTGGAGGGCGTAGAAGGTCTGCAGAGAGATTTGGACAGGCTGAGTGAGTGGGCGAGGATCTGGCAGATGGAGTATAACGTTGACAAATGCGAGGTTATTCACTTTGGAGGAAATAATAGCAAATTGGATTATTATCTAAATGGAAAGAAATTACAACATGCTACTGTGCAAAGGGACCTGGGGGTCCTTGTGCATGAGACGCAAAAACCCAGTCTGCAGGTGCAACAGGTGATCAAGAAGGCAAATGGGATGTTGGCCTATATCGCAAGGGGGATAGAATATAAAAGCAGAGATGTCTTGCTGCATCTGTACAGGGCATTGGTGAGGCCGCAGCTGGAATACTGTGTGCAGTATTGGTCCCCTTATTTGCGGAAGGATATATTGGCCTTGGAGGGAGTGCAGAGAAGGTTCACCAGGTTGATACCAGAGATGAGGGGTGTTGATTATGAGGAGAGACTGAGCAGATTGGGTTTGTACTCGTTGGAATTTAGAAGGCTGAGGGGGGATCTTATAGAGACCTATAAAATAAAGGGGGGTCAGTTTAGGACAGAGTTGAGGAGGAACTTCTTCTCTCAGAGGGTGGTGAATCTCTGGAATTCTCTGCCCACTGAAGTGGTGGAGGCTACCTCGTTGAATATGTTTAAATCACGGATAGATGGATTCCTGATCAGTAAGGGAATTAGGGGTTATAGGGATCAGGCGGGTAAGTGGAACTGATCCACTTCAGATCAGCCATGATCTTTTTGAATGGCGGGGCAGGCTCGAGGGGCTAGATGGCCTACTCCTGCTCCTATTTCTTATGTTCTTATTAGCCGCCTTGATTATTCTCTGCACCTATAATTGGCATTTCAAAGATCTATGCATCTGACCCCTCCAGTCTCTTTGGACACCTACTGCCGGGAATGGGGTCCAGTATGGTGTGTTTTGTCTTGGAAAATAGCTGCAAGTTGAGGAAGAATATGACTAAAGTAATAGTTGCTACTTCTGCACTCGTTCTATGTCCTGTACGTGTCCGGAGTGCTCGGTCCTTCTGCTGCACTCAGATATCAATGGGCATTGCACCCAGGCTTTGGGCTGTAATCTCCTCCATTATTCACTCCTGTTAATGCTCTGGGAATGTGACAAAATCTTTACATTCATTCAAACTGACAGTAGGGTTGCACTCTGTTATCCCCACCTCTATGGAAGTCCTGCCTTTTTAAAAGACTCCTCGCTGTCCTTAACGAGCAGGTATTTTATTCTTTGGATTCTAAGATGTTCACTGTAGTATACACAGATAAAGTCCATTGACACTTCCTACTGTTTAACACAGAGGCTTTCCGATGGAAATTAACATGGAGCAAAACATGGCCCACGGTCACTTTCCTATTCTCACAGATTTATCAACATTAATATTGTACTGTCGGAACTAAGACTGTTTATTGTATTTTCATGAATCTTATTAGACTTGCTATCCAAACCCAAATTAGTGCAGAACCTAAGGCTGGTTGCAAAAAACAATTGTTTGTCATTTCTAATATTTCCAAATTGCTTAAGCAAACAACACCTTTAAACTTAATGAGAGCTGTGGTGTACGTTGCTGTATTTAGAGCCTGGAGGAGAAGCATTCGCTCAGAGTAAATCTGGAGGGGTTAGTGGAAGACCTGTGGCTGCAGTTTCACCATGCACTGAAGAACTATATTGACTCAACTGAGGATCGGAAAATTGCATTTGAAACACTGAAGGCACGAGATGAGAAGAGCGCAAAAGAGATTGAAATGCAGATGAAAAAGTTACAGCAAATGCAAGTAGGTCAAACTAAATACCAACAGTGTATACCAACGGTGTACTGTACTGCAGTTAGTGCAGAGTTTAATTTGACCATATTTGAGCAAAGATGTGAAAAGTTATAAACAGCACTGTTGTAGCTGCACCTTTCCTCGGATTGAATTTATATGCTACTTTGTTTAGAATACTAAAGCCCTCTATTTCTCTCTGCTGCAGCTTTTCTTGTAGTCTCTGAGCGTTATGAATAGCAGCTCCTCTGAACATTGCTTTGGGCCTTGCAAGCTCCAGATATACCATCTGACAACATTATTCCCCAATAAATCCTCACTGTATGAACTCAGAGTTGGATTTTATGAATGAGTGCAGTCAGTGTGGAACTTAACACATTGGGAAGTCACAGGCAAATTTATTTGAATGAATTAAACATTGTGAGGAAAAACCCTGTGATTTAACACCAGACGCTCCTAGCGGGAAAAGTTTAGAGAATGATTTGTACAATATCACCTCAAAACTGTGTAGCACTCGCCATCTGTCTCTGTAGTGTCAAACACAAGCTTGATATCCCCTAATATCCAAAGATGTGCGGGTTAGGTTGATTGGCCATGATTAAATTGCCCCTTAGTGTCCTGAGATGTGTAGGTTAGAGGGATTAGTGGGTAAAATATGTAGGGATATGGGGGTAGGGCCTGGGTGGGAATGTGGTCGGTGCAGACTCGATGGGCCGAATGGCCTCTTTCTGTACTGTAGGGTTTCTATGATTTCTATGATTTCTTAATCACCATTTCTTGATGTACTTTGTGTTCAGTCCTACAGTTGTCCGACTTGATATTGCCAGTGCTAATAATCTCTAGTTCTCATTTTTTTTAAAATCAGTATAAAGTTTGACTGTTTTGTTTGTTTTTTATTAATAGGATACAATAGCACCACTGAAGGTCAAGATGACAGCTCATGCACGGAAATGTGAGGCGCAGAATAAAAAATTACAAGATGAAAAGGAAGCAATTAAGCAGCATTTCTTGATGCAGAAAAGCCAGATGAATTATCTCCGAGCACATGAACATGAGCGGCTCATCAAGCTAACCGTTGAGAGTAATGCTGCAATCAAAACACTGAAGAATGTTTGTGAGAAGGTAAAGTGACAAGGCCCTGAATGAAACATATGAGGAAAATAGATTCTGATTGATTCCAGCATTCAGCAAAGCACCAGAATATTTATTTATTCAGCACATTGCCACAAGTCACTTTGTGAGATTACTTCTAATTATCCCATCTTTGTTCTGATCAACTAATTTAAGAATTTCCTTGTCCTTTCTGAAAAATCTCACCTACACATTGCACATTCTAGAAGCAACTACATGATGTGTGATGATACTTGTCTCATTGTGTATTCTATGTTGTCAGCATACCACATCTTTCCAAATTGTGTGAAGAACTCAGTAATTTAACATGTTCATGGGTTCTGTTTTATCGATGTACCAATCCTCTCCATATGAAACGGTTTGAGTGTTGCTGCATTGCTTGAGGCTCTGTTCGCTGTTTCATTGGCAGATTACCAGCCCTGGTTCCCAATATTGTACCCTTGCTTCCAACTCTTTAATACTTGTATAATAGTAGATCATGAACGCTTTAGCTTTGACCATTGTCATTCATCTCAGTGAATTCTTATGAATGTAACCCTTTTAGGGTCAAATCTTGAATAATTGTCGTGGCAAATGTTGACTCCTTTGATGTGCCCCAGGGTGAACACGTTCTGAGGATGGCAGAGATGTGCAGGAAACTGGAAACGGAAGAAGAGAAAGTCCTTCCATTCTATGCCTCCTCTCTGACCCCAGAAGAGGAGAGTAAAGTTCAGCATCTGATGATGTTGCGGCCGTGTGAAGAGCTTGCTGAGGTGAGTGATGGACAGGTTCTATCGCAGGAACAGGGCTTGCTCATTGGCAAGACGAATTGACTCGAGTTAGATGTGGATGAAGTTGGATGTGTGTAGGAATGAGCAGAGTAAGGTGGGTGAGGTTAATAAACATGGTAGATGAGAGGGGTTTTCCTCCAAAGAATATGTCTTGTAGACGATGGACGAGATTTGGCTCAGCAGAGTGCATGCTGCATTTAATTTGTGTAACCTTGCTGAGTTGCACCACTTCCTGAATGGACAGCAAACTAAATTCTGCATCATTGTAACTATCACCATATTGTAACAAAATGAAGGGTTAACATGTGATTCTGTAGCACAGCAAATTTTTATTTCTTGTCTTTTTAAAGGTGATGGACTGTGGGGCTCTGGAACAATTCTGGAAACGCTATAATAAGGTTCTCTTGGATCAGGTGGTTTTGCAGCAAGAGAAGTCGACTTTATTGCAGGAGAACAGCCGTTTCCGGCAACTCCTGAAACAGTACTTGGATGGAATCTCTGTCAATGAGGAAATCCTGTCAAACCTGAACCCCCTCATTGTCATCAACAACAAAACAAATGTCAATTTGAGTATACCTGTGATAGAATCTACAGCCCCTAAGCCAGTTTACAATGTGATTGAGGCTGCACATATCATTAATCATACAGTCTAATAATCACGGTGATTCATGTCAAAATGTCTATCTTTTACTTTACTGACAAGTGACTAAAACTGTGTGTCATTAAATGACAATTCTTTACCTAACTATTAAGTTAAATATCTACTCACCTGGTCATTTAACATTCAATAAATAACATGCAAATCCACAACTACACCAACTAGTCATCAAATTTTCTGTATAAATACATATACATGTTGAAACAAGGCGAATTCATTCAATATGTTTTTTTTTAAAAATGTCTTCCAAATTATGTCTTCCAAATCATCGGTCAGAACATTGAATACAGGAGTTGGGACGTCTTGTTGAAGTTGTACAAGACATTGGTAAGGTCACACTTGGAATACTGTGTGCAATTCTGGTCACCCTATTATAGAAAGGATATTATTAAACTAGAAAGAGTGCAGAAAAGATTTACTCGGATGCTACCGGGACTTGATGGATTGAGTTATAAGGAGAGGCTGAATAGACTGGGACTTTTTTCTCTGGAGCGTAGGAGGCTGAGGGGTGATCTTATAGAGGTCTATAAAATAATGAGGGGCATACACAAGGTAGATAGTCAATATCTTTTCCCAAAGGTAGGGGAGTCTAAAACTAGAGGGCATCGGTTTAAGGTGAGAGGGGAGAGATACAAAAGTGTCCAGAGGAGCAATTTTTTCTCACACACAGGGTGGGGAGTGTCTGGAACAAGCTGCCAGAGGTAGTAGTAGAGGCGGGTACAATTTTATCTTTTAAAAAGCATTTGGATAGTTACATGGGTACGATGGGTATAGAGGGATATGGGCCAAATGCGGGCAATTGGGACTAGCTTAGGGGTTTTAAAAAAAACTGGGTGACATGGACAAGTTGGGCCGAAGGTCCTGTTTCCATGCTGTAAACCTCGATGACTCTATGTTCTTATCCTCTGTTTAACCAAATTTCTTAATGTCTAACCCAGTAGCGGAGTGATTGAGAACGATTTATTCAACCTGTTGCTAATGGTTAATGTGAGGATAATAACAATAGAGAGGGGTTTATGCAACATGGTGTAATGTCCAAGATTCATGTTGACCAGATTACCAAGTATTAGTGGTGCAGAAACTGCTCCATGCTGGTGTTTATGCTCCATATGAGCCTTCTCCCACCCCCCTCTTCTTATCCCATCAACATATCCTTCTATTCCTTTCTCCCTCATGTTTATCTTGCTCCTCCCGCCCCCACTAACACTCTTGGTAAAAAGGTTTCTCCTGAATTCCCTAATGGATTTATCACTTACTGTCTTGTATTCTGGTGTTGTCGGCAAGTAGAAACATTCTCTGTCACCTCCAGCAAACCTTTTTAAAATATTGTAGCAGAGGTGCCCATTCGACTGAGTCAGCTGACAGTCAGACACACCAAGGAGAGACCACGGGCAAAGGTAAGCAATGAAAATTACTGTTTTAACCGGGGTGATCTATGGTTCTGATAGTAACAGCAGTCAGTCCTTTTGCCTTTGCTACTTTCATAGCTTAGCTGTCTTTTAAAAAAGTCACCACTCTTGATTTCAGCAAAACTTGTACGTTTTTTACACCCCTTCATGGGATATGGGCATCGCTTATAGGCCAGCATTTATTGCCCATCCCTAAATGCCCTTGGGAAGGTGGTGGTGAATAGCCGCCTTGAACCACTGCAATCCATGTGGTGTAGATACATCCACAGTGCTGTTAGGGAGTTCCAGGATTTTTGCCCAGTGACAGTGAAGGAATGGTGATATATTTTCAATTCAGGATGGTGTCTGACTTGGGAACTTGCAGATGTTGGTGTCCCCTTGTATCTACTACCATTGTCCTTGGTGGTAGAGGTGGCGGGTTTACAAGATGCTGTCGAAGGAGGCTTGGTGTGTTCCTGCAGTGCATCTTGTAGATGGTAGACACGGCTGCCACTGTTTGTCGATGGTGGAGGGATTGGATGTTTGTGAATGAGGTAGCAATCAAGTGGCTGCTTTGTCCTGGATGGTGTCAACATTCTTGGCACCATTCAGGACAATGTTGGAGCTGCACTCATCCAGGCGAGTGGAGAGTATTCCATCACACTCCTGACTTGTGCCTTGTAAATGGTGGACAGGCTTTGGGGAGGTGAATTACTTGCCACAGCATTCCCAGCCTTTGACCTGCTCTGGTAGCCATGGTATTTATATGGCTAGTCCAATTCGGTTTGCTTGTAGAACCATTATGTCCCTGATGAAAAATCCATGCTCTTTTTTTAAAAAAAAGAGAGAAGTATCTTTTCCTCTACCTTTTATTGCTTATAGACTTGGATCCTGCTTATTTTCCTGTTGTCTAAAAGCATTGCTGTTTTAAATATTGTGGACACGGTGATGTACAATCATTAGTGTCTTGCCTTGCATCTACTGCCCTTGCCCTTCTAGGTGGTAGAGGTCTTGAGTTTGCAAGGAGCTAGTAGTGAAGGACCCTTGGTGAGATGCTGCAGTGTATCTTGTATACTGATGGTACACATACTACTGCCACTGTGCATTGGTGTTGGAGGGAGTGAATGTTTGTGGATGGGGTGCGAATCAAGCAGAGCTGCTTTGTCCTGGATGGTGTCAAGCTTCTCAAGTGTTGTTGGAGCAGCACTCATCGAGGAAAGTGGAGAATACATGTGAACGTATGAGTTAGGAGCAGGAGTAGGCCACTTGGCCCCTTGAGCCTGCTCCGCCATTCAGTAAGGTCATGACTGATCTGATTGTAACCTTAACCCCAGATCTCTGAGCTCTGCAACCTTTCACCATTCAGCTAAATGTTTCTTAATTTTCCTGCCAAAATGAACAATTTTGCATTTTCCTACATTATACTCCATTTGCCAGATTTTTACCTACTTGCTTGGATTCTGTCTTGTTAGAGATGACCATTGTCAGGCATTTGTGTGGTGTAAATGTTACTTGCTACTTGTTCAGCCCAAACCTGGATATTGTCCAGGTCTTGTTGCATGTGGACACAGACTGCTTCAGTATCTGAGTCGTCGCGAATGGTGCTGAAAATATATCCCCACTTCTGACCTTATGGCAGGAAGGTCATTGATGAAGCAGCTGAAGATGGTTGGACCTAGAACACTACCCTAAGGAACTCCTACAGTGATTTCCTGGAACTGAGATGACTGACCCTCCACAACCACAACCATCTTCCTATGTGATAGGTATGATGCCAAACAGTGGAGAGTTTTCCTCCTGATTCTTATTGACTTCAGTTTTGCTGGGACTCCTTGATGTCTTACTCAGTCACATGCTGCCCCACTCTCACCTGGAATTCAGCTCATTTGTCCATGTTTGAACCTAGGCTGTCATAAAATCAGGAATTGAGTGACCCTGTCAGAAACAAAACTGAATGTCAGTGAGCAGGTTATTGCTGAGTAAGTGCTGCTTGATAGCGCTGTTGAGGACCCCTTCAATCACCTTGCTGATTGAGAGTAGACTGATGTGTTAATTGACTAGAGTTGGATTTGTCCTGCTTTTTGTGAACAGGACATAACTGCGCATTTTTCCACGTTGCCGGGTTGTTACCGGTGACGTAGATGTACTGGAAGAGCTTGGCTAGGGGCATGGCAAGTTCTGGAGCACAAGTCTTAAGTTCTATTGCTGGAATGTTATCAGGGCCCACAGCCTTTGCAGTATCCAGTACCTTCAGCTGTTTCTTGATATCACTTGGAGTGAATCAAATTGACTAAAGACTGGCAGCTGTGATGCTGGGGACCTCTGGTGGAGGCAAAGACGGATCATCCGCTTGGCACTTCTGTCTGAAGATTGTGGCAAATGCTTCAGCCTTATATTTGGAATGATAAGCTGGGCTCCTCCATCATTGAGGATGGGGATATTTGTGGAGCCTCCTCGTCCAGTGAGTTTAATTCTCCAATACCATTCATGACTGGATGTGTCAGAACTGCAGAGCTTAGATCTGATCTGTTGGTTGTGGGATTGCTTGGCTCTGTCTATCACTTGCTGTTTGACATGCAAATAGTCCTGTGCTGTAGCTTCACCAGGTTGACACCTAATTTTTAGGTATGTCTGGTGCTGATCCTGCATGCCCTCCTGCACACTTCATTGAACTAGGATTGATCCCCTGGCTTGGTGGTAATGGTCGAGTGGGGGATATGCCAGGCCATGAGGTTACAGATTGTGGTTGTATACAATTCTGCTGCTGCTGATGGCCCACGCTGCCTCATTGAGTCTTGAGCTGCTCGATTTGTTTGAAATGTATCCCATTTAGCACAGTTAGTACTACACAATGCAATAGAAGGTATCTTCAATGTAAAGAAGGAACTTTGTCTCCACAAGTACTGTGCGGTGGTCAGTCTTACCAATACAATCTTATGCATTTAGTGCATGAGAAAAGGGATTAGACTGTTTCTAGCTACTTGGGGCAGTGGGTGGACCTTAATTCGCCAGCCAACTTGCTGTAGTAGCAGAAGGAACTATTGTGCATGTGCAGCCACAGAGGTCAGTACATGCACAATGGCAACAGCAGAGGCCTGAGAGAGATATCTGCCAGGCCTCTGCTGCTGCAGTCTGCCTTAACCCAGCCCCCTGCCACCCAGACTGATCATGCACCCCCCCCTCCCCTCACTGATCACCATGCAGAGTGGCAGTGCCCCTCCTTCCCCCACCGATCACAGGCAGAGTGCAAACCCCGCCCCCAACACACCCCACCGATTGTGATGCAGAGTGCGCAGCAGGCCCTGCACATTGGGCAGTGCCAGGGTGCCCAGTGGGCATTGCCAAAGTGCCAGACTGGCAGTACAAAGGTGCACGACTGTTCCCCGTTCATGGGGAGCAGTTGTTTTCCTCACTGGAGAGAATCTCTCCTGGCGAGGCCACAAAGGCAAGTGAGCCCAGATGAATGCAGGCTTGCTAATGCCATATAAATTGGCATCAAATAAATTCTTCAGTCTCTTGCCAGACATGGGTGAGAGGCTGACCGCGTCAACAATCCGGTGTCGGTAAAATCACGAGAGCTGAAAAATTCAGTGCAATCCTAATTTCTTTGCTCACGTGCTATTTCACCAGTTTGCCTCGCCCATCGATGGCCATACTTTCTGATATAGTGTTTGAGACTTAGTCGTACTCCTGCAATTGTACCTTACAATGTTACACTGTTGCTTGACTAGTTTGTGGGACAGCTCTGCCACTTTTGCAGGGTCAACAGGTCTGTGTTTTCCATTGTTGTTTCCACCTAGGTCGATGCTGGATGATCTGTCCAGTTTCATTCCTTTCTGTATCGGTTTGATACAATTGGGTTGTTTGCTGGGTCATTTCAGAGTCAACTAACCGTAGGCCAGATGGCAGATTTCCTCCTTTTTAAAGAGCATTCGTGAACCAGATGAGCCTTTTGCATCCGATTTGTTGCCACTCTTGCTATTGCTGTCCGTTCTGTCGGGAAGGGCGCGAGGCTGATTTAAATATTTATTAGCTCATTTTAATGTTATTAGTAAGCCTGGGCCACAATAGTTCAGATTCACTTAGGTTTCTGACCTCGTTGAGGTCTGCATCCTGGGTGGGCGCTGGTCAGTGGGGTTGCCAATCGGGTGGGGTGGGGGGTGGAATGGCAATCGGGAGGTCACTGATTTGGGGGCGGGGGGGGGGGGGGCAGGGTTGGCGGCCGATCAGGGGTCTGGTAAGGGGGGGGGAAGGTGTGCAGGGTGATGTCCTTGAAGGGTGGGATGGTTTTTGATACTTCTCATCAGAGCGCATGAGCAATAGCACCCTTAGAAATCTTCAGCCGGCTTCCCTCATGAATAGACTCCGCCCACCCCTCACATAACTTACCATGCTGGAAAAACTGGTGAGAAAACAGAGGTTTTCTTGCCTGTTCCACACTTCGAATGTTTGAGAAAATTCCATCCATACTTTCTGATTTTATGCAGATACCATGCAAAATATACTGAATAAATAACTCCAACTTCATCTATTGCAAATACTTATGAGGTAACTCCAACAAGAATTGAGAACAAGCCATAAACCCATTGGAGTTGCTGGCAGCAGAGTGCTGAGGGGGCAATTAGGCATGCACCGATCTCCCAGTATACTGGAAAATCGTGGGCAATTTTTTAACCTGGCCAATCAACCTAACCCGCACATCTTTGGACTGTGGGAGGAAACCGGAGCACCCGGAGGAAACCCACGCAGACACGAGGAGAATGTGCAAACTCCACACAGACAGTGACCCAGGCCGGGAATCGAACCCGGGACCCTGGAGCTGTGAAGCAGCAGTGCTAACCACTGTGCTACCGTGCCGCCCTTGCGGTGTCCCCCTTAAATTTCTTGCCCTGTTACGCTACTCGATCAGGACGGCAAAACCATGCCCCTATATGTTGACCTGAAAGAGCTGTTTGTGATCCTGGCAGCTTATTTTCCACTCTAGGGTAAGGAATGTTTTGTTTGAGTGGGCCTGCTTGCGTTAACATTAGCTATGGCTTTGTCACATGTCCTCTTGACCACAAGCTCCATTTTCAAGAAACATTTGAAGTTCTCAAGGCGTTTATTGCTCTTCAAAACTACTTGTCCTGAGACCCTGTGACATTATAGTAAACTTTGTTGGTGGCTTCTGCATCTTAATGGCGATCGCTTGAAGCAACCTATGGGTGAGCTCGTTCACCTTCAGTCCAACGTTTCCACCTGTCAACAGATGTCACTGTTCAAATAATGAAAATAATTGAAACAAAATCTATTCTGTGCTACAGGATCTTATCACCCCTTCCCCACCTTCCTCTACCCTTCGCCATTGTGCTGCTGACACAGCGTATGCGGTGTAACAGGCCTCACTGCACTGGCACCAGCTTGCTGATTTTGTGACTTTTGCGGTCACATTAAAGAATATTACAACTGAAGAAATTAAATACCTTTCTAGTTTTGATTTCAGCATCAAACACAAACAAAAGATCCCTCTCCCCAGACCCAGCAACCTTGCTTTCCTGTAATCTCAAAAAACACAACTCTGCCAGTGTGAATTTCCATTTCTCACACCAGCTGCTATGTGGCCTCTTGCAAGTAGGACTCGCAATTCAGTGCTAATTAGTGCTGAATTATGAGCTGTTATTCTGTATTCACACCCGTTTGGAAGCAGGTTGAAATTGCTCTAGGCTACAGCCGTAACTCCCTGGTTCAATTAAATGGTTTGACTTGAACATGGTGACTGAATTTAGAAATCAAAGCCTCGGCAAACAATTAACATGGTTGTAGCAAGTTCCCCAGTCACTGGAGACTTTAACCCATGCAAAAGGCTGGCAGTATCCCCCATGGAAATAACCAAGAGAAATTTGGTAAGTATTTGTACAATATATCTCACTCATTTTTAGACCCTTGCATTGTAGGTCAGTTGTGAGTTTGAGAACTGTCTTTTACACAGCAACACACCTTGCATATTAAAGATTTGCATGTACCACTGAGATTAAAATATGGGAGGCTCGAGTAGCTCAGTGGGCTGTTTCGCAGGCTTCGTGCTGGGCGTCACCTGTCTCTGGGACTCGGTTTTTTGGCGTGGAGCTGATTATCACATGGAAATCTCCATTTCCGTATGATTAGTGAGCCTGGACAGAATTATCCGGGCCTGCTAGCATCTCTCTCCTGCCCCCTGGGCCAGGAGTGGTTCATGACTGCTCCCTACTAATGCGGAACAGGTGGCCTGGCTCTGCTGAAGGGAGGATTAGGCAATTGAGGCCCCCCTGGGAGGTTGGAGGTAAGTCTGGCACTACCAAGGGGCACCTTGGCACTGCCTACCAGGCATCAGGCTGTGCCAGAGGATCAGTGGGGGAGGGAGTGAGGGCGATTGGGGTGGAAAATTAGGGCTGGCTCAAGGAGGTCTGGGAAGCCAGTGTTCGGGGTGTGGGGGGTCTGGAAGGCCAGTGATCTGGAGGCTGACAATGGGGGCGGGGACACTGCACATGCACCAATCTGTCAGCATGGAGATCGGTGCATGTGCAGTGGCCTGCTCAGCGCTACTTGATTTGATTTATTGTCACATGTTGGTATACAGTGAAAAGTATTGTTTCTTGCATGCTATACAGATGAGGCATACCATTCATAGGAAAGAGTGCAGAATGTAGTGTTACAGTCATAGCTAGGGTGTAGAGAAAGATCACCTTTAATGTAAGTCCATTCAAAAGTCTGATGGCAGCAGGGAAGAAGCTGTTCTTCAGTCGGTTGGTGCGTGACCTCAGACTTTTGTATTTATTTCCTGATGGAAAAATCAGCAGCTCTGTTGCTGGCCTCTTGGGCAGGAATAGGCCATCCCTAGATTTCCAGAGTGAATCATGCTAGAGCACTCTGTGATGCACAGTGTGTTGGAGATTCATTCTGGAAATCACACTTTTTAAAAAGAAAACTAGTGGGATTTACTCCCATTTTCCTGCAAATTGGGGACTTAGAATTTTATTTTGGGAGAATCCTGGCAAAGATGTTTGGGTGGTGTAGTGTTCATACACCCCATTTCCCTAACTATTTCTCATCTTCAGCCCACAGGTTTAGATATATCTGAATGCTTAACTTGCATTTTGACATTTGGCAATGCGAGAATTTGTTTTCAAAATCAACAAAAGGCATGTTTTACAATAACAATCTTATATAATCGAGACCTGGTCAGGACCAGCATGCAAGCGAGGAATACACCCTCAATACTGGCAGAAGTGTAATGAGATAGATGTTTTGCTTACTATTGTGCTGATTAGCACAGCTACTTAATGTTCGTATTGCTTCTCTTTCACCTTTGCCCTGCTGCTTGAACATGTAACAATCAATTAAAGCAACATGCTGGAGTCTGACCCAAAGCTGAACCGGTGAAGAATTACTTGAAAGCAGTAATGATCTGTAACCAAGTGATTATTCACAGATGCCATTATGCAGAAGAAATCAAACTAACTCTCCATGTTTACAAAAGAAAACTACACAAAATTAAGCAGCTTTGTAGAAAATTTATTTATTTTTTGCCCTGCTCTTTTTCTCCTCTTTGAATTTCCGTTTGGAGATTTTTGGCACATTTGCTTTTAGGTAGAGGTAATAGCCTATTAGACACAGAAGTCCAGGGACCAGTAGGAGGCTGGCAATTGGGATCACATTGTCCATCATTTTCTTCCAATATGTCGATTTCACTAGAGTCACCAACTCTGTCTCAAACAACAAGACAGAGTCTCCTGCAATACAGAAAGTAAACTTTAAAACTCAGTCTTCAGTCACATTTTGGATATGGCAGCACTTGAACCACAGGCAGTAACATAGAACCACTTTGAATTTCACTTATGTATTTTATCATCATAAATGTAAAGAGTAAAGCTTGGGCAGTTTGTTCATTAGCTTGATCATGGGGTGTTGTACTCATCTGGCCCTTCTTTGACCTCAAGTGAAACTCCTACGTCTCCAAGAAGCTTATCTCTTTCTCTGTTAAGCCAAACACAATTCCCCCAACACTACTTACCCTGTCACCAATGTTTAACTGTGTAAAGCAAAAGCCCAGAGCCTTTGAGTCTCTTCTAGCACCTGTCCATGTTCTTGGGCAGAGGCACCAGAAATAGCTTGCAGTTTTACAGGTTCTGAATTTAGGCTCTTTTTCAAGCTACTGATTGTTCCATGGAAAGCTGCTGCTACGTTCCAGAATGACATCCGACACCACTGTCTCTTCTCCCCATCTCCTCACTTGATAGCAAAACTCTTCTGATAGTCTCCTAACCTGTTCAGCCTCCCCTCAGTGTACAGGTTATTAAACCCAATCCTGTTGTCACTTAATCACATCTTCCTCCTTTACCCTTATCCAATATTGAACTTGTTTCTACATTTTTTGCCTAACCTTTTTCTCGTTTCAACTGTCAGCATTGTTTCTCAAAATAGTTTAACAAACCTTTGTTTTCTTGAGTTAAGGATATAACTAGACACAATTATGAAGGCTGTAGACTAGCAGTATTTCTTCCAAGGACAATTATAATCATTTCTATTAAAAGCACTAGCTTGAGTTCTTTGCCCAAAAGCAGGTCTGACCCACAGCGCCACAACCTTCACTACGGGTAGAGTAAGGAGGCAGGTCCTGAATCCACACCAGCTGGAACGGAGATCAAACCCCATGCTGTTGACACCATCTGATCCATGCAGGCCTTCTAGCCAACTGACCCAAGCAGCCCCCAAAGGAGACAGAGTTGCTGCAGCAACACACGTTTACATATATGCTATAGGTCGTAGAGGCTCCAATTTCTTTCAATCATATGCCTGATCAGGAATCTCTACTGCTCTTACCACCTGCTATTGGTGTTTGGTGGAGGGAATTACAAGTCAATGCTTGCTTGGTCGCGTTAAGAACGCATCTTCCATGGGACTTAAACAAGAGCTTCTGGCTTAAAAGCAGGGACACTACCCACTGTGCCACAAGACCTCCACTAAAGGCACTATATGAATGCAAAATTGTTGATTGAGATTGCTGCAAAATCCTGAAGTACCAATTTTCTTTTTAAAACTATTTTAAACTTTGATTTAAGTGTGCAGCTGAGATTGGTGGGGAAAGAGAACATCACAATTTGAGGAGAGTTTGTCTGACTCGCTGCAAATCAGGACCGATGGCCAGAGTTAAACTCATTGCAATGAACAAAGCTAATCCAAGATTGAGGAAAACGGGCAATTGAAGCAAGGAAAAGAAACTGGTCAGTCTGTCTGCTCTGATTCTAGTGTTGGAGGATTTTCTTTTTATTCATGGGACAGGGGTGTTGCTGGCTGGCCAGCATTTATTATCCATCCTTAGTTGCCCTTGAAGGTGGTGGTGAGCTGCCTTCTTGAATCGCTGCAGTCCATGATCTGTGGGTTGATCCACAATGCCGTTGGGGAGGGAATTCCAGGATTTTGACCCAGCGACTGCAAAAGACCGGCGATATATTTCCAAGTCAGGACGGTGAGTGGCTTGGAGGGGATGAGGGTGCAAATCCAAGAGGCAAGATTGCCATTTCTGCCCTACTGGGTGAAGGAAACTGTGAGGAACAGATTTAGAATCCACCTTTTCCCTCGCCCAAAAGGAAAAAAACATAATACATGCCTGGAATGGAGGGTGGGAAGCCACGTTTCCCATATGCAAGGCTAGACGGAACTGTTAACTTCCTCTTCTCTCTGTAAATAAAAATATATATCATTCTCTGTAAAAATGTGATGGGGGGGGCAAAATGATTCAGTCATCAAGCTCTAGTTAGCACCTACATCAAAGCATATGTGTCGACCTTTGAAGCTTCAAGAAATGGTACATTGGCCTTTTCTTCTTTCACCAAGGGTGAAAGGAGAAAAGTTTAAAGGGAATATTAGGGGGGGCTTCTTCACGCAGAGTGGTGGGAGTGTGGAATGAGCTGCCGGATAAAGTGGTAAATGCGGGGTCACTTTTAACATTTAAGAAAAACTTGGACGGGTTCATGGATGAGAGGGGTGTGGAGGGATATGGTCCAAGTGCAGGTCAGTGGGACTAGGCAAAAAATGGTTCGGCACAGACAAGAAGGGCCAAAAGGCCTGTTTCTGAGCTGTAATTTTCTATGGTTCTAAATCCTTCCAAAAACAGGGGTGGACTTTATAGGCTGAGTTTGAAATATGAACTGCCCGTGTTGGTGTTAGGCGGTCCTCATTTTGAAATGTGAAAACATTTCTGTCCATCGGTCACCATGTGCAGTCTGCTGTGTGTGGGTGTGTCTTATTCCTGCACGTCACCTCAGCAACGTGGCCTGTGTGCTGCTTGATCCCATGCACCCACTTATAAGGGTATAACTCAGAACATCTTTGAGCTGAAAAATTGAGAGGCCAACCCCTAATGCCAGTATAGCCCTGAACATGCAGTTATTAGCCAACAATTTTGGGGGGGGAGGGGAGAGAGAGAAAGAGGAAAGAGTTGACTTGTATGCTGAGTATAGACCTAGATGTGCATTTTAGTGTCATCTTATACGCCAGGTTGACTTGTAAGCTGCAATTTCTTTTTATTCATTCATGGGACATGGGCATCACTGAATGGCCATTTCAGAGGGTAGTTGAGTCAACCACATTGCTGTGGCTCTGGGGTCACATGTAGACCAGACCAGGTAAGAATGGTAGATTTCCTCCCCTAAAGGACATTAGTGAACCAGATGGGTTTTTCCGACAATGGTTTCATGGTCGTCAGTAGGTTCTTAATTCCAGATCTGCCATGGTGGGATTTGAACCTGGGTCCCCAGAACATTAGTGTGTTTCTGGATTAACAGTCTAGCAATAATACCATCGCCTCCTTGTTATACTATGGTATATTGAATGGGCACAAGATTAATAGGTTCTTTTACAACTACTCAGAACACGTTGGTAAAGTTGGCTTACTATCAATGTGCAAAGGTCCCTGGTCTGTGCTGAATGGGACTCTCAGCATGCTTTAGGCTATGAAGGGGAAATGCTGGATGACGGTATTCGGTTAGAGTACCTGCTGCTTCTCACTATCGAGGTTCACACATGGAGGATGCACGAGGCGGTGGCTAATGCCCATGGAACTGAACTGAACTCTACCAAGGAGTCAACAGCTTCAGCATAGGAAAGAAACTGCCTACAACTATAAATGAAATAAAATCGTCACACAAAGATCTTATGGTTTGGACAGTTGTATAGCAAACATCCTTTTGCCAGCTGTAGATATCAACACTTCAGGTGTTTTGAACCTGTAATATATATTTTACGATAATTAAACTCATTGAAGATCACTGATGTGTAATTACTACAAGATGCTGCTATGGCAGTTTTCTTTTTACATTTTTTTTGTAGTGGAGGGGTAAAAACGAATCAGCTCGGTTTCCTTCTCTCGCTCTCTTTCCAGAGACCTCTGTTTAGTGAGTATGTTGGGGGGTTGGGCAAAAACAAAATTGAGTTTGACTGCAACGCCATCCACAAAATTGAAGGTGGACCTAGTCCCAGACACTAACTGCCCAGGATCACATGAAGAAATGGGCATTCGAGTTGACAACTGGAGGATTGCTGGTGCCAATTGGACCATAGTCCAGAAAAAAGGACTTGAGGGGACAGCGGGAGGGGGAGAATCTTAACCTGAGACAGAATATTAGTGACACTGTAGAACTTAAAACCAATTCACATCACTGCATTTCAGTCACTTGACTTACCCAACACACATATCAAGGAGACCCTGTTCCAAACCTGACAATAGAAATAAAGTCGGATTCAAATTCTTTTTCAACACATCTGCACTAATAGTCTCAGATTTCCAATGGTATGAAAATACCTGAATCAAAATGTGGCTCTTAATCTCAATTAAGATTTTTGTATATGGAATGAAGTCAACATTTTTACTTTAGCGAGAGTCAAAATTTATAGTATGAAACGAGGACAAGACTCATTCTTGGATCAATCTTTGTAACTGGATGTAGGATGCATTTCTTCAGCATAGTTTCATTCCGACAGACTACGTCACGTTTTACCTGGAATAACCTGCTTTTTGCCCAGTTCTACCACCAGAGGATCTCGAATTAAGGAATTATCAAACAAGGTCCCATCTTCCAGCTTGCCCTGAGAAACACAGTAAGGGAAGAAAATAAAATAAAAGCAAAATACTGCGGATGGTGGGATCTGAAACAAAAACAGAAAATGCTGGAAAATCTCAAATGAAGGGTCATCTAGACTCAAAACGTTGGCTCGATTCTCTCTCCACAGATGCTGTCAGACCTGCTGAGATTTTCCAGCATTTTCTGTTTTTAAAGGGAAGTACATCAACTCTCCAGTGTTTACATCCATAGCAACTCAGACTTTCAGTAGTCCTTCAATTAATACCCTCCATTATTACAGTATCCCACATGGAGTTATCTTTCGCTGCTACACTGGGTAACCTCCCAACATTTTAAATTGCCCAATACACTATGATCTTCAACAGAGCCCCCAATCTAATCAGTCAACACGCCAAAAGAAATCAGTTGTAAGTATTCCCTGTAACGCATAGCTTATTTAGAATATTACTAGAATAGACCACTGATTTTATACCAGTCAGTAATAATGGAATTGATAAATGACATTTAAAGTGACATTAAATATCCAACAAAAGATAAACAGATAAGAAATGACTGATATCCACGAGTACTATGACGCACATACTGAATGTGGCAGGCAATCCCTGTAACCATTCACAGGGCTGTGAGCTACATTTGCAGTTTGGTGTGGCACAGCTGAGTGTAACTGCGTGCAAGGATTTCAGGCTCAAGTGAATATTTATGAGTCATTTCTGCTTATTCACAACCTCTGGATATTCCAAAGCACTTTAAATAATTATTTATTAGCTGTAAAGTGCAGTCACTGTTGTAATGTAGCTCGACATCCTATTGGCTTCCTTGATAACTACCTGTAAACATTCACTCCTTCCACCAGCAACATACAGTGGCAGCAGTGTGCACCATCGACAGGATGCACTGTAGTAAGTTCCTCTACCACCAACACAGTGGCAGCAGTGTTTACCATCTACAAGATGAACTGTAGTAACTCACCAAGGTTCCTTCGGCCTCATCTTCCAAACCCACAACCTCTACCATCTAGAAGGACAAGAGCAGCAATACATAGGAACACCACCATCTGGAAGTTTTCCTCCAATTCTCACATCCTGATTTGAAAATATATCATTGTTCCTTCACTGGGCTGGGTCAAAAATCCTGGAACTCCCCAACAGCACTGTGGGTCTACCTACATCACATGGACTGCAGCGGCTTAAGACGGTTAACCACCGCCTTCTCAAGGGAAATTTAGGATAGGCAACAAATGGTGGTATTGCCAGCAATGCCCACATCCTAAGAATAGCGAAAATCTGCACTGGTTGAATATTTTGAACACAGTAAGAAGTTTAACAACACCAGGTTAAAGTCCAACAGGTTTATTTGGCCAAATAAACCTGTTGGACTTTAACCTGGTGTTGTTAAACTTCTTACTGTGTTTACCCCAGTCCAACGCCGGCATCTCCACATCATGAATATTTTGAATACAGAGTCTAAGCTCCCCAGGTCTTAAACTTAAGCTTTGCTACTTCTACATCATTTGCCGAGTACACGTCTTGGTTATTTTCCATCCTATAGGCACTTGTCTATAATTAAATCAAGCTGCCTGCATTTTTATTTTACCCAACCCACTGCAATTTCGGAGTTGCCTCCTCTGGTTCACCGCCCTTCCTAGTTTGAGACAGCATTTGGCCACTTTGCGTGGACTTTCCGAACCCAGGCCCTTCATATAATCCCAGATAAAATTTATTTGGGTGCTGCAAAAGCAGCGAGTTAGCTATGAGTTTCAGAATTAAAAGGCAAAAAATTTACAAAGAAAAACAAATTAAGCTACCAACTTCCTAAATGTAAATGCTAATTTGCTTCCACTAAATGTGGATGGGATATTGCATTTAGCTGCCGGGTCTAGATTCATTCAAGGTGCAACCCAGGGCTAAAGGGGTCGGGGGATTACATGTGCGAGTTTCACACACTGACGTGTCCATTTGTCACTTCCTCTGATCACCAGGTTACAAACTTGTCCTACTCCGACATTCCCTCAATCTGCCTGATTTACCGTTAATTTCCGAGTGGAAATGCATCTCCTCTTAATACTTTCCCTGGAAACTGACCGGGGGGCGGGGGGAATATCTGGTGGGTTAAGGAACATTAATGCTGACGTGTTATTGCAATCAGACCCCCCCCCCCCCCCAACAGCCTCCAGCCATGCAACAATTGCCAAGTTTCTTCTTTTAAATACTGTACAAATCTCACAACGCTTCGAATTTACAGCCGACACGACCACCTAGAAAAATAAAACTTTATTTTCTTACAGTGTAGTGGATGTGAAGAGTATCTCCAACTGTCGACAGCTCGGGACAGCCTTCTGGTTTCAGCTGTTAAAGATAAAGCACTTGGGAATCAGAAGGAAATACAGCCAGGCGCTGTGCTTCTTTTATAGTTGTGAACGTTTAATGTTATAGTGAAAGGCTATCCAGGAAAGGCGGTTTTAAACGAAATCTCACCAAGACTTCCACTTTAACTTCTTGCCCGTTTTCATCCTGGCTGGAGATTCCGTTCAATGAGACAATAATCAGAAAAAGGAGCACAACTCTGCTCATTCTGACCAGCAGACCGATTAAGTGAACAGTCAACACACACCTGGATCACTACCTAACCCTTCAATAGCCTTGGAAGCAAATTTTAGTCTTCCACTATCCCGGCAGTCTTTGTCTCCCTCTTTTGAGCAGTAAGCACCGCCCAGCTCCACTGGTGAATGTTATTTTTCCTGCACCTCAGGTCCTGCAAACTGCTGCAACGTCCAGCTAAGAAACGCAAACTTCCCTCACTCATCCGTCCAACGTATTTCTACACTTCTTGTGACAGCCATGACTCAGTTGGTCAGATGTGGGTTCAAGCCCTGCTTCTGAGCACAAGGCTACAGTGCACAGGGAGTGCGACACTGCCGTCGTTCCAAGGGAACTGTCCCTGTCTGTTCTCGAGGACTGTAGCCCTATCAGACCAACAGGGGAGTTCTCCCCCTTTGTCAACATTTATCTCCCAACCAACATCACTAAAAACAGATCTGGTCAGTATCACATTGCTGTTTGTGGGAGCTTGCTGTGTGCCAATTGGCTGCCCCATTTCCCACATTATAATACTTCAAAATACCCTTTGCCCGAAATTGGCGTCCTCCGATTACTGACCCTTCTGCCAGTGGAAACAATTTCTCCTTATTTACACTTGTAAAAATCCATTACTCTCGGAACCCCTTCATTCCTTTTGACAATAAGGTCCTCAAAACAACACAAGATGTTGTTCCCCATACAGATAATTTTATTCCCAGTGACTGACTCAAAGAATCACTTAAGATTTTAAGACATTTACTGTACAAACTAACATTAATAAACTACAGAAGATATTCCCCCTTTACTTCCTAACACAACTGAAAACCCCAAACCACGTTTATACATTACACCACACCCTGCAAATTTTTAGTCTTCACAGGATCAAGTTCAGTTACTCCCATCTCCGAACAGGCTTGTTTCTCTCGGTTTCGCTGAGCTGCAACATCTAGTGTCCATTCAAAGTAATTTCCCTTAGTCTTCTGAGAATCCCCAAAGTGACTTGTAACAGCAAGACCCATTCCAATTACTCCTTCTCCCAGCTACATCAGGTCAAATCATCAGAGGTCCTTCACACAGGTCCCGGCTCCCTGACCAAAGAATGAGCTCCCATCAGCATCCTGCCTGGTGGCTAACAAGTGTTTGCTCCTCTCTCTGTCCAGTCTGAGTCAGTGGCTGGAAGTTTACCACCCCGCCTGCCATGAGAATTGGAGCAGGCGAAGTGCAGACCATGGGAAGGGCCATTGACCTCGGGTGGGATTTTATAGTTCATCTAGTAAGTCTGGCAGCAGTAAAGTCCTTTTCTGTTGTGGGTGTTACAAATTGGCACCTTGCTTTCAATAGGGCATGACCTGGACTGGCTTACCCCATAGCAATTAGGACACAAGTGCTCGTTTCCAGCCAGAACATTTTACCTTGAATTAAAAGGAGAGTTTAAAACATAACCATCTTATAAAACCTCACATTTGTACCAACATTCTCAATGTGGCCTTATGATAAAATGTTAAGTGAGGTGCTTTTGAATGTAATCAAATAGCTTTGAAATAAACTCTAGTGTTTGAGCAATATCGTTAACAATAGCTGTGTGTTGTTCCACTTAATGCAAATTTGTTATTATTGCTAAATTGCCATTAGTTGCAATGAGTCAGGGCTACTACAATCTCCGGGATGAAAACAAAAAATGCTGGAAAAACTCAGCAGGTCGGGCAGCATCGGTGGAGAGAAACAGAGTTAACATTCTGGCTGGAATTTTACCACCCTGCTCGCCACGGGAATCAGAGCGGGAGAGGGCCGGAGCATGGGAAGGTCTGTTGACCTCAGGTGGGATTTTACAGTTTCAGGACGAGCGAGGCTGCAAAATCCCACCTTTTGGAACTGTGATCTATGGGAACTTGCATTCGCTGCTCCCAATGCGGTCTACTCTGCATTGTAGAGACCAAACGCAGACTGGGTGACCACTTTTGGTCCATCCACAAGCAGGAGCCAGACCTTCCTGTCGCTTGCCATTTCAACACACCATCCTACTCTTATCCATGTCTGTCCTTGGCCTGTTGCAACGTTCCAGTGAAGCCCAATGCAAACTGGAGGAACAGCGTCGTATCTTCCAATTCGGCACTTTACAGCCTCCTGGACTGAACACCAAGTTCAACAATTTCAAGAGTATGAACTCTTTCCTCCACCTCCATTTTATCTATCCTATTTATCCACTTTTATTACTTTATATTCTTATTTTTAATTTCTTCCATTGTTTCATTTGTCCACTTCTAAATCTTGCTTCCCTCCTGCCCTCCCCCCACTAGGGCCATCTGCCATATGCTTCACGTTGTTCTTTGTTCTGCCATTTACATATTCCGATCATTTAATGGACTCTTAGCATCATTCCCAGCCTTTTTCACCACGATTTACAATCCTTTTGTCTATAACATCTTGGTCAATTACACAAGCCCCTCCCCCCCCTCTATTTTGTCTTCAGCTCTGACGAAGGGTTATGTAGACTCGAAACGTTGGCTCTATTCTCTCTTCACAAATGCTGTCAGACCTGTTGAGATTTTCCAACATTTTCCATTTTTGTTTCAGATTCCAGCATCCGCAGTATTTTGCTTTTATGTATGGGAACTTGTTTGCTTACCCTCAGGTCCCAGAACCTTTCTTGAATTGACCCCAGTTTGCTTTGCTTCTTTCAGGAGTTAGTATGGACAGGGAGTGGGCAAGTAGTGTGCAAGGTTGCACTGTCAACTAGATGAAGCAAGCTTGGTGGGCACCACTTAGTCCCTGCCATTCTTTTTTTTTTGGGGGGGGGGGGGGGAGGAGGAAAGAGTAAGAGTTTCATCCCACCAGTCTAGGGTCAATCTGAGTTAGGTGCCCAGGTTAAAAGGACAGTATTGTAACCTACTGTGGCACTCACACCTTGATCTAATTTTGTAATCTAATCTGACGTAGCTGTTTGATTTGAATTCCAGAATTAGTTCAAAAAAACAATACAGCATTGACGAATACAATACATAGAATTGCAAGCTATACACACAGTACTGGAATTTAAAAAGATATTCACAAGTTACAAACTCAACAAAAACTTGCCACTTGACCTTTAGGACAGAAGAAACAAGGGAATACAATACATATCTCACATCATCAAATACATCAAGAGAAAAAGAGACCAGAAGATACTGAAAAGAGACTTAAGCAATGCACTTTATAACTCTCAAATGGACATATTGCTTTCACAATCATCAAAGCTGCAAAGTTACTAAGCTAGCAAGTTACTGAGTAGAGTTTTTCAAAATTGATTCTGATGGTATTATGTTCAGAATTTCAAGAAGTAATTTTTTAAATGCACTCCAAATAATGCAATGTAGTCCTGGCTCATTATGGTCTTGAAATTACTCTAGGTCAAACAAGCAGGCAATTTCTTTTGATGGTCAGTTGACAGCAGGGGGGGTGGGGATCAAAACATTATGTCTACAAGTGTAGAGGCTGGGGACGAGCTTGGGGCCAGGACAAGGCTGGCAAAGAAGAAGAGCACTCTGGGGGAGGATGACCTCACTGGGCCTGGAGGTCTGGAGTGCATCTACTTCAATGCAAAGAGCGTAGCAGGTAAGACAGACGAACTTAGGGCCTTAATGCTTACGAGGAATTTGGATGTGGTTGCGGTGACAGAGACTTGGTTGAAAGAGGGACAGGACTGGCAACTGAATATTCCAGGGTACAAGTGTTCTAGGCGAGACAGAGGAGGGGCCAAAAGAGGTGGAGGAGTAGCAGTATTAGTTAGAGAGCATATTACAGCGGTGCAGAGGGAGGACAATTTAGAGGGGTCGTGTAACGAGTCACTGTGGGTGGAGCTCAGAAACAGGAAGGGCGCAGTCACTATGTTGGGGGTATACTACAGGCCCCCCAACAGCCCAAGGGAAGTGGAAGAATGGATATGTCAGGAGACAATGGATAGGTGCAGGAAAAATAGGGTTGTTGTCGTGGGAGATTTCAATTTCCCTGGTATAGACTGGAAATCGCGTAGGGCTGGGAGCCTGAATGGGGGAGGAATTTGTAAAATGCGTATAGGAAGGTTCTTTGGAACAATATGTAGATAGCCCGACTAGAGAGGGGGCTATACTGGACCTGGTACTGGGGAATGAGCCCGGTCAGGTCTTCAAAGTTTCGGTAGGGGAACATGTGGCAAATAGTGACCACAATTCTGTTAGCTTTAGGATAGTGATGGAAAAGGATGAGTGGTGTCCCAAGGGTAAGGTGTTGGATTGGGGGAAGGCTAACTTTAGTGGGATTAGGCAGAAATTGGCAGCTGTTGATTGGGAGAGGCTGTTTGAAGGTAAATCCACATCTGGCATGTGGGAGTCTTTTAAGGAACAGTTGTTAGGGCTGCAGGATAGGCATGTACCTGTAAAAAAAGGATAGGAAGGGTAGGATTCGAGAACTGTGGATGACCAGGGAAATTGAGGGATTGGTCAAAAAGAGAGGCGTACGTTAGGTCCAGGCAGCTAAAAATGGAGGGAGCTCTGGAGGAATACAAAGAAAGTAGGAAAGAACTCAAACGAGGAATTAGAAGGGCAAAAAGGGGTCACGAAATGTCCTTGGCAGACAGGATTAAGGAGAATCCCAAGGCATTTTATTCATACGCTAGGAACAAAAGGGTTGTCAGGGAAAAAAATCGGACCTCTCAGGGACAAAAGTGGGGAATTATGCTTAGAGCCCAAAGAAGTAGGGGAGATCCTAAATGAATACTTTGCGTCGGTATTCACAAAGGAGAGGGATGTGTTGACTGGGAGTGTCTCGGAGGGGAGTGTTGACCCGTTAGAGAAAATCTCCATTACAAGGGAGGAAGTGTTAGGTTTTTTAGGGAATATAAAGACTGACAAATCCCCAGGGCCTGATGGAATCTATCCAAGGCTGCTCAGGGAGACGAGAGATGAAATCACTGGGCCTCTGAAGCAAATCTTTGTCTCGTCACTGGACACAGGTGAGGTCCCAGAGGATTGCTAATGTGGTCCCGTTATTTAAGGAGGGGAGGGAAGGATAACCCGGGAAATTATAGGCCGGTGAGCTTGACGTCCATGGTAGGGAAGTTGTTGGAGGATTCTTAGAGACAGGATGTATGTGCATTTAGAAAGGAATAAACTCATTAACGATAGTCAGCATGGTTTTGTGAGAGGGAGGTCATGCCTCACTAACCTGGTGGAGTTTTTTGAAGAAGTGACTGGAATGGTTGACGAGGGAAGGGCCGTGGATGTCATCTATATGGACTTTAGTAAAGCGTTTGACAAAGTCCCTCATGGTAGGTTGGTGCAAAAGGTTGGATCTCATGGCTAGATGGGTGGAGAACTGGCTTGGTCACAGAAGACAGAGGGTGGTCGTGGAAGGGTCTTTTTCCGGCTGGAGGCCTGTGACTAGTGGTGTTCCACAGGGCTCTGTATTGGGACCTCTGCTGTTTGTGATTTATATAAACGATCTGGAAGGAGGTGTAACTGGGGTGATCAGTAAGTTTGCGGATGACACGAAAATGGCTGGACTTGCAGATAGTGAGGAACATTGTCAGAGGCTACAGAAGGATATAGATAGGCTGGAAATTTGGGCAAAGAAATGGCAGATGGAGTTCAATCCAGATCAATGAGAAGTGATGCATTTTGGTAGAACTAACGTAGGGGGGAGCTATACGATAAATGGCAGAACCATAAAGGGTGTAGATACGCAGAGGGACCTGGGTATGCAAGTCCACAGATCCTTGAAGGTGACGTCACAGGTGGAGAAGGTAGTGAATAAGGCATATGGCGTGCTTGCCTTTATAGGGCGGGGCATAGAGTATAAAAGTTGGTCTGATGTTGCAGTTGTATAGAACGTTGGTTCGGCCGCATTTGGAATACTGTGCCCAGTTCTGGTCGCCACACTACCAGAAGGACGTGGAGGCTTTAGGGAGAGTGCAGAGGAGGTTTACCAGGATGTTGTCTGGTATGGAAGAGCTTAGTTATGAGGAGAGATTGGGTAAACTGGGGTTGTTCTCACTGGAAAGACGGAGGATGAGAGGTGACCTAATAGAAGTGTATAAAATTATGAAAGGCATAGATAGGGTGAACAGTGGGAAGCTTTTTCCCAGGTCGGTGGTGACGTTCACGAGGGGTCATAGGTTCAAGGTGGGGGCGCGGTGGGGTTTAAACACAGATATCAGAAGGACGTATTTTACTCAGAGGGTGGTGGGGGCCTGGAATGTGCTGCTGGGCAAGGTGGTGGAGGCGGACACACTGGGAACGTTTAAGACTTATCTAGATAGCCACATGAACGGAGTGGGAATGGAGGGATACAAAAGAATGGTCTAGTTTGGACCAAGGAGCGGCGCAGGCTTGGAGGGCCGAAGGGCCTGTTCCTGTGCTGTATTGTTCTTTGTTCTTGTTATTAACTATTTAAGTCTTAGCACATTTAAAACAAATAGTTAATGCCGCCATTAAAACAAGGGATTGAAAAATGTTATAAAAATCTGGTAAATCACAATTTTTTTATATTCGAAATCTGTTTACATCTCCAATTGTCTGAAGAGTATGTTCTATTGCATAGAATCACAGCGAGTGCATGTACTTCTGCTGCCAAATTTATTTTTTGTCCCTCTCCAAATATTTTAGGTCTCTCCTTTTGGACATTCCTTCCAGACATGCTATAAACTAGTCTTTAATAGATAGTGCTGTGCAGATGATGTTCGAGCTGGCCATTAAAATTTGTACACAAAGCACCCCACCCCAACCCAACCCAGTGCTTCCTCTTGTGGTTGACGCCTATGCTTCCTGACGAACGTCTTGTGAAACCGATGCAGCAATTTGAAGTTTTAGTAAGTGACAAATGGAAAGATACTTCCACAAAGCTGATGTGAAAGGGCTAGACTCTTTCTTTAAATAAAAGCTACATTTCACTAAAAGGAAAAGAATGCAATCTTTTTCATCCTTCAGTTTTAACTTCATATTGAAATCAGATTTAAGTATCCTAAACTGAATTCTACCTCCAGTTTATTCATTTTAAAACAGCACATCAAGAAAAATGTGCTGATACTGCAGGAACTTTCTTTCTCACTCAGTGAGAGGGCAGCAATGCAAGGCAGAGCAGGAGGTTTTAACATTCACAGATTGAAAAGCAGAAACTAATCCAGGATTAATGTCAGAGGTACAGAAAGAGGAAATGTCCCAGGAGGATTTAGGATGTTCAAAACTAATTTCAGATGGTCAAAAGAACTGTTTAAAAATTCAATTTAAATTGTACATTCTTGAACAGGACATACAAAAAGAGAAAAAACCATTCTCCTGTCAGACACCTTGATGGGAGCACTAATATACTAAAGGGATGGGCTTCAGTGGGAACTCCTCATCCCTGACTTCTCCCATGTTCTTAATCAAATTGTTTATTTTAATTGAAAATAATGTCAAATGTATTATTTTTCACCCATGTCTCAGGTAAAATACTTTATCTTTTCTGCAGCACAGAATGATCAATATTAGAGGCCATCATGCATATTTCTTGGCCTTTTGCCAAACCTTTGTAATGACTCGGAGGTTCTTCTGAAGTACAGAGCAGACAAGTAATTCATTTGCAATCTCTGAGGAGGAGTGAGTGAAGTATAATTCTAAATAAGTGAGATCAGGCACTCAGCGAGATTTACTTTCTCTGAGTGTGCTTTTGTTCGAATTTCAGGCACCTCAGTGACATAATTTCACCAAGTGTAAACTTGTTGAAACATTCAATAGCAGAAGGTGATCATGCAACAAAACAGACGTTTAGTGGGGCAAGAGGGAGCTTTGCTGCTGGTATTAAAATAAAACAATGTCAAGTGACTAAGATGTCCTGATCCCCATCTGGATTCATATCAAACTGCTTAACTGAAATTTCTCAATCAAATCAAGGGTGGCGGCTTTTGAAATAGATCAGTCATGTTGATTTCATCCTTCAAACTGGCCCCTTTTTTGGGTAGAGTGATACAGTGAATCCCCCTCAAATATGACATATCACTGGATGTAACTGACCGAGGTGGACCGGCACAATGTTGTAATATTCAGTCGTTGGTGAGATTGTGCTGAAGGAGACAAATCTCAATTCACAGCGCACAAATATGCTGGTGTTTGTGCCCCACAAAAGCCTCCTCCCATCCTATGAACATATCCCTGTACTCATTTCTCCCTCATCTATGTATCTAGTTTATCCCTTAAATAAAATTTCCTGCAAGTTAGAGAAAACGATGTTAAGTGAATATATGAGGACACTTGTCAGTTACACGAAGCATCCCTTCATGTTTCAATAGGCTGCCAGTTAAATGAGAGCTATTGTGATACCCATTTCCTTAACTATTTGAGTCAGTGAATAAAATCTTGCCAGGCAGAAACATGCCAAGAGGTGGCGACATCCCACCACAAGGATCACTTCTTAATCTGCTATCCTCAGTGCCTGATGATATTCACTCTAAAATTAACTGGGATCATTTACAACAAAAGCAATACCAGAAAATGAATGAATCCAGTCTATCCAGTATTCAATTCTAACATTAGCGCATCCCTTCTGATGATTCATTTAAAGTTAAGAGTTTGTTAGAATTGTGAACTTTTACTCTATTTCGCTTGTATCGCTTGAGCTATCAGCTCCCAAAACGAATCTCCCATTATTATTTGAAAGCCTTGAGAAAAGCATAAAAATTAGAAGTGACTTTTTTAATGCTCTTTTTTTCAGAAGAAGTAATAAACACTTGTTGGAAACTTGTTCTTTGGAGGATTGGGACAATGTTTCCTTTAAGCTTTATAGCCGCACAGAAGCTCTCACGCAGGCCGAACACAAGTCGGTCCCTTTAAGTTGCTGTGCTAAAAGACTTAAGGGGCCCATGGCATCCAGACTTGAAACGTTGGCTCTATTCTCTCTCCTTACAGGTGCTGTTAGATCTGCTGAGATTTTCCAGCATTTTCTGCTTTTGTTTGAGGTAAATAAATTAGTTCCTGTCGTTTAAGTCTATACAAGTCTCCAACGGGTGATGGCAGAGGGAGCAATGCTGTAACCAGTCTAGTGGGCACTCTGTCCCATCTAGTGACAACTCAGCCCAGCCTCCTGGACAGACAGTCCCCGGCATCACCTGGGCCTGAAGCAAGCCGCACAAGATTAAAATTCTCACTTTCATTCCAGTCTTATTGAGAATGGTAGTCACAAAAAGAACAATTTTTTTTTCAGTCTTTCCTTTTGACCATGACTTTGTGGCAAAAGGTTTTTGCTTAAATAATAATGCCTAAAATGTAGGACTTTTATTATTCAGAACCATTCTCCAAACTTAAATTATTTTAACGGCCCTCCCAGAACCTACCTGGAACCTAGGAATTTCTTAATAAAGACAGACTGAGATCCATCTCATTCACCTTCAGCCATCCTGGTGGTTGCATGATGCATCAGTAACTTGCTTTGAGTTTTCTCTCAAACCCCCATAGAAGAAAGAAATACTGCCATAACCATTCAGAATACATTGCAAAACATAACAATTATACAGTACCAAATTCCAAAGTGAGAAGCTTTCTTTGACGCACAGAAGAAATAACACGAGCATAGTGAGATTGGAGTCAAAAGGATTGATGGGAGCAGCAACTAAGGAAGAACCAAATAATTTACAGAAAAATGGTCAGCAAAGGCCAACCCAATAATCCAAACTTCCACACGACACAGGAGTCATCGGCAGCAGCCGTTGTTCCTCCATTAGAGGATGATGTCCACGCAGGGTCATGGGTTTCTGTCATGGGTCTTCATCTGACTGAACAGGCCGATTCTCCACCCGCAGGTCTTTTGAGCATATGGGGTAGGACAGTCCATGAGGCAGTGGGATCCGGAGAGCGGGATTTGTTCTCTTTCCTTCTCTGCTGCCGCTCTGCATCATCATTAAGACGTTTGGACTCAAAGCGTGATCCACCTTCATGGACAGGTTGTTGCCGTTTTGAATGATTGGTAGCAAACTCCTTCCAGTCATTAAATGTCACTGCTGCCGTGCTTCAGAATGTCTTGTAGTGTTTCCTTTATCTTCCCCTGAAACACTGGCCATTTGAAAGGTGAGAAAACAAGACATGAGTGGGGGAATGACTTTGCGGTCATCCTGTCAGCATCCAGTTTATTAAAGTTGATTTTGCAGGAGTTTTCCCCGAGTGCTTGTGGAGCTGGCTTCAAGAAGGTATGATGTGGAGATGCCGGTGTTGGACTGGGGTAAGCATAGTAAGAAAACCAGCGCTTGTTTGATCACCCTCCCATTGAACCCGGATGTGGTGGAGGCACTGCTCCTGGAGTTTCCCTGGTTGAAGCCTGCGAGGGACTTTGTTTAATGTGAAGACTTCAGGGCGTACCATCATTGCCCACATGATTTGGACAGCTTGTTGGCCAGATTTTGGTGACATGTCAAACCACAATGACTGGGCCCACTTTGCCACTGCAGCCTGCTTCTGCCTTTGCAGCCAGTGAGGCAGTCCTCTTTCACTTGCACTGCCATCGAAGACTCTTTGGGCTTCACTTTGTCTGCTGCCACCCCCATTAAATTTTTTCCAAAGGAGTATGTGGTCTCCTTACTCCCAGATGCACCACCTCACACTTATCTATATTGGAACCCATTTGTGCGCCCATTCTGCAAGGTTAATGTTTTATTTTGTTGCAGATATTTTTCACTAACTATTTCAACAACTTGCATTTATAAGTGCCTCCAACATAGTAACACAACCCAATAACACCAGCTAGCATCATCTGCAAATTTTGAAATGGTACTTCGGATTGCATAGTCCAAATTAATGGAACGACAATGGTCACAGTGGCCATCCTTGTGCTATAAATGAAATCTGATGAGCAGAGTGGACTCTTAACTCACATTCCTCCCTCATCGCAAACTATTCACTTTCATTGTGCCCGAGACACTTTGCTGTTGGCAACACGGCTGCTGTGCTTGTTTGCACAATAATGACTGCACTCCAAATTACCTTACTATGTACGAAGGGCTTAGAAACACTGGAAGCAATGAGATTGTATACAAATACTTCCCTTCTCCTCCTATAAATATCATAGTAGCTAGTTTACAAAATAAGCATTAAGCACCCCTCCCACTGCCCAAAAAACCTTTGTCAGAGCCGTCTCTAAATAAGCATGTAGGAATGTGAATCTCCACTTCAGAACAACAAAATGAAATAAATTGAAGATGGAAACTGCTTCTGGGGCTTATTGCGTAATTCGTAGTAAACACAAATCAGATCTGCTGAAATGAAAAGCAAGCTCCATTTTAATCAATAAAGACATTTCAGCAACATCGGAATACATGAGATCTGCATCTTACTGGAAATGTCTCAGGAAAGTCAGAGGGGTGTTGGTGAGCTCTGCATCTATGGTAACAAGAAGAATCTGGACAATTCTTCACAGGGACTGCTGCTGCCTATTATGCCAGCCTTCAGTCTTTTGTGCACTTCTTCCTCGATTAAAAAAAATGCAGTGTTTCCCCACTCTCCCTGCTTACATACCACTGTCAGTTGCTGTGCATTTGAAAAGACAGAATGGCTGAATCCTCTCATGATTTAATGTGATTACTGCCTGGGTCAACACTTGTGACATGTGATGTGGAGAGGTTGTACAGGGAACAATGTGAACAGGCTGAAAGTGAGGGAGACAGACAGATGAGTGATGACTCCCCTGAATAGGCCAGAGCTGAGAATGGCTCCCAAAACTCCTGCTCAGTCTCTCTCTACTTGTACCAGGAGTGGACATGAGCACCACTGGGACCCAACAGCTGACCAAGGAGACCCTTGGTGTGGCACACAGCCTTTCAAACACTCCTGTCACTCATCTGCAAAGTGAGCCGGATTAGCAGAGAATGGGATTAGTGGCGACGAGAGCCCAAAAAGAGGTTTCCGGTTTACTCAACGCTGCTCCTCAAGGCTAGCTTTATCTAACTTCCCCAGTCCCGCTGTGCTAAAGTGCACACAGCACAGCGAGAACCAACCAAGCAAACTAAAGCAGTAATCCCCTCTCCTCGGAATTAAACAGAGTTGAATAAATGATTGAGCGGCAGTGAAGTCCAGACAATTCCTTCACTACCCACTGTTGGCACTGATGAGCTACTCACTGAAACCCAGTGCCAGAATCAGATCTAGAAATAAGAATAATGGAGAGAGAGAAAAGTGGGGGCCATCTACAAGGGCAACAGTGGGAGACAGGAGTTGGTGGAATCACTAATATAAAATAAGTCCAATGGATACAGATTGTGAAGTGGGGAGTGACCGTAACTGAGAGGATAGTTCTGAACAACAATGGCACAAGGTGTTATTGGATGGTGGAAGGCAGGTGGGCCATGAGGGTAGGAGAATGATAGTTGTGAGAAACACAGAGCACTAAACCATTTTTTTTGCAAGCGTGACTGAAAGACCCAAATGGTAGCTGTGTCCCTGATGCCAAAGTAAAGAATATTATGGGTGGAAATATTTCTGGGAAGACAGGGAGAGCAGTAAAGATAGCCCTAATGAGGCAGTGAACTACCTCCCACATTGTGGCTCATTTACCTGCTTGTTGGCGAAGACGAGTAGAACAGCATCGCGCAATTCATCCTCTGCAAGCATCCGCATTAGTTCCGCATGGTGCCTCATTCACACGTTGTCTATTACTGTCAACGACAAATATCAAATAAAAAAGTAGTGAACCAGACAGTTAATATCTCTCCCACTCTCAGCCTCTTCTTCATACCAATTTCCTGGCCCAGAACATGAATTAACTTTCTTGCAAGCCTCCATTCGTCACCAGGAGGCCATTAGCCAAGAAGCACAGCTTTTTCCATTCAACCCAAGAACGAGGAACTCACCATGAAGGGAACTGCCTTCCCAAGCCCATCAGTTACCATGCCAATGAGAGACATACACTTCATTTGGTGCACGTAGAAGCATCGTAAGCAGCTTTAGACACCTTTCTATTGAAATGAAATTGACACCCAATTAAACATTACACAACAGGTACCTTATTAAACAAGTGTGTGTGTGTGTGTGTGTGTGTGTGTGCGCGTGCTTGGGGGGGGGGGAATCAGTAAGAAAAAGGAGAGAATATACAAAATACTCTTTGCCCCAATTGTCTGGGATTATTTTATTGCTGCAATTGGTTAGTTTAAAATAAATGGGTTGATGTTGACATTGGAATAATGCTGAATGTAAAATCCAGGTTTTAGTGTCCAATTCATAATGCTTACTTTCAAACTCAGCATCCACCTCAAACAAGGCAGAAGGGCTAGAAAGCAATGCAACAGATGGGCAATTTTATGGAGTCACTCATTGACAGACTCAATCAAGTGTATCCCTCCCTGCTGACAGCCCTTTCTTCTCTTTATTGGAGGGAGCAAAGGAGGGAAGCCACTAAAACTATAAAAAAAGGCTAGGATTTTCAGGGTGGGAATGGTATTGGGAGGTGCTTTGTGAAATTGCTGCTCTTGAAGGTGAAGAATGTTAGTGCAGGAGAACTGAACACTTTCCATACCAGACATCCAAGAGGCTGTGTTAAACTTGTCGATTTTGCTGAATTACAACAGCTCAAAAAGGTATTCATTGGCTGGAAAGTGTTTTGAGACATCCAGAGGTCATAAAAGTCACAACATAAATACAAGTGTTCCTTTTTTAAAAATTCTTTCCATCACCAAGACCATTTCCACCACTACAACATTTGCTCACCTCTACCACTAATTCAGCTTAACTGCCTCCAAAGGCTGTATTCCTGCTTTTGTCACCTCCCGACTTAATTACTGCAATCCTCTGTTTGCTGGACTCTCACCCTCTCCAACTTCTTGAAAACTCTGAATATATCTTGCCCCACTTGAACATACACATGGGCTCCCTGTCATCAAGTTCCTCCATGGACATGTTATCTCCTTGACCAGACTTATGGTTAGTTCTTTGGGCCTCTTCTTTACTGGCTCGCCACTTTTAGAATTAGAATTTCTTGAGGTGATGACAAGCAGGATAGGTGAAGTGGGACCAGTAGACGCAATATACTTCGATTTCCAAAAAGCATTTGATAAGGTACCGCATAAAAACTACTTAAGAGCCCATGGTGTTAGGGGTAGTATATTAGCATGGATAGAGGATTGGCTAACTGATAGAAGACAGAGCTGGGAATTTCAGGATGGCAACCTGCAACTAGTGGAGTGCCACAAGGATCAGTGCTGGGGGCACAATTATTTATAATATATATTAAATTACTTGGACAAGGGAAGTGAATGCATTATTGCCAAGTTTGCAGATGACACAAAAAAAGGTGGGAAGGCAAGTGGAGTGGATGACACAAGTGTCCACAAAGGGATATAGACAAGTTAACTGAGTGGGCAAAAACTTGACAGATGGAATATTGTTATGGGTCCAGGTTAGAAACTCCAAAAGTGTTTTATGAAGCCTGCCTGAATTACAAGTTTTGCAACTTGAATTTGGCTAGGATGAGTATGATAGGTTTCATTTCAGGTATGATTCAACAACTCATTAGAGAACTTTTATCAAACAAAGTTTATTTAAGAATATAGTTAACATGTATAGAAAGAAAATTAGCAATACTTTTTATCAATTGCAAACAAAACAGAAAGAAAACAACCACAATAATGTATTAACCCTTAATTGAATATTAAAGCTGTTCCAACAAACCAAAACCTTTCACAGACAAAACCCTTTTCACAGGTTTAACACAGCAGAGATTAAAATCTCACTTGACTGGAATTGAGTCTTTTCGAAGCCTGAACTTTCCTTCCGGAAGGCAAAACGTTGCCTTGAGATAACCAACAGAATTTCCAAATAGAACAGGGAGACAGACATTTCAGCTTCTTTGCTTGATGCCCCTGCTAAAACTAAAAACTGCAGCCTCAGAACTCAAAACTGACACCTTAAACTCACTGGAAAGAAAAGGAACTGTCCAAAAACACACCTTTTCTCCTAATAATGCAGGATTGTAAAACTAATCTCAGAGTAAAATATAAACAACCCCTACTTAAGCTACTGAAGTAGCACGAAAGGACTTAGTCAGCCTGGCAACAATAATGACATAACTGAAGCGGTGAGCCGCAAAAATCAAGTTTTAAAAAACCCTTTCTTAAAAAGGTACACTAACATCACAATATAATGTAGGAAAATGTAAAATTATACTTGTTTAGAAAGAATAAAGGAGCTGAATATTATTTAAATGGAGAAAGACTGCAGAAAACTGCGGCACAGAGGGATTTGGGGGTCCTCGTGCATAAATCACAAAACGCTAGCATACAAGTTCAGCAGGCAATAGGGAAAGCAAATGCATTGTCAGCCTTTATTTCAAAAGAAATGGAGTATAAAAATAGGGAAGTCTTGCTAAAACTATACAAGGCACTAGTTAGACCACACCTGGAATACTGTGAACAGTTTTGGTTTCCTTATGTCAGGAAAGATGTACTGACAGTGGAGGCAGTCCAGAGGAGGTTCACTAGGTTTATCCCAAGAACGGAGGGATTTTTTTTTGAGGTTGAACCTGTGCTCATTGGAATTTAGAAGAATGAGAGGTGACCTTAGCGACATAGGATTCTCAGGGGGCTTGACAGGGTAGATGCTGAGAGGCTGTTTCCCCTTGTGGGAGAGTCTAGGACATAATCTCAGAGAAAGGGGTCGTCCATTGAAGATAGAGATGAGGAGCAATTTCTTCTCTTAGAGGGTAGTGAATCTGTGGAATTCTTTACTGCAGAGCGCTGTAGAGGCTGGGTCGTTAAGTATGTTCAAGGCGGAGATAGATTTTTAATCAATTAGGGAATCAAGGGTTATGGGGATAAAGGTGGGAAAGTGGAGTTGAGGATTATCACATCAGATCAGTCATGATCTTACTGACTGGAGGAGCAGTCTTGAAAGGCTGACTGGCCTACCTCTGCTCCTACGTCTTATGGCCACCTGTTTTTCTGACATCTTTGAAGTGCTGTGGGCTTAAAAGTTGCTGATGCTCTGTGTTCTCTTCAGCTGCAGCATAGGAAGAGGGGAAGCACCCGACTTTTAAGTGATGGTGACCTGCAGCACATTACAAACCACAAGCATCGTTCCCCAGAGCAACAAAGAACCCAAACATGTCAACATTCTGAAAGTAAATAATTAGTGACTCAAAGTAACAAGTAGCACAGATACACGAGCTACGGTATCCAACGTGCAAAAGTTTTTCCAAACATGTGTTCCTTACATGTCCATTAGGTGGGAAGAATTGATCTTTGTTTATCAGAACGGCAGTTCTGCTTAACCTAGGCTAAATGTGGCATGCTTTGGAAAACAGTGCTAAAGTAGGTTTAAAAAATCCGCTTTTTACGGATAAAAGCAATGCTACACCTCTTAAAATAGCTGGTGAATGATCTCAACAGGCTTTATAGAGTACAACACAGAAGGCCACCATTCGGCCCATTATGCCTATGCCAGCTCTTTAAAAAAGGTGATTTCCAGTAGAGTCTCCATTACACACTGGCAATGCATCCTTCACAGGAAGGCAGCAAGTAAATGATAACAAACAGGACGTTTAAAAAGAATCTCAGGATCCATTCAGTTCATTTTCTTAGGTGCACACAACAAATGAACATAACCACAGATTGTGTTCCTTTCCAGTTTTTTATTGGAGGTGTCTTTGCACTGAATCTCACTCAAATATGCTGCAGTTAGTTATGAATGAACTACTCAACTTCATTCTCACTAATACCACACTGCTTTCAATTCAATCATACATTATAGTCACTGTGCCTGGTAATGACATTTAGCACTCACTCCACAAGGAAAAAAAAACCTCAAGACATTATAACACTTGTTCAGACAGCTAACTTCACAATATTTAAACTGAAGTGTAATAATTTGCAGAGTTAAAAAGGAACCAACTAGTTATAGTCAATGATCAGATATTCTCAAATTCTATTACATACCTAATGATGAAGTCTGCAAATAGCACACAAAGTATTCCATTTGAAATAGAATTATGGCTCAATACAACCTTGAAAACCTATCATTTTTCAATGAAAGCCTAAAAAAAATAAATTCCAGCTTGAATGACTTTCAAACGTTGGTGACATTCCACACAGCAAAACCACCACCATGAAAACAAAGAGGAGACAGGCGTGTTAATATTGGCTATTCATTAGAGATGCAAATCTTTCTGGAGTTTGGTTTGACTCTTATGAACTTAATCCACATGCAGATTTCAGAAATCACAGGCTAGGATTCCCACTTTGGACACAATTGTCAATCCGGATGCAAACCGCGCTCATTTGGAGAAGCCTCCCCGCCCTCCCTGTGTTGCACTTATTTGCATACAGAATGTAAAATCTGCCATGAATCAGCACAATTGGGGAGCGTTGGGGCATAGCATAATGGTATTATCACTGGACTAGTAATCCAGAGACCCCAGGGTAATGCTCTGAATCCCACCATGACAGATGAAGTTTAATTCCAGATTTTTATTGAATTCAAAGATCCAATAACAACCACAAAACCATTATTGATTGTGGTAAAAACCCATCTGGTTCACTAAACCGCTCAGTTCAAGGGCAATTCACAATAAATGCTGGCCCAAGCAGCGACATACATATACAATGAATACATTTTTAAAAATCTGATGAATTCAGCCGAAAATTGATTTATCACAAAAAGCTTCAGTATCAATCCACCACCTGTGAATAAAACCTGATTTTAAATGATTAACAATTGACTAAGTTTTAACTTTTATTGTAAGGGTACATGAATTTTTCTTCATTTCACTTTGCTGGTCAGAGCAGTTAATAGCATTTCTGTTGCGCTGAGACATAACACACTACAAGGCGAAGGCATGTAAAAATCGCCAGCACTCCTTCCAGATGAGCTCAACGCATTCTATGCCTGTTTTGAGCAAGGAGGTCTGAGAGAGCATGCCCTCCACCCCGGATAAACCTGTATCCAAGGCCACCATTGTAGACGTCAGAGCTGCCTTCTCGAAATTCAACCCATGGAAAGCGACTAGCACGGAACGGGTACCCAGACGAGCACTCAGATCCTGCGCAGACTAACTGGTGGGGGTATTCGCAGACATCTTCAACCTCTCTTTACACCAATCTGAGGTCCCTATCTGCTTCAAGAAGACGATCATTGTCCCGGTATCAAAGAAAAGCCAGGCAGCGTGCCTTAATGACCATTGTCCAGTGGCTCTGACATCCATCATCATGAAGTGCTTCGAAAGATTAGTCATGGCATCAATCAATTCCGGCCTCCCGGATCCACTAGTTTGTCTATTGCCACCACAGGTCCACAGCAGACGCCATCGCCCCAGCCCTCCACTCAACCCTAGATAACAAAGACACCATGTCAGACTCCTATTCATAGACTACAGCTCAGCCTTCAACACCTTTATTCTTACGAAACTCATCTTCAAACTCAGTGGCCTAGGGCTCAGCTCTTCCCTCTGCGACTGGATCCTAGACTTCCTAACCGACAGACCGCAATCAGTAAGGATAGGCAACAGCACCTCCTCCACGATCATCCTCAATACCAGTGCCCCACAAGGCTGTGTCCTCAGCCCCTTACTATAATCCTTATATACCTCTGACTGTGGAGCCAAATTCCCCTCCAACTTGATTTTCAAGTTTGCTGATGACACCACCGTAGTGGGTTGGATCTCAAACAATGATGAGACAGGAGTACAGGAAAGAGATGGAGAATCTGGTGAACTGGTGCAATGACAACAATCTCTCTCTCTCAATGTCAACAAAACAAAGGAGATATATTGACTTCAGGAAGGGTCATGGAGGGCGTGCCTCTATCTACATCAGTGAGGATGAAGTAGAAATGTTCGAGAGCTTCAAGTTTTTGGACACCCAGATCATCAACAACCTGCCCTGGTCCCTCTATGCCGACTTTATAGTGAAGAAAGCCCACCAACACCTCTTTCTCAGGCAGCTAAGGAAATTTGGATGTGTGATACGACTCTCACCAACTTTTACAGATGTACCATAGAAAGCATTCTTTCTGGTTGTATCACAGCTTGGTATGGCGCTCCTGCTCTGTCCAAGACCACAATAAACTACAAAAGGATTGTGAATGAAGCCCAGTCCACTCAAACCAGCCTCCCACCCTTGACTCTGTCTGCACTTCCCATGGCCTTGGAAAAACAGCCAGCATTATTAAGGACCCCACGCACCCCGGACATTCTCTCTTCCACCTTTTTCCGTCAGGAAAAAAATATACAAAAGTCTGAGTGTACACCGACTCAAGAACAGCTTCTTCCCTGCTGCCATCAGACTTGCCTTAAACTGATCTTTCTCTACACCCTAGCTAGGACTGTGACACTGCATTCTCACCGTTTCCTTCTCTATGAAAGGTATGCTTTGTATAGCATGCAAGAAACAATACTTTTCAGTGTATACCAATACATGTGGCAACAATCAAATCAGTCTACTGAATTCCCCAATTGGAAAGAGGCTGCACTCTAAATGTTGAAATGATGTGGTTTTTTTTCAGTCAATCCAAAGAATGAGGAAGGGAGCCTGGAATGTACTACTGGCCTGGGAGAGTAGCAGCATTATGTTAGCTCTCTCCAGCTATGCTTTGGGTACTTGGTCCAGGCTCAGGATGGCCACATGCATATTATAAAAGGATTCCCAACTCCACCTGTAATTTGCCCACAGGTAGCTTAAGGTTACAATGCAGCACTTTCTCAAGTCTCAAGGACTTGTGCTTCCATCAAGGAGTCAATATTGCTGAGCTATTTACTCATCAGGTGGAATACATATGGTTGATTGCAGACTGCAATGGAGCTGCCAAACTATCCCACTGCTGTCCACAAGGAAGAAAACCCTCCCCCTGATGTTGCTGAAAGGGAGGGGGAAAAGTTTGCTGTAATACAGCCTTAGCATTGTGTGATGCCCATCCAGCGTCCTTTGGCTTAGAGCAGAATTCATGAAATGGGACCCCCTTCAGTTCCAAGGCTGTCATCTCCATAGCTGGCAGATGGCAGAGTCCTCTTCCAGTTCTCCAGCTGCATTCTGCTGTACATCTCCCCAATTCCTCAGCATCTTCTGACCCCAAGTGAAAGGGCAAATGACTGTTGCCTTGGATAGAGGCAGAGGTAGCCAATCACCTCCCTGCTCTAACCGATTGGTAGAAGAGGGTGAAAGGAGTAGAGAATTTCCAGTCAGGGTCAAGGTGGAGACCAGCTTTGCCCTGGTTACTCGGTTAAGTATTTCAGCAGGCGCAAAAGCCACTTTTGCACGCACCCATCTGAAGTTGGGATTGGCACCTGACTGTAGGCACCAACAAACAATGCACAAAATGCCCACCCCCACCAGCTCTGTTGTGTGGTCCTTATCCAGAGTGAGCCTCTAGATATCAGCAATTCCCCCTCACACAGATCATATCCCTCCCCACCTCAAATCCTCTTTCAATGTTTCTTCATTTGTGTTAGAGAGGACCCTGTGTCTGAACAGTTTCTGTACTTTGCCCTTTTTTGATGGTGGGGAGCTTACCTGGTGTACAGACTCAGCAATCAACGAGAATGGCACAAAGTAACTGGGCACCTGAACAATCTGTTGCATGTTCTATAGCGCGGCTTGAAGCACAAGTAAACTTTGCTCAAACATCTATAAGACACAAGTTGACAATAAGCCAGAAGTAGCCACTTATCTGCTACCACCTTAATGTCAGTGCAGCCTTTTTGTTTCTGCAACAAACTTCCTGCCCCCCTCAAGGTTTGAGACACTGGCTTGTCATGTGGTATGCAAATTCCTGCAGGTCCTCCCCTACTGGTGCATCGACCTTTATAAAGGCCATGAAGAAACTCAGCTAGGTTGAATTTTTCAGAAGTAGTCAACTGATTTACTGGGAAATAGAAACGTACAACTTGGAAGAAACAGTACACTCGCACTGGAGATGATTGGGTGCCCACCAGTTACTCCCCCAAAATATTAATGCGTGTGGTAAATGAAGCACAGGCAGATACATTTTTCTTGAAATGCACTGAAGAGACCAAACACCAAGTTGCTTCATGCAAACAAGGTGTTTTTTCAGCCTGATGGTCCTTTAATTTTTGCTGTTCTGCAAAGGTGAAAAGGACTTTCAAACACTTCTGCAGATTCTGACTAGACTGCGTGTGACAGATGGCGAAATTTGAAATTAAAAGTCAAATGTCACCCCTGCTGTCCTGTTTTGAAAGAGATGATGAACATTTAAGGTGCCTTCCCCTAGGCCTACACCTTTCATTGCTGAAAAATGTGTGAATTACTGTATACCAGATGGAGAACACTCCAAACTCAAGCTTGGGTTTACCGCAAGAAGCTGCTTGCCATACAGAGGATTTGTTGAAATACTTGAACTGCACTTTTTGAACGTGGTTGATGCAAAACATGCCTCTCCTGTGCTCACTCCACAGAATCAGCAACCCATGTCTCACAAATAAAAACACTTCACACTATTCAAATTTATCACTTTATTCATTTATAAATTGTTGCAAAAAGCCACCTGGCTCACAAGTACCCTTTAGGGAAAGAAAATCTGCTATCTGCACCAGCAAATCTAGATCCAGAGCAATGCCCTCTGAAATGGCCTAGGAAGCCACTCAGTTTGAGGGCAATTAGGGATGGGCAATCAATGCTGGCCTAGCCAGCGCTGTTCACATCCCAGGAATAAAAAAAAAGTCTGGGACGGGTCAGAAATGTAACAAATTGACCTGGGTAATTTAGCTCCTGCAGCAAGTGAATATTTCCTGCATTTCTGTAGATATTTTTCAGCTCACTTAGAAAGGTGACAGCTCAGCAGTTTACTGCTCTGCAGCCCCCAAGCACTATAACCAGTACCTTTCTGCGTCATGAGGCAAAAAGGAACAGAAGGATATGCGAGGCAGAGGCTCCTCTGGAACAGGAACGCAGCTTGTGCCGAATTGAGATTGCTGCCCAGTTTTGAAAAAGATGCTGAACATTGGAGGTGCATTTCCCCCAGCCTGTTACCTTTGTTTAGAAAATGCGTTCAATAATAAGCACTGCCTGCAGAGCCATCTCAGTATCAATCTCAAGACGGATGCTGAGGGGTGGTGGTGGTGGGAGAGAAATAAGGAGGATCACAAACTCCGTGCAATGGTATTGGAAATACACAAATTCACTTGAATGTGGGGAAACCCCCAAGGTGCTTCGCAGAAACATAAAATCAGGCAATTTACACCATAGAAAGGAGTTAAAAGAGAGATTTCTGGAGAATCCAGAGTTTGGGCTGCAGTCATGATCCAGACAACAAAGGAAAAGGGATTTGAGGATAAGTAAGAGACCAGAAGTGAATAAGCACAGCTCGACCAGATTGGGAGTACAAGCATGAGAATTTAAAATTTATTAGATGGGAGGTCAGGAGCCAGTACAAGCCAGCAAGGACAGGGATGATGGGCAGGTTAGGGTAAAGATAACAGTTTAGGGAAGGTAAAGATTGATGGTCACAAGAGGAAAGGATCCCCATTTGCAACTCATGCAGGGGACAAAGAACAAACAAAGAAAATTACAGCACAAGAACAGGCCCTTTGACCCTACAAGCTTGTGCCCATCATGATGCCCTAAACTAAAAACCTTCTGCCTTTACTCAGACCATATCCCTCATTCATGGACCCATCCAGATGCCTCTTAAATGTTGCTATGTGCCTGCTTCCACCACATCCTCTGGCAGTGTTCCAGACACCCATCACTCTGCGTGAAAAACTTCCTCTGCACATCTTCCTTAAGCTTTCCCCCTCTCACCTTGAACCTGTGCCCCTTGTAATTGATAGTTCCACCCTTGGAAAAAGCCTCTGATTATCCACCCTGTATATGCCTCAATTTTGTAGACTTCTCTCAGGTCTCCCCTCAGCCTCCATCTTTCCAGTGAAAGCAATCCTAGCTTATTCAACCTCTCCTCATAGCCAACAGCCTTGAGACCAGGCAACATCCATCCTGGTGAACCTTTTCTGCACTCTCTCCAAAGCTCCCAAGGTCTTCTGGTAGTGTGGTGACCAGAACTGCACACAATAAAACCTTGGTTAGGCTGCATTTGGAGTATATAGCCACAACATAATTTCCCAACTCTTGTACTCAATGTCCCGGCTGATGAAGGCAAGCATGCTATATGCTTTCTTAATCAGCTTGGCCACCCACGTTGCCACTTTTAAAGGAACTGTGGACCTGCACGCAGATCCCTCTGCATGTTAATATTCCCAAGGGTTCTGCCATTTACAGTATAATCTACACCCAAATTTGATCTTCCAAAATGCATTACCTTGCATGTGTCTGGATTAAACTCCAACTGCCATTTGTGCCCAAGTCTCCAACCTATATCCCGGAACTATTAGCAAATCCACCAATCTGGGACATAACCACTCAGTTGCGTTTGCCCTATCTTTGTGGTCCATCCCAATCTTGTGTGGCTAAAGTGACTTTGCTAGAGATGTAGACTTGAGGATGCAGAGTTAAGGGCATGAAAAGAGAACAGTGAGTTTGAGTGGGCAGATGAATAGCCGAATTATTGTGGTGGATGGAGGACCAAAGTGACAAGAGTTTGAAATTGCAAGGCATAGAGATGTAAATAGTGAGGAACACAAGTAATCAGATGAGCTTCTGTGATAGGGACACGAGAGAGAGAGAGAGAGACACACACACAATCTCAGATAGCAAGGCCGAGGAGTGATGGAATATAGAATAGGATCACAGAATCCCTACAGTGCAGGAGGCGGCCACTTGGCCCATTGAGTCTGCACTGGCAACAATCCCACCTAGACCTGTAACCCCACATATTTACCCTGCTAGTCCCCCTGACACTAAGAGGCAATTTAGCATGGCCAATCCACCTAACCCACACATCTTTGGAGAGGAAACCCATGCAGACACAGGGAAAACGTGCAAACATGACCTGAGGTGGGAATTGAACCCAGGTCCCTGGTGCTGTGAGGCAGCAACACTAACCACTGTGCCACCCTAATATGGGAAGACAGCGAACCGCAAGAAGAGGGCAAGAGGAAGGAGGAAGAGATTGTAATCACCGAGGAAGGGCTAAATGCAGAGGAAAGGAGTGAGGATCTCGGAAAGATTGGATGCCAAAAAAATTGTAGGAAGAACATAGACAATTCTAAAGGGGGTGCAGGAGAGGAGAGATTGAAAATCGCAAGTGGGCCTTAACAGGAGATGGGGAAAATGGTTGCCACTTATGAAAGGATCAAGAATGAGGGGCCCCTGATTTGAAGTAATTGGCAAAAGCAGCAATGGTGACATGAGAAATATTTTCAGCAAGTGATTAAGGTCTGCAATGCAGTGTCTGAAAGGGAGTGTGGTGGAGGCAGATTTGACAGGCATTCAAAAAAGGATGAGAATTATCCAAAAAGGGAGGCAGCAAGGGAACGGCACGAGGGGAATTGCTCATTTAGAGAGCTGGTGGAGCTCCTTCTGTGCTGTAACAATTCTGGCATTTCCTTAAAATCAGTTATCCAGATGCATCTCCTGGACTGTCAGCACATGGTGGAAGGCAAGATAGACATTTCATAGAATCATAGAAACCCTACAGCATAGAAAGAGGCCATTCGGCCCATCAAGTCTGCACCAACCACAATCCCACTCAGGCCCTACCCCCATACCCCTACATATTTTACCCACTAATCCCTCTAACCTCCGTATCCCAGGACACTAAGGGCAATTTTAGCATGGCCAATCAACCTAACCCACACATCTTTGGACTTTGAACAGCCTAGATGAAACATCCTTACATTAAGGTACTCACTTTTCAACAGCTCCACGTTAAAATGAAGGAGCAAAGTAAACGCAATAGTTAAAGGAGTCCTGTGTATGAACCCGAAAGGAAATCCCTTCCCAGAGGGATCTGAAGAAATAGCAAATCCTGTGTCTAAAAGCAAGAAGGGATAAATGATACTTGGTCAAGACAATACAGCCGGTCAGCCATCTCCTTAGGAACAAAAAGGCACTCTAGCAATAGTTATTTTTAATTATGTAATGCATTGCAAAACCAAAGACAACTGCAGGAATATTAATGGTGAAAAATTGAGGCATCCATACATGTCACCATTGTAACAATTATCCTGTGCATTTAAAGACAGGGATATCACACAAGGTAAAAAGTAAAAAAAAGAGGGGCTCAAAAGTATTTTTAAAATTTATGAGATTATAATTCACCAGAATGGTTTGAGTGGGGTCCTTCCCTATGAAATGGTGTCAGGGAATAAGCAGCATAGAAGTGCAGGTTAACTTCCAGTGGCACGAAGGCTTAACAGTTTCCATATTACTTCTCTAGCTCAAATGCACCAATTCACAGAGGGGAATGAACTTGGGCTCTGTCCGATCTCTACTGTGTAGTCCCTCATTTCTTTAGCCAGCTGAAACAGCAGGGAAGTCGTCCAAGACCAAGAACTTGAGCTTCTTGGAGCAATGTGATAGTTCATATACAGTTTGCAAACACTGGACAAAACTTCAGTTAACAGACATTCATACTCTGCATTGGTTTATGGATGTACTAGCCCAACAAGGATATTCCTCCCGTTACCAAATTTATGCACCCGACAAGGGAACAGTGCAGATCAAGAGCAGGCAATACATTTACAGCTAAAAGCGCAAATTAATCTGAATAAACTTTAACATGCAGCACAGCAAGTAGCTTTTTAATCTGCAACTCCACTAATGCTCCTAATACCGACCATTTCTAGAAAAACCTCAACTCAAACATGGATAAAACATGATAATCAATCCACATTTGTTTTCCAGCTGGAGGGGTGGGGAAACAAGGCAAAGGACTTGGATTCATATAGCGCCTTTAATTTCCTCAGAAGACCAAACGTGCTTCACAAAGCATGGAATTGTTTTTGCACTGCACTTGCGCAAGTTAACAGCAGCTAGTTTGCGCATTGCATGATTTTAAAAAGTAATGTTCCTGACTGATGAAGCCAAGGAGTTAGCAACTGATGTTCCTGGAAAGGAGGAGCTCACTAAGGGCTAGTGCAATAAGTTTCTAACCACCACAACGAGCATGCAAAGTGAAGAGTGAGTGTATGAACATTTTAATGCAAGTATAAATCGGAGTTGCCATGCACAGCAAGGTATGAAGCTGGATTGTTCTTGTTTACTTGTGTTTTGGTCCACTTGCTTCTTTTATGCTACAGAGAAAAAAAATGCCCAAAAATATCTAAAACATGCCATATCATATTCTTCCTTCCATAGATGATGGACTCAGGCCTAACACACTTTCAAAGAATATAAAACCAAGAAAAATACTCAAGTGTGATATTCAGGACAAGTGGCATCTTGCAGTTCAAATATGCCTATTCAGATGGAAATTAAATCCTGTTACACCATTCCTTGCTTGTCAATCCATAAGAAAAATTTGTCAGAGATGTCTCTAAGCAAGCATGTAGGAATGTGAATCTCCACTTCAGAACAACAAAATGAAATAAATTGAAGATGGAAACTGCTTCTGGGGCTTATTGCGTAATTCGTAGTAAACACAAATCAGATCTGCTGAAATGAAAAGCAAGCTCCATTTTAATCAATAAAGACATTTCAGCAACATCGGAATACATGAGATCTGCATCTTACTGGAAATGTCTCAGGAAAGTCAGAGGGGTGTTGGTGAGCTCTGCATCTATGGTAACAAGAAGAATCTGGACAATTCTTCACAGGGACTGCTGCTGCCTATTATGCCAGCCTTCAGTCTTTTGTGCACTTCTTCCTCGATTAAAAAAAATGCAGTGTTTCCCCACTCTCCCTGCTTACATACCACTGTCAGTTGCTGTGCATTTGAAAAGACAGAATGGCTGAATCCTCTCATGATTTAATGTGATTACTGCCTGGGTCAACACTTGTGACATGTGATGTGGAGAGGTTGTACAGGGAACAATGTGAACAGGCTGAAAGTGAGGGAGACAGACAGATGAGTGATGACTCCCCTGAATAGGCCAGAGCTGAGAATGGCTCCCAAAACTCCTGCTCAGTCTCTCTCTACTTGTACCAGGAGTGGACATGAGCACCACTGGGACCCAACAGCTGACCAAGGAGACCCTTGGTGTGGCACACAGCCTTTCAAACACTCCTGTCACTCATCTGCAAAGTGAGCCGGATTAGCAGAGAATGGGATTAGTGGCGACGAGAGCCCAAAAAGAGGTTTCCGGTTTACTCAATGCTGCTCCTCAAGGCTAGCTTTATCTAACTTCCCCAGTCCCGCTGTGCTAAAGTGCAAACAGCACAGCGAGAACCAACCAAGCAAACTAAAGCAGTAATCCCCTCTCCTTGAAGGACTGGAATTAAACTGTTATATAAATGACCCAGTGAAGTCCAGACAATTCCATCACTGCCCACTGTTGGCACTGATGAGCTGCTCACCAAAACCCAGTGCCAGAATCAGCTCAAACAAAATACACAAGTATCTTAGGTCAAAAAAAAGGTCCAATATTTAGAAAAAAGTTAGTTGACCTGCTCACCATTATTTCCCCATCCTGGAGAGCTTATCTTGCAGTAAAAGCTACACAGCAACAAAAGAATAGAAATATTTCATTTATTTTGTTTTAAAGCCACCAGATCATGTCCTGCAGCATGGCACACAGCAAATCAGACACGAGGACTGGGGTGTTATATATTGCATAACTCCCAAGGCAAAGTCACGTCCACAAAAACTGTCAAGTAAAGAAAGGCTCAGCATAATTACTGTTTAGTCAGGCAATGTTACAATCGAAATTTGCCTTCAGTTGAGGCCGTAGCTCAGAAGCACTTACTATCTTAAGACTGCTTTACAAGCAAATGTGATGCACGACTCTTCCCTCTGGGATTTGCAGCATAGTGTACTTAACACAAGTTGCTACACAAAAACAAACTTGCAAGGTTATAGCAGGGCAAAATGAAAAAAGTCAAATATAAATTAGCAAGTTAAGAGAATTGCTGCCTTCATTTGTGGCCCAAATGGAATGGATGTTTGTTGGAATTGACTATAGGACAATTCCAGAAAAGCCCAACTTTGAGGAATTTTAGTTCAGAAATGTTTCATGTATACTTTTACAAGGTGCTAAATTAAAATAGAATACAAAGCTGAAAAAGATTACAGTATTAGATAGATTAAGCTGTTTAAAATAATTCAGCCCCATAATGACAAGGTCAGGAGTTAACATTTCTGTTTAGTGCTGTAATTCTAATACACACTTGGAGCAAGCTGTTCAACCCAACTGCATTCAGCCTCCACTCAGTGTGCTGTTCCCCATCTCTCCATTTCTTTTAATCACCTATTCAACTTGTTCCTGAAGTTGACAATGCAATCACCAACTTCAGTAATCCATTCCACTGCCTTATTGTCCCCTTGTGTAAAAACCTCCTGTGTTTGAAAATCAATTTCCATCTACTCTCCCTATATCATTGTAAATACTTATGTAACTGCCGCTTGACCTCTGGATTAAAAAAGGTAATTTTTTCCCCCCCAAATCTTTGTATTTGGCCACCTGATCTATATTGGGGTATGCAGTGTTCTGGGCTGGCTGGATGACTGATCAAAAAAAAAAGCTTTCCTGTTACATGATATTTCCTGCTACTGATCATAGAAATCATAGAAACCCTACAGTGCAGAAGGAGGCCATTCGGCCCATCGAGTCTGCACCGACCACAATCCCACCCAGGCCCTACCCCCACATATTTTACCCACTAACCTACGCATCCCAGGACTCTAAGGGGCAATTTTTTTTTAACCTGGCCAATCAACCTAACCTGCACATCTTTGGTGGTCCTAAAGCAGAAAACTCAAATCAGATCCCTCCTGCTAATTTAAAAGGTTTGAAGCAGATTACAATTTCTGTCAAATTTAAGTGTCAACTTCTGAAAGCCACCAGACCTTGCATGATTTTCTCACTGAGGGCCCTTCGATCCAGAGAGGAAGGCAACATTCACATATCAAGCCAAAATCAAATCAAATCTGGGCCCCAGAAGTGAAAGAATGGGATGAACATGGTGGCACAGTGGTGAGCACTGCGGCCTCAGCTTGGGTCACTTTGTGCGAAGTCTGCATGTTCTTCCTGCGTGCACGTGGGTTTCCTCCAGGTGCTCTGGTTTCCTCCCACAGTCTGAAAGATGCGCTGGTTCAGTGCATGACTATGCTAAATTCGCCCTCAGTGTACCCGAACAGGCGCCGGGGGGGGGGGGGGGGAGGGAGAGGGAGAGGGAGGAGAGGGAGAGGGAGAGGGAGGAGAGGGAGAGGGAGAGGGAGAGGGAGAGGGAGAGGGAGAGGGAGAGGGAGAGGGAGAGGGAGAGGGAGAGGGAGAGGGAGAGGGAGAGGGAGAGGGAGAGGGAGAGGGAGAGGGAGAGGGAGAGGGAGAGGGAGAGGGAGAGGGAGAGGGAGAGGGAGAGGGAGAGGGAGAGGGAGAGAGAGAAAAAATGCTTATCCTGCATGCTCTGGGAATGGAAGTTGCTGGTTAACTGAAATGCAAGGTGGGTTCCATGTTTTCATCCAATTGAGAAAGCACCAGGATGACCATGCATGTGTTGAGGTCTCGAGAGTTGCAGGAGCACACAAATCAAGTCAACGTCACCAAGGAGTAATGGGAGGCCGAGATCAAAACTACCCAATAACCATTACTGTGAGTTTGACATCACCAAATCCAAAAAATAGACAGACCTGACCCAGAATTCCAGTTAAGCACATTCTGGATAACAAATTTTTACTGTATTGGGTGCGTTCACTATAAAGTGAATTCACAATTTCCAACTTCAATCATGCAAAGACACCAAAGCCAGACCATTTTGCAGAGGTGGACAGGTAAAGTGTTTAATAAGGCCAGTTTTACAGTACCTATTCTGTCACTGGCTATGCAATAAACAAAAATCTAAAATATACCCAGAAAAATTTACTAATCCACAGCAGAAAGAGACCGCAACAATGAAGCATGGGGAAATGAACAGAACTGTTGGAACTTATAGCAGTATTCAAAAAGCGCAATTCAAAAACAAGAGCAAAAAAGGTCCACTTATTGGAATGTGGCAAACGGACCATTGATCGAATGAAATCTTGATGTATTGTTGGTTCATTAACTCTTTCTGCACAGGTCCAGTTCAGATTTCAGTTTCTCACATTAAGCCAAAAGGAGCTGCTTTGGAGGAGGAGTCTTGGAAGAGAGACTACATAAAATCAAAGAGACGCTATTGCCTGCATCCCCGATTCAAGACAGTAACAAGACACCACACCCCAAGGAAACGATGAAAGTAAAAAAAGTCAGTGTGGCTAAATTCACCTCATCTGGACAGTCAATCTTTCCAAACACAATCCTTGGAAAGCAGTCATCACTTCTTTTTCAAAATAACAGATAACCAGTCCAGACCGTTGTAGAGCCCGTCACCATTGGTGGCACACGTGGCTTGAATATACCAGCGTCGACAGCGCAGGTTATGCAGGCCCAGCTTGTCTGTGATTTGAGCCGCACTCATTGCATTCGGCAGATCCTAGGAGGAAGAGGCAACATTTATACCTCAGGATTATATTGCTCCATGAGAAGCCTGCAAAACTGTCCCTGCTCCCAAAAGCCCAATTTAAAAATCACACCCCCTCCCCCCAACCCTTGCTTAACTCCACAAACACAATAGTAAACAGTGAGGATAGTAGCAATAGAAGAGTGCAGGGGGAGACAGACTGGCAAAAGGGGCAGACACATAGTTGAAGGAATTTAACATAGAAGTATTTGCTGATGCACTTTGTAAGGCAGAATAAAGAGGCAATATAAACTATAATATCGTACAATTTGAAGAACAGACATCTGGCGGTGGGGGTCACAAATTTTTGTTGTGAAGGCTGGTTAAAATAGCACACAGGGTCCTCGTCTTTATATAGAGACAGGGCGTAACAGCAAGGAAATGCTGCTGAATCTACAATTCACTGGTTAGGCCTCACCTGGAGTTACAATTCTGGGCACCACACTTCATGAAGTAGGTCTGGATGCAACAACTTATTTAGCTCCTTTCATATAGTAAAGATGCAAAAAGAGAGTACATTAGGGATGTTCAAGAGGCCAGAATTGGAGCATTGCACAAATTAGAGATAGGGAGAGAGGACCAGGATTTGAAATAAGGATGCAAATTTTAACATGCGCACACAGAAAATAGAAGTAGGCCATTCAGCCCCTTCAACCATGATCTTATTGAATGGCAGAGCAAGCTTATCCTTGAAGCATTGCTTAACTGAGTGCTGACATAGGTCAATAGGTGAGCAAGCACAGGGTTGATGGTAAACTGGACATGGTGCAAGTTAGGACGTGGATAGCAGCGTTTTGTAGGATGAGTGTAGAAACTAGCAGATACCATGTTGGAATACTCAAGACTGGGGAGACTAAAGCATGGATGAGGATTTCACAAGTAGAGGTGGAGCTATGAGAGAAGATTTACAAATAAATATAGCAAGGTTGAGATATATCAGTGAAGTAGGGATTGCTCCGCTTGAAGCAGAAAGTTCTCATTTTATTTGAAATGCTTCAAGAGTTATATATGCATTTATCTTTAATCCCTGAAAAAAAGCAATTAACTCAAATATCTTGATTGCAAGAGAAAAGTTAATTTGCTGGTTCTATCAGCTCAAATGCGCAGAGAAATGCCGCTTCTGATTTGCTGATCAGAATAGTCAGGTTATAAATTGCGCCAAATTGCAAATGCCTTATTCTGGAATGCAGTATTTGCGATGCAGCCACAGACAAATTAGAAATGGGTCCATAGGCATAACAGTTCATTGCATTTCCACCTCGATGGGGAAAGCCCGGCTCATCGGTTGTCACAAGTAGTCACTGCATCTGCAATGAAATATCAGGCCACTGCATTAAAGTTCAGAGCTCATTCCACCCGAGTGGGATACATGTCAGGTTTGTGACAGACAGGCATGATCAAAGATTAGTCACTTCATGCAAAATCTAGGTTTGACATTGGGGCCATCTTTATTGCCACTGTCCAATGAGGCAGTGAACTACCTCCCAGTGGCTCATTTACCTGCTTGTTGGCAAAGACGAGTAGAGCAGCATCTTGCAATTCATCCTCTGCAAGCATCCGCATCAGTTCCTCACGTGCCTCATTCACACGTTCTCTATCATTACTGTCAACGACAAATATCAACCCTAGAAAAGCGAAAATGCAAGCTCAACATCTGATGTTTAATATTTCTCCTGCTCATACCCACTCCTTCCCATATCCTCAAAATCTCAACTTCCCTCAGAGCAGTAGGAAATCTAATGATGTACAAGGTTCATCATATGGAAAAGTAAAGAGATAGTGTGGCTTATTGTTGTGGGCCCCTTTAGGAACAGAGATGGGACTGTTATTGCATACAGGAACCCTGCAGCTAGAGAAACAGAAACGGGACTTGGCCATTCAGCACTTGAGCCGGATTTGATTGTGCTATTCAACCATATCATGGCTGATCTATACAACTCCATTTATGTACCTTTGATCCATAACTCTCAATATCTTTACCAAATGAAAGATAGTAACTGTAAAATTTCAATTATCCCAGCATCCACAGCCTTAGATTACTTTCAGATTTAACTCCCAAATGGCCCAGTTCCAACTAGAAAATGGTGCTCCTTTACTCTGCATTCTCCCCACGAGAGGAAATGGTATCTAACCCATTGAATACCTTGAGATTGGAATCTATATTCAAGGAAACACAAGCCAAGCTTATGAAAGCTGTCAATTTAACTCTAAGCCCTGGTATTATTCTGATGAACATGCAGTGCATTTTGTCCAAAGCCAATATATCCCCTCTGGAGGGCTGGTGCCCAAAACCAAAGCAGCATTCCAGATAGGATCTGACCAAGGCTCTAAAAAAAAACACAACTTCCTATCCTTTGTATTCCTGCCCCATTGAGGTAAAATGTTAATGTTATGTTGGCCTTGATTACTCTTAATACCTGCCCACCAGCTTTAGTGAGGTGTACCTGGACTGCCAAAATAAAAGAGAAACTCATAACTAAAATGACCACTTCACCTTTTTCTTGCAATCAAGATTTGGCTGGATTTAAACCCAGGACCCAGAAGCAAAAGGCCAGCATAATACTCAATAGATAGATTAAAACTCAGTTTACATTCCTATAAAACCACTGATTCAGACACAGAATCAGAGGTCAAATATGATACATGTCTCTTCCCTACTCTTGATAACGACACCGAAAGGTTATTTTTCAGATGGAAGAGGTGGTAAAAACAGAATCACTTGTTTACCTTGTGTGTTCTGAAAGTAGTGGCGCCACAGTGGTCGGATTTTGTCCTGGCCACCAACATCCCACACAGTGAAACTGATGTTTTTATATTCCACGGTCTCAACATTAAAACCTGAGAAAACAAGACAGGTTATTCTTTCCTGCTTAGTCAGGTCATATCAGGTAGGCAGTTTGATGTAGCATCAACTCTTCCTGCCCAGAGTAATTGACTTGAAGATTAACTGAACATACCTATGGTGGGTATTGTGGTAACAATCTCCCCAAGCTTCAATTTGTAAAGAATGGTGGTTTTTCCAGCAGCATCCAGACCAACCATCAGAATTCTCATCTCTTTCTTTCCAAGCAAGCCTTTAAAGATATCAAAGAAGTTTCCCATGGCCAATCACCTGTTGATATCAGTGTCGGAGAAAAACAGGCAGAAACTTTCCAAAATAGGTCAACCACCACCTGTATGGACAAAAATCAATATGACAATGGGCTCACTGAAGTTCCTGAATAAAGATGCTGTAAAACCTGGCATCAGCTTCTTCAATGTTCCCCAAATTAAAAAAATGACAGACACCTGAAACAGATTAATAGCTTGGGGTGGAAAGGTGGATAGTCAGCTGGGCCTAGAATACCCAGCACAAGAGACACAAATCACTTCCTTATGTTCAGTGATATTCAAGATTCCAGAACTCCAACAGATAAAAATGGTAAAGAGACAAACTTATATCTTAAGCTACTGTGCAAGACAACCTTTAAGACACATTAGCTGCTCACTGCAGTGATAGGGTCACTGAAGCTTCAGAATGAAAAACAGTGTGAATGGACTTCTATAAGACCTAATAGAGGAGCCAACATCTTCAATGTTCTTGAAAACATAAGTGGCAATAAAGTATGCACTGAAATCAGGTGTTAAAATATGCAAGTGAATTGTAAATAGGCAAAAACATGGAAAATTCTGGTTGAGTGCAAAAATAGTTCTGCAAAGAACATCTGTTTGGATGTTGGCACAGCAGAAATATAGAAGCATTCTATGGTCTTGTATTTATGGCATAATAATGAAAGGCCACTCGAAGTCCTCAAATTTCTCACCTGCGCTAGAAAAGACACTAATTGTGAGAATGTTCAAGAGTTCTCCATGATGTAACCATAAAATAGCACAGAAGGGGATCACTCAGGCCATCAAGTCTTTTGAAGATCAGTCCTATTAGTCCCATAGGGTAGTGCAGTTGACAAAGTCGATATGGATTTCAAAAAGCCATTGACAAGATTCCACATGGAAGATATAAAGGCGGCAAATACACATGGGACACAGGGTAATTTGATAAGGTGTATTTAAAATTGGGGCTTAGCTGTAGGAGACAGAGGGCGATGACAGAAGCCAGTGCCCAGTGGCATACCACAGGGATCTGTGCTGGGCCCCCTATTATTTATTTATATTAACATAAAATGACTTTTGTTTTTGGGGGGGGGGGGGGCAAAAAAGGAGAGATAGATAGGATTAGTAAGTTGCTTGCAGATGACAAAGATTAGCCATGATCATATTGAATGGTGGTGCAGGCTCGAAGGGCCAAATGGCCTACTCCTGCACCTATTTTCTAGGTTTCTATGTTGTTTCTTACACATCAGTGCAGATACAATGGGCTGAAGGGCCTCTTCTGCACTCAATTCTGTGAACTGCAGAGTGCAAACATAACAAAAACCCTGGATTCTGCCCAACTGTATAGGCCACGTTCTAACAAGATTAGCATTTAAGGATCAGTGTTCTGCACATACACATGCCTGCTGCTTTTAGGAATTCAACAACGTAGTGCTGATCAAGACACGATTGAACTCAAATTCGGAAAGTATTATTCATTACAGAACCCAGTGTCAGTTGTTTCTGTATGTACGAATGCGACAGCCTAAGATACAAAGGCACTGAATTTAAACACTTACCAAGACTTCAATCGCACAAAAGCCTTCACCAAATCAGTGGGCTAGACTACCTGAAGTGTATTTTGTTATAACCTACTACTAGAATTTTGGTTCAGTCTGCCAACCGTGATCTTAAAAAATAAATTGCAATGAACTGAACTTTCTGGTTAAATGCAGTTTGAATATGGAACCAACAAAATCAGAACTACCATGAGATTATAAATTCTTACAAGGCTTTAGTTATATTAAATGCAAGTTTCACAAAGTCAAAACAAAAAATAACTTACAAAACATACAGATGTGCTCTGTATAGGCTCACCCAAGTCTGGTGTCACAGTTGATTGGAGATATCATCCACTGCAAATGAAACAAGCAAAAATAAAAGCAAGAAAAAAAAAACATTCTGCCAAATAGGATCCCTACAGTGTGGAAAAAGGCCATTCGGCCCATTGAGTCTGCACTGATTCTCCAGAAGAGCATCCCACCCCCTATCCCTGTGCATTTACCATGGCCAATCCACTTAACCTACATATCTTGGACTGTGGGAGGAAACCCACGCAGACACGGGAGAACGTGCAAACTCCACACAGACACAGTCACCCTAGGCTGGAATCGAATCCAGATCAGTCTCCAGATCCCTGTGATGCAGCAGTGCTAACCACTGTGCTGCAACATTACTCTTCAGCTTGAGGTTTTAGGAACTGTCACTATAGAAATAGCAGTTCCACCCATGCACACACCCACACATTTCAACTTATTCCATCTGTCACTTCATTCAATATATACTTGTTCAGTGGTGACAAGGTCATATACAAATACTAATTCAACCACCAATCCCTGAAATTAAGACACTGGACAACAATGACTCCACCAAAAGCTACAAACACCTACCACAATGTAACATTTTAAAAACAATTGTGTATCATGCCAAAGTCTTAATTACCCAACAACATTACACTATTTGAAGCGTGTTGACCCTTGCTATTACATTCATGGCTTCACGTTTTGCAATTTGACCAAGACTTGGGGAAGCAGTAATGTTGCAATGCACATATGAAGGACACGCCCAGTGTCAGAAGTGGCCTAATCCTATGATACCTCACCTCTTTCTTTTGGCCAGATATTCAATATTCTTGAACTTGCTGATGCAATGGCATAGTTTCCATGGATAATCCATTCACAACACTCAGTACAGTTCAAATTAAACCCAACTGTCTTCATCCCTCCAACTTTGCAAATTCTATTTGCTGTCACCATTAACATTTTGACATGAAGTTGGTCTCTAGCCTTTAGGATCGCTAATAAGATCATGCGGGTGTTCTTTCCCAGCTTCTACAGCCGTTCCTCACGACTGTAGTTAAACCAGACGTATCAATTTAGTTACTGCATTCTCTCCAATGCCCGGACACCTCAGTTCCCTGTACAAGCGCAATCACTTCCTCAATTAATTGAATACTTGCCATTCCTTGAACATTTGAAGCAATTCAGCAGGTTCCACTGTTCCCCAGATGGTTAAAAGTATTTTAAAAAGCCTTTCCAAATAGGTTTTGTACTCTGTACTGCATCCAGCTTGGTTCTCAAAGATCTTAGCAGACTCTAACCTTCTTGTACTCATCCATCTTCTAGTCTACCCACATTATATTTTTAAGCACATTCCTTCCCCACCAACTTCCTACACCCACATTGCTCCCCTCCCCCAGCAGTACATAGTTTCACTTTTCTCGATACATTACGTCTAACCCACCTCGGAAATTCAGGGGCATGATGGACAGTACTACACAGAGAATTTAGGTTATGTCAGTCAGATCCAAGTAGCAAGTACAGGAGATCTTGGAATTTATACCAAAGCGGTTTTACTAGCAGTTTGAGTTTTACTTACGTCAGCGTGCCAATAAAGTAAAACAACACTGGACATCTAGAATCAAACAAGTATTGCAGGGCAACTGAATGAAACAGGTTAATGCTAACAAAATGTTAGCCTTGATTATAGATGCTGATTTCTCAAGTCCGACATTTTAAATTTCACTTCCTTCCGTCTTTCACATCCTGCAGTTTCTCTTGCTCTATTTCTTCCTTCTGCATTCTCTAACCAAACTATGTTACATTAGCTGAATTGCAGCATCCAACAAGATATCACTCTGTAAAGGACAGCAGCACCAACTGCAAGCATCCCTCAGGACAGCTGATTTAACCAAATTGCTCTTTGCCAAATCCTATGTCCCTAAACCCCTTTTGAATAAGGTTAAATGTAATGTGACATGTTTTGGAAAACAAGGCTAAAGTAGCAGGTAAAAAAACAGCACTACACCACTCAAATAGCTGGTGTACACTTTTCTGTCCATTGAAATATTTCAACAGGCATTATAGGACAAACACAGAAGATGACCATTCGACCCATTGTGCCTGTGACAGCTCTTTAAAAGTGATTTCCAGTAGAGTCTCCATTACACACTGGCAATGCATCCTTCACAGGAAGGCAGCAAGTAAATGATAAACAAATATTCAAAATGGAGAATCTCTCAAGATCTATTCAGTTAATTTTCTTAGATGCAGTGATCATAACCACAGATTGTTTATTATTGCAGGTGTTTTTGCACAGAATAATCTCACTCAAATATGTTGCAATTAATTATGAATGAACTATTCAGAACTGCATTCTCACCAAATACCACACTATTCCGAATCCAATTGTACATTATAGTCACTGTGCCTGGCGATGACATTTAGCACCCACTCCACAAGGAAAAAAAAGGACATTGTAACACTTGTTCAGAAGAGACAGCTACCTCCAGTTTGCTCAGTCAAAAATCACAATATTTAAACTAATAATTTGCAGATAGTTAAAAATGATGCAAGACCAATGAAAGTAATAGTATCACAAGAGTTAACTTCAAAGTAACTCATTACAGCCTTGAAAACCCAATAATTCTTCCAACAAAAGCAATTAAAAAATATTCCAATGACTTTCAAATGCTGACGACCTTCCGAGCAGCAAATTCTCCATCATTGAAACAACGAGATGACATGACTGCCCCATGAACATACTTGAGATGTGGATTTTTTTTTAAAGTTTAATTTCTCACCAACTGAACAAGACAAAGAGAAGCCAAAGAGGAGGTTTAAAATAGTGGTTTCCAGTCTAAACTCTCAGATCTTAGAAACCACAACTTTCAGAGTCAATTCTACACTGCAGGAAACAGCTTCCTGGAGGCGTACACACTCACAAAATGGAGAGTACCACTTCCACCAGCAGTCTGCACGCAAAAGAAGCTGCAAAGCTTGTAGCAGCCAATCCCCAGTAACCAAGCACTTAGCATAATTTTTGCATGAAAAAATAACATTAAAAAGTGATTTGTCTAATCTTGAAATTGCATAAAACGTGCAAAACCTAAAAAATAAATCAGCATCCATTTAACAGCGCTCCGCCTTAAAAGTTTAATCGAAGGTTCCTTTCAAAACATCAAGTGGGACGGCAGTTGCAAGCACAAAGGTACTTCCTTTATGAAATTAAAGCCTGCAGGAATTCTTTCACTCCTCGCCAAAACTGAGATGGCGGCTTGGGTTTTAGGAGTTTGAGTGACGAAAAACAAGTCTGAGTGCATCCCAAAAAAACACAGATTGGGGAAGTGGGGCCCGTGAATGGGGGTTAAGGCAGGAGGCCCTGGGCCGAGTGAGAGGACGGGCCGGCAGATCTGCCTGCCTCCTCAGAGGAAGTCACTCAGGACAGGCCGCTGCAGCACTCGGGCCCAAGGCAAATCCCGCCGCGTTCACTCGACGCCCCCGAATAACGGAGACGGAAGAATATAACCGGGCAGGACCTTTCGAACTCCTCTTCCTCCCCCTTTCTGCGTTTAGTGAGGGGAGGGGAAACCCCGCCATTTTAACCGTATTTTTTCCCCCAGCCTCACTCACCGCCCATTCCTCGCAGCAAACACGTCACTCTCACCCGCTCCAAGCAGCGCGAGACCACCTATTTACAGTCCCGCCACGTCACGCCGCAATGACGTCCCTCCACGTCACGCCATGCCACAATGACGTCACGCCTAAGGCATGCCCCCTACTGTCAATCATTCTGAGTGACAGGTCGCCCTTTTTTTAATACTTTTCCAATTCAATCAAATCAAATCCAATTCAGAGTCTCAACAAGTTGAGACATTTCAGATCCAGGCTGACAAGACAGGGCGAGCGACCAAACCACCCTGTCCTGGGCCTGATCTACATGAGCCAAGCTGATTGGAGAAGGGGGAGGTTCCTCCTCCAAGACTTGAGCTCATTTGCATCTTAGCCAAAAGGCCGAGATGCCGCTTTAAAAAATTGCTTCATATGAAACATATGAAGCTTCGGTGTAACCCAATGACCTCAACCAAGTGCTGCCGACCATGGGCTGCCGACCATACTACACTTGATCTTAGCCAAAAGGCCGAGAAGCCCTTCTTTCTGCTGTCTTTCTTCCTTCCGGGGCTCTGAGTGCTGTTGCCAACCCTCCAATCCCCCAAGCTCACCCTCCAGGACACAGCTCTGGAGAAATATCATAGGGACATTAAAAATGTTTTTTTTTAACATTTCCCTTAACCAGATATAAAAAATATTGAAAATTGCGGGGGAAGACTTTCTGACAGTCGATCATCACCCAATTGTGTAATGAGTCTTTTTGCTTTCCAATTGGAGTAGGAAGGTCAGTACGTCACAAGGATGGATTTAGGGGCAGCACAGTGGTTAGCACTGCTGCCTCAGAGCGCCACGGACCCAGATTCGATTCCCAGCTTGTGTCACTGTCTGTGTGGAGTCTGCACGTTCTCCCCATGTCTGCGTGGGTTTCCTCCGGTTTCCTCCCACAGTCCAAAGATGTGTGGGTTAAGTTGCCCCTTAGTATCAGGGGGATTAGCAGAGTAAATATGTGGGGTTACAGGAATAGGGCCTGGGTGGGATTATGGTTGGTACAGACCCGATGGGCCAAATGGCCTCCTTCTGTACTGTAGGGATTCTATGATTCTTCTATGTGTTGGCCGACTAATGGCTGGAGCATGGGGGGCAAGTCATGTGATGAGACCTCCAGGAACATATAAAATTGGCAACCCTAGACATGAGCATCACCGACTAAACCAGTATAGGTTTCTAGGGTTGACAAACTAACAGCTGTACCCTGAATCATAAGAATCCCTTTAGTGCAGGAGGAGGCCATTTGGCCCAGGCCCTATCTCCATAACCGTATGTATTTACCCTGCTAATCCCCCTAACCTATATATCTTGGGACACGAAGGGGCAATTTAGCAAGTGCAATCCATCTAACCTGCACATCTTTGGGACTGTGAGAAGAAACCGGAACACCTGGAGGAAATCCATGCAGACACGGGGAGAATGTGCAAACTCCACACAGACCCAAGGCTGGAATTGAACCCGGGTCCCTGGTGCTGTGAGGCAGCAGTGCTAACCACTGTGTCATCATGCCACACCGTGAAGCTTCCAGGAATGGCAGATTAATCTCCAATACATGTCTGCAAGCAACTCTGGGGGGGTAAAAAAACATAAGAGCTCGAAACACAAAATTGGACTTTTCCTTTTCAATTTCTTTGAACATTATTTCCCAGTGATAAAAGTCCTGCCATCCAACACAGTAGTGGGGCCAGAGTTCAGGATTTGCTTCCTTTGCTTTCCATCTATTATGCTAGTCTGCCTCGTACACAGGAAGTGTAGGTACACCCACAGTGTTGTTAGGGAGGGATCTGGTGGCAGATCCACCAGATCCACGAAGGAACAGCGATATAGTTCCAAGTCAGGATGGTGAGTGACTTGGAGGGGAACTAGCAGGCCGCTGTGAACCCTTGCGTCTGCTACCCTTGGTCTTTTGGTGGTAGAGTTTGCAGATTTGTCAGGTGCAGTTGAAAGAAATGTCAATGTCAGCCTGTTACTGGACTGGTCTGTGGGACAGCTCTCTTAGTTCTGGCACAGCCCCCAGATGTTAGTAAGACTTTGCAGGGTCAACAGGGCATGGTGCATCATTGCCAGTGCCTAGGCCAAAGCCAGGCTTTCATCCAGTTTCATTGCTTTTTGACTTTTCTGCAGTTGGTTGGTGCAAATGAACGGCTTTTTCAGAGGGCAATTAAGGGGGGGTCTGGAGTCATATGTAGGCCAGATCAGGTCAGGATGGCAAATTTCCTTCCCTAAAGGAACATTACTGAACCAGATGGGTTTTTACAAAAATCCAATACTGGTTTTTAATTCTAGATTTACGAATTGAATTCCACCAGCTGCCTTGGCATTAGTCTGATAACATCATCCCCTCACATTCAGCAGTTCCACAATCTCTTTCCTGCCCCTAACAATCTTCTAACAATTCTTCCTTTTCTACTACCTGCAGCAACACAGGATTTGTTTTCCTGCTTTATATTTCACCAGCAAAACCTCTCATTGGGATTTGCTCTTATTTTGTTTTCATAATGAAAAATATTACATTTTTATAGGATCTTTCATGACCTCAGGACCTCATTCACAGAATTGTTACGGGGCAGAAGGAGGCCATTTGGCCCATCGTGTCTGCACTGGTTCTCGAAATGAGCATCATGACTTAGTCAGTGCCATCCCCTTGCCTTTTCTCCTTACCACTGCACATTGCTTCTATACAAGTAGTCATCAAGTAAGCAAGGTGAAGTGCATTGGTGGTTCAGTGGTAGAATTCTCGCCTGCCACGCGGGAGGCCCGGGTTCGATTCCCGGCCAATTCATTTACCTAAAAAGAGGGCAAGATGAACACAAAATTAATCTGGGCTTCTGTCACTCTGAGATCCCATTACCACCCCAGACAGCACCCATCGCGTCCTTTGTAAGATCATGACCTTCCACTGCATTTATGTTGCTGCTGGTTGGGGCACATGTCCAAAGATGTGCGGGTTAGGTTGATTGGCCATGCTAAAATTGCCCCTTAGTGTCCGGAGATGCGTAGGTTAGAGGGATTAGCGGGTAATATATGTAGGGATATGGGAGTAGGGCCTGGGTGGGATTGTGGTCGGTGCAGACTTGATGGGCCGAATGGCCTGTTTCTGCACTGTAGGGTTTCTATGATTTCTATGATATTGACCTGCTGTCTGGCACTCTGCATTGCGCTAGTTTGAAGTAAACAAGAATGGAGCGGGGGGGTCTTATAAGTCAAGGGTGTCCCTTCACAATTGGGATGGGCAGCTGTGGTGATTTTCCATTTAAGGACATCTGACCCAGGTGACCAATCGGGACACAGAATGGGGCATCACCCCAGGGGGAGGAGTTCCCCTAAGACTGAGGTATTTTAGAATCAGCTGCAAACATGCAGCTGCTCTATATGGCTTGTAAATAAATCCCTTGTTCTCCTAATGAAGTCTCCAAAAGGGCATAATTACAGCAGCCAACTCCAAAAGTGAAAATCATTCACATAGAATCACATCCTATTCATTTTGGAGTTTTCTAATTACACCACCCCACTGTATAAAACTCCGAGAAATGTGGCTGAATGGTATATATGTTGTATGTAACGCAGATGTCTACTGTTGGTAGATTCTATTTATGTCAACAACAAGGGAGGCACGGTGGCACAGTGACTACCACTGCTGCCTCACAGCGCCAGGGACCCTGGTTCAATTTCCGGCTTGGGTCACTGTGCGGAGTCTGAACGTTCTCCCCGTGTCTGTGTGGGTTTCCTCTGGGTGCTCTGGTTTCCTCCCACAATCCAAAGATGTGCAGGTTAAGTGCATTCATAGAATCCCTACAGTGCAGAAGGAGGGCATTCGGCCCATCGAGTCTGCACCGACCACAATCCCACCCAGGCCCAATCCCCATAACCCCATGTATTTACTCTGCTAAACCCCCGGATACTAAGGGGCAATTTACCATGGCCAATCAACCTAACCCGCACATCATTGGCCATGCTAAGTTCTCCCTCAGTGTACCTGAACAGGTGCCGGAGTGTGGCGACTAGGGGATTTTCACAGTAACTTCACTGCAGTGTTAATGTAAGCCTACTTGTGACTAACAAATAAACTTTAAAACAATCACTAGTATTTATTTTGAGGCTTCTAAGGTGCTTCACAAGAGCGTTAGAAGGCAAAAATGACACCGAGCCACATCAGGTGATATGAGGGCAAATGACCAAAAGCTTGGTCAAGGAGGTGGGTGTGGTAAAGCACTGTTAAGCTTACTGCCTGTGTGTATGTGTGTGACATGCCTGGGCATGCCCCTGCCGGCCCTGCCTGGGACTCCTCCCCCCTGGTCTAGGTATAAAGGTGACTGCTCCCAACCCCCCTGCCTCAGTCTCTGGACCAGTTCATCAGCATGGGTGTGCTCCAAGTCTTTTGCGAATAAAATCCTATTTGTTCTTGCATACAAACTAGTCTTTGCTTGATTGACAGTGCATCAATTTTATTCGCAAAAAGTTTTGGGATGGAGCAGATACTAAAACCCGATAGAATTGAATTGGATCCTCAAGCCGTAGGAGCCTCTAACAGCTTCGATCACTGGCTGCGATGTTTTGAAACTTTCCTCACCTCCTCCGCCTCCATCGTCCGGACCGAAACCGACAAGCTACACGTGCTCCACGCCCGGGTAAGCGATCAAGTATTCTCGATGATTAGAGACGCTGAAACTTACGAGGATGCGATCGAACTTTTAAAAGGCCAGTACAACAAACAGACTAATGTAATCTACGTCAGACATCTTCTGGCTACTCGTAGACAACAGCCAGGAGAATCGGGCGACCAATTCCTGCGTGCGTGGCGAGCACTTGGCAGGGCCTGCAACTGCAAGGCCGTAACAGCCGCCCAAAACACTGAGGGCTTAATCAGAGATGCCTATGTCACGGGTATCAGGTCAAACTATATCCGACAACGACTGCTGGAACAGGGTGGGCTGGACCTACAAAAGACTGTAGCGCTTGCCGACTCGGTAGAGGTGGCCTTCCGTAATCTCGAGGCCTACACCCCTGACCACGGGGGCGCATCGTGGACGCCGCAGTCGCCGCCACCTCTGTACTCGGGAGGGCCGCAGGCCTACGCCACGCCACGTCCCACCAATGACCCGACCGCTGCGGCAGTGTCTGGAGGCCCAAAGTGCTACTTCTGCGGCCTGGGGAAGCACCCCCGATAACGCTGCCCGGCGAAGGATGCGATCTGCTCCGGGTGTGGAAAGAAGGTCCATTACGCGAAGGTAAACAGGGCGAAGTCGATCTCCAAGCCCAGTAGCACCGCGTGCAACCTGCCATCTTGGACACCTTCAGCCGCGTGTGAGCCGTGCGGGCCGCCATCTTGGACGTCTTCAGCCGTGTCGCAAAATCCAACGGTGGCTTCGGTTACGCTGGACCAATCCAGGCCTCACCAACTCGCCAGGTCCATGATAGACATCGAGGTAAACGGTCGCACTACAAACTGTTTATTTGACTGTGGGAGTATGGAGAGCTTTATTCACCCTAACACAGTGAGTCGCTACGCCCTTTCAGTACTGCCAGTGAAGCAAACGATTTCCATGGCTTCAAAGTCCCACTCGGTGGATATCCTCGGGTACTGCGTGGCGACCCTGACTGTACGGGGCACAGTGTACAAAAACGTCAGGCTCCTCGTGCTGCCACAACTCTGCGCTGCCGTACTCCTGGGGCTAGATTCCCTGAGTCACCTTAAGAGTGTCGCCATGGAGTATAATGGGCCTTTTCCCCCGCTCTCCGTTTGCAATCACCAGTTCTTCGATTGCCCACCGCGCCCCACCTGCAGCCTCTCGACCCTTAAAGTCGCCCCTCCCTCACTGTTTGAAAATCTCACCCCCGACTGCAAGCCCATCGCCACCAAGAGCAGACGGTACAGTGCTGGAGACAGGGCTTTTATCAGGTCCAAAGTACAACGGCTCCTAGGGGAGGGGATCATCGAGGCCAGTACCAGCCCCTGGAGAGCCCAAGTAGTAGTTGTTAAGACTGGGGAGAATCATCGCATGGTCATTGACTACAGTCAGACCATTAACTGATACACGCAGCTGGATGCGTACCCCCTTCCCCGCATATCTGACATGGTTAATCAGATTGCGCAATATCGGGTGTTCTCCACCATCGACCTAAAATCTGCATACCACCAGCTCCCTATCTGCCTGGAAGACCACCAATATACTGCCTTCGAGGCGGATGGCCGCCTCTATCACTTCCTTAGGGTCCCCTTCGGTGTCACCAACGGGGTCTTGGTTTTCCAGCGTGAGATGGACCGAATGGTAGACCAGAACGGGCTGCGGGCCACCTTCCCGTACCTGGATAACGTCACCATTTGCGGCCATGATCAGCAGGACCAGGACGCCAACCTCCACAAATTCCTCCACACCGCCACACTCCTAAATCTGACCTATAATAAGGAGAAGTGCGTATTCCGCACACGCCGCCTCGCCATCCTTGGTTGTGTTGTGGAAAACGGGGTCATCGGTCCCGATCCCGACTGCATGCGTCCCCTCCTGGAACTTCCCCTCCCCACCAGCCTCAAAACACTGAGGAGATGCCTGGGCTTCTTCTCGTATTACGCCCAGTGGGTCCCCAGTTATGTGGATAAAGCCCATCCGCTCATCAAATCCACCTCTTTTCCCCTGACGGCAGAGGCCCGCCTGGCCTTCGACCGCATCAAAGCAGACATTGCGAAGGCCATGATGCACGCTGTAGACGAATCCATCCTGTTCCAGGTGGAGAGCGATGCGTCTGACTTCGCCCTAGCCGCCACCCTTAACCAGGCGGGCAGACCTGTAGCCTTCTTCTCATGAACCCTCCAAGGCCCTGAAATTCGACACTCCCCTGTCGAAAAGGAGGCCCAAGCCATAGTGGAAGCTGTACGGCACTGGCGCCACTACTTAGCTGGTAAACAATTCACCCTACTCACGGACCAACGGTCAGTTGCATTCATGTTTAACAACATGCAGCGGGGCAAGATCAAAAATGATAAAATATTGAGGTGGAGAATCGAGCTTTCCACCTACAATTACGACATCTTATACCAGCCCGGGAAGCTCAATGAGCCGCCAGACGCCCTGTCCCGGGAATATGTGCCAGCGCACAAATAGACCAATTGCAGACTCTCCACAATGACCTCTGCCACCCGGGGGTCACCAGGTTTTTTCACTTCATTAAAGCCTGTAACCTGCCCTACTCCATTGAGGAAGTCAGGTCTATAACCAGACACTGCCAGGTCTGCGCAGAGTGCAAGCCGCACTTCTATCGGCCAGACAGAGCACACCTCATAAAGGCCACCCGCCCTTTCGAATGCCTAAGCGTCGACTTCATAGGCCCCTCCCCTCTTCTGACCGCAATATATACTTCCTCAACATCATTGACGAATATTCACGTTTCCCCTTCGCTATTCCCTGCCCGGATATGACCTCGGCCACGGTCGTCAGGGCCCTGCACAGCCTCTTCACCCTGTTCGGTTTCCCTACCTATATCCATAGCGACCGGGGATCCTCCTTTATGAGTGATGAGCTGCGACAGTACCTGCTCTCCAAAGGCATAGCCTCGAGTAGGACCACCAGCTACAACCCCAGGGGGAACGGACAGGTAGAGAGGGAGAACGCGACAGTCTGGAAGGCGGTTTTACTAGCTCTGAGGTCTAAAGGTCTTCCAGTCACCCGCTGGCAAGAGGTCCTCCCTGATGCACTACACTCGATTAGATCACTCCTTTGCACAGCTACCAATGCTACCCCTCACGAAAGAATGTTTGTTTTCCCCAGAAAGTCCTCCTCGGGGACCTCACTACCGTCGTGGCTGATGTCCCCAGGCCCTGTCCTGCTCCGGAAGCACGTGAGGACCCATAGGTCGGACCCCCCCGGTTGAAAGGGTCCAGCTCCTCCACGCCAACCCCCAATATGCCTATGTGGTGTACCACGACGGGCGGGAGGACACGGTCTCCATTCGAGACCTGGCACCTGCAGGTGCCCTAGGGACCACAACGACCCACAACCCCAACCCCCGTATACAGCATGCCTGAGCCCCAGGAGCCACCACCACGCACCCGACAATCGGAAGGGACTACAGATGACTCGAGCGACTATGGCCTGGCGCCTGAACCAACACCGCGGCCACCGGAACCGACACCACAACCGGCACTACGGCGGTCGCAGCGGCAGATCAAGCCCCCAGAGAGACTGAATTTGTAAATTTGTAATTCTGTAAATATCGTTCCACCCACCTCACCCCCGCCGGACTCTTTTTTAAAAAGCAGGGGGTGAATGTGGTAAACCACTGTTAGCTTGTTGCCAGTGTGTGTGTGACATGCCTGGACATGCCCCTGCCGGCCCTGCCTGGGACTCCTCCCCCCCTGGTCCAGGTATAAAGGTGACTGCTCCCAACCCCCCTGCCTCAGTTGCTGGACCAGTTCATCAGCATGGGTGTGCTCCAAGTCTTTTGCAAATAAAAGCCTATTTGTTCTTGCATACAAACTAGTCTTTGCTTGATTGATAGTGCATCAGTGGGTGCCTATGAATGTCTTGTAGGCGGAAAGAGAGATAGAGACGTGCAGAGAGGTTTAGGGAGGGAATTCCAGAGCTTAGGATCAGGAGGGGAGCGGTTTCACAGTCACAGAGGGTGCCATTTGTGACCTTCATTGGGGGCCATTACAGTGTTGTGACCAGTGTGGAAACCTAATCAAAGAGGAGTTGGGAGACAAATATGTTTTGTCTGACATGTCGCACTTTGCAAACCAGTGCATTGTGGGATTGCAGGATCCATGTTTTCTCATTAGTTTGACTGTGACAGCAATAAAGAGCCGTTGCAACATTAATCACCTCCTGTGTCTACTTAACATAGAAGCTAGAAGCAGGAGTAGGCCATTCAGCCCTTCATGGCTGATCGTCAAATTCAATATCCTGATCCCCCTTTCCCATAGAAACTAGAAGTACTTGTGTACTGATTGATCTTGAAAGGCACCAGAACCAAGAACTTTCAAGGTCTTTGGAGAGGAAAGTGACACTGGAGATGGAATGGCAGTTTGCAAAGACAAATCAGTCAAGGGGGCTTTTTTCTAAAAGCAGGGGGGTGTGCAGTGCTGGTAGTTTTCAAAGATAGAGGAGCATTTACATGGGGGCCACATAGGGATGTCAGGAGGTTGGTAATTTAATAGGAAGGGGGTGGGGGGGGCAGGGTCGCGGAGCAGACAGTGAATGGGTCTCATGGACACAATAAGCTCAAAGGGAGCATGAGGGGAGATTAAAAGTTGCACACAAGGATCTTAAAGCTGGATGTCAGCTTCATTGAGCAGAAACAATGTGGAAAATGAAAGGTAAAAAGACTAGGCAGTTGGCAGCTTGAAAGTTGGCAGCAATTATAATCGATTTGGGGAGAGGTATGGATACAGAAGTAAGTAGGGTTGGAAGTGGTTAAGGGGATGTGAGCCATCAAAGATGGCGTTGTTTGGAACTGAGACATTGGGGATATAGAGGCCTGATGAGATTCAAAGCTCAAGGAGAGGATGTGATTGGAGAGTTTATATGGTGGGTGTATGGGAGAAAAGAGGTTTGTCAAATAACAGTCCATAATCGTCCCGGGGTGGGGTGTGCACGAGGCACAAGCTGAGCAGTTCCCCACAGATTTGTGGGTTCAAGCTCCCATGCTATGGAGCATTGCAATTCCAGTCACAGCCATTTCTGTGCCAGCCAAGACTTCCAGCAGTACAATGGGTACCAAGCGTTTTATTAAGCAGAGGCCAGATTGACATAAAAGTGTTAAAACCAAAATTACTGCCTTACTGATATCACGCTATGTACAATTTGGTCTCCTTACCTAAGAAAGGACATGTTACAAGTTCATTAGACTGCCCCTTGGGATGAAGGGAGTCCTGTGAGGAGAAATTGAGTAGACTAGGCCTATACTCCCGAGAGTTTCCAATAACAAGAGGTGATCTCATTCAAACAGACAAAATTCTTAATGGACTTCATAGGGTTGACTTTGAGAAGTTGTTTCCCCTGGTCAAGGATTCTAGAATTCAGTCTCAAGATCATTTTGGACTAAGATGAGGAGAAATTTCTTCACTCAAAGGGTTGCCAATCTTTGGAATTCTCTGCGCCAGAGAGTTGTAGATGCTCCATCGTTGAGAGAAAATTCAATACATTTTAGGGTACTAAGGGGAATTAAGGGATTTGGGAATAATGCAGGAAGGCGGAGTGGAGCTGGTACATCAACCATGATTGAATGGCGGAGCAGGCTCGAAGCGCTAAGTGGCCTACACCAGCACTTAGGCTCACTAAAATCATTTAAAATGTACTTTTACTGGGCCTCTTTTCATGTCATTTGATCAAAGAGTGCACGGTACACAAACCAATCAATTCTCTCCTAAAATGGCATTCGGGGTTCTATCCAAGTTATAGAACGTCAATTTGTATATTAAATGGGGCCTACTGTCTGATCCAGGCAGCTGCTTCAGCCACTCAGCAGTAGGCCCCTTTCATAATAGCAGCAGTTGCAACAGAGGTGCAAGCAGGGCAGTAAGCCATGCACTGCTATTTTAACTGGATTGTTGCCCTCTTTATACCAGTCTGCACAAAATTAAATTGGTCCCCAAAGTACTGGTTCTGAGAGGGTCTGCAGAGGTTCATGAATTCTGCACAGTGTGTAGGATCCACAGAGTTCCACCAGATGTCTCCAGATGTCAATCAGTACAGGTAAGTAAACATGTATCTGGGGACAGATTACAAGGTACACCAGCTTCAATCAAATTACACTGAAGTTAATAGGAGATGACAACTCATCTTGTCAAGAGGGAAGTGTGGCAAACAGGAGAACTTATAAAATGAAGTTGTAAACAGAGTGAGAGAGAACACGATGACAGTCTGAGATTTAGAGCTCACAATTAAACCTCTTAATGCTGGTTTAGTAGACAAAATTAACAAATTAATTAATAGCATTATTATGAAGAAGAATTTATCAGTGGATGATATGGTCAAAGTACTGAGTCACTGATGCACTATCAATTATGACACGAAGACTCCTGTGAGTGAGGGAAACTAATAGGCTTTTATTCTTGTGAAAAGGAAGAGGGAAGCTTATGTAGGGATGAGGAAACGAGGTTCAGATGGCTCGATTGAGGGTTACAAGTTAGCAAGGAACGAGCTGAAAAAGGGGCTTAGGAGAGCTAGGAGGGGACATGAGAAGTCCTTGGCGGGTCGGATCAAGGAAAACCCCAAGGCTTTTTACTCTTATGTGAGGAATAAAAGAATGAGCAGGGTGAGGTTAGGGCCGGTCAAGGACAGTAGTGGGAACTTGTGTATGGAGTCAGTAGAGATAGGCGAGGTGATGAATGAATACTTTTCTTCAGTGTTCACCAAGGAGAGGGGCCATGTTTTTGAGGAAGAGAAGGTGTTACAGGCTAATAGGCTGGAGGAAATAGATGTTCGGAGGGAGGATGTACTGGCAGTTTTGAATAAACTGAAGGCCGATAAGTCCCCTGGGCCTGATGAAATATATCCTAGGATTCTTTGGGAGGCAAGGGATGAAATTGCAGAGCCTTTGGCTTTGATCTTTGGGTCCTCGCTGTCCACGGGGATGGTGCCAGAGGACTGGAGAGTGGCGAATGTTGTTCCTCTGTTTAAGAAAGGGAATAGAAATGACCCTGGTAATTATAGACCGGTTAGTCTTACTTCGGTGGTTGGTAAATTGATGGAAAAGGTCCTTAGGGATGGGATTTACGACCATTTAGAAAGATGCGGATTAATCCGGGATAGTCAGCACGGATTCGTGAAGGGCAAGTCGTGCCTCACAAATTTGATTGAATTTTTTTGAGGAGGTAACTAAGTGTGTTGATGAAGGTAGGGCAGTTGATGTCATATACATGGATTTTAGTAAGGCGTTTGATAAGGTCCCCCATGGTCGGCTTATGATGAAAGTGAGGAGGTGTGGGATAGAGGGAAAGTTGGCTGATTGGATAGGTAGCTGGCTGTCTGATCGAAGACAGAGGGTGGTGGTGGATGGAAAATTTTCGGATTGGAGGCAGGTTGCTAGCGGAGTGCCACAGAGATCAGTGCTTGGTCCTCTGCTCTTTGTGATTTTTATTAATGGCTTAGAGGAGGGGGCTGAAGGGTGGATCAGTAAATTTGCTGATGACACCAAGATTGGTGGAGTAGTGGATGAGGTGGAGGGGTGTTGTAGGCTGCAAAGAGACATAGATAGGATGCAAAGCTGGGCTGAAAAATGGCAAATGGAGTTTAACCCTGATAAATGTGAGGTGATTCATTTTGGTAGGACTAATTTAAATGTGGATTACAGGGTCAAAGGTAGGGTTCTGAAGACTGTGGAGGAACAGAGAGATCTTGGGGTCCATATCCACAGATCTCTAAAGGTTGCCACTCAAGTGGATAGAGCTGTGAAGAAGGCTTATAGTGTGTTAGCTTTTATTAACAGGGGTTTGGAGTTTAAGAGCCGTGGGGTTATGCTGCAACTGTACAGGACCTTGGTGAGACCACATTTGGAATATTGTGTGCAGTTCTGGTCACCTCACTATAAGAAGGATGTGGAAGCGCTGGAAAGAGTGCAGAGGAGATTTACCAGGATGCTGCCTGGTTTGGAGGGTAGGTCTTATGAGGAAAGGTTGACGGAGCTAGGGCTGTTCTCTCTGGAGCGGAGGAGGCTGAGGGGAGACTTAATAGAGGTTTATAAAATAATGAAGGGGATAGATAGAGTGAACGTTCAAAGACTATTTCCTCGGGTGGATGGAGCTATTACAAGGGGGCATAACTATAGGGTTCATGGTGGGAGATATAGGAAGGATATCAGAGGTAGGTTCTTTACGCAGAGAGTGGTTGGGGTGTGGAATGGACTGCCTGCAGTGATAGTGGAGTCAGACACTTTAGGAACATTTAAGCGGTTATTGGATAGGCACATGGAACACACCAGGATGATAGGGAGTGGAATAGCTTGATCTTGGTTTCAGATAAAGCTCGGCACAACATCGTGGGCCGAAGGGCCTGTTCTGTGCTGTGCTGTACTGTTCTATGTTCTAGAACAGGAGCACACCCTTGTAGCTGACCTGGTCTAGACTGAGGCGAGGAGTCACCTTTATACCCCACTCTGGGTGGAAAGGGAGGGGTCTCAGGTGGAAAGGGAGGAGTCTCGGGCCAGGTGCAGCATGGGTGTGTCCAGGCACATACATGTAGTAACAGTGGTTCACCACATTCACCCCTCCTTTAAAAAAGAGTCCGGCGGGGTGGGTGGAACCACATGTACAGGGGTATATATACACATAAGAGTCACAAGCTGAGGTGAGGCGTCATCCCTTCACAGGTTCAGCCTGTCGGGCGGCTTGACCAGTCGTTGTGACCGCCGCAGTACCAGTTGGGGTGTTGCTTCCGATGGCAGGGTGGAGCCGCTCGAATCCGCCGTCGTCCCATCTGGTCTGGTCCTGCGTGGTGACTCTGGGGGCTCAGGCGAGCTGCGTACAATAGGCAAAGATGTAAGCGGACCTGGTGCCACCTGAACAGAGGGGTTTAGGGGTGTGGGGTGGGGAGTCATAGTCATGGTGGGCTCCGGGGCACCCGCAGGCGCCAGGTCCCGGATAGAGACCGTGTCCTCCTGCCCATCGTGGTGTGCCACATAGGCATATTGGGGGTTGGCGTGGAGGAGCTGGACTTTTTCAACTCGGGGGTCCGACTTATGGGGTCGTACATGCCTCCGGAGCAGAACGGGGCCTGGGTACGCCAGCCACGACGGTAGTGCGATTTCTGAGGAGGACTTCCTCGGGAAAGCAAACATCCGCTCGTGGGGGATGGCGTTGGTGGCCGTACACAGGAGGGACCTAATCGAATGTAGTGCATCGGGGAGGACTTCCTGCCAGCGGGTGACTGGAAGGCCTTTAGACCGTAGCGCTAGTAAAACGGCCTTCCAGACTGTCGCGTTCTCCCTCTCTACCTGTCCATTACCCCTGGGGTTGTAGCTGGTAGTCCTACTCGAGGCTATGCCCTTAGAGAGCAGGTACTGACGCAGCTCATCACTCATGAATGAGGATCCCCAGTCGCTGTGGATGTAGTTAGGGTAACCGAACAGGGTGAAGAGGCCGTGCAGGGCCTTGACGACCGTGGTCGACGTCATGTCCGAGCAGGGGATGGCAAAGGGGAATCGGGAGTACTCATCTATCACGTTGAGGAAATAGATGTTGCGGTCAGAAGAAGGAAGGGGCCCTTTGAAATTGACGCTGAGGCATTCAAAAGGGCAGGTGGCTTTTATGAGGCGTGCCCTGTCCGGCCGATAGAAGTGCGGCTTACACTCTGCGCAGACCGGACAGTGTCTGGTTATAGACCGGACGTCCTCAACAGAATAGGGCAGGTTACGGGCCTTAATAAAATGGGAGAGCCTGGTGACCCCCGGGTGACAGGTCATTGTGGAGAGTCTGGAGTTGGTTCACCTGCGCGCTAGCACATGTTCCGCGAGACAGGGCGTCTGGAGGCTCATTGAGCTTTCCGGGCCGGTATAAGATATCATAATTGTAGGTGGAGAGCTCAATCCTCCACCTCAGTATCTTATCATTCTTAATCTTGCCCCTCTGTGTGTTGTTGAACATGAAAGCCACTGAACGTTGGTCCGTGAGCAAGGTGAACCGTCGGCCAGCTAGGTAGTGGCGCCAGTGTCGCACTGCTTCGACGATGGCCTGAGCCTCCTTCTCGACAGAGGAGTGTCGGATTTCTGAGCACTGAAGGGTTCGTGAGAAGAAGGCTACGGGTCTGCCCGCCTGGTTGAGGGTGGCGGCCAGGGCAAAGTCAGACGCATCACTCTCCACCTGAAAGGGGATTGACTCGTCCACAGCGTGCATCGTGGCCTTTGCAATGTCTGCCTTGATGCGGTTGAAGGCCGAGCGGGCCTCTCCCGACAGGGGAAAAAGGGTGGATTTGATAAGCGGACGGGCCTTATCCGCATAATTAGGGACCCACTGGGCGTAGTATGAGAAGAAGCCCAGGCATTTCCTCAGTGCTTTAAGAGTGGTGGGGAGGGGAAGTTCTATGAGGAGGCGCATGCGGTCAGGATCGAGGCCGATGACCCCGTTCTCCACCACATACCCCAGGATGGCGAGGCGGTGAGTGCGGAAAACACACTTCTCCTTATTGTAGGTCAGATTTAGGAGAGCGGCCGTGCGAAGGAATTTGTTGAGGTTTGCGTTGTGGTCCTGCTGATCATGGCCACAGATGGTGACGTTATCCAGGTACGGGAAGGTGGCCCGCAGCCCGTTCTGGTCCACCATTCGGTCCATTTCACGATGGAAGACCGAGACCCCATTGGTGATGCCGAAGGGAACCCTAAGAAAGTGGTAGAGGCGGCCATCCGCCTCGAAAGCCGTATATTTGCGGTCCTCCGGGCGGATGGGGAGCTGGTGGTAGGCCGATTTGAGGTCGATCGTGGAGAACACCCGGTATTGCGCAATCCGATTGACCATGTCGGATATGCGCGGAAGGGGATACGCATCCAGCTGCGTGTACCGGTTGATGGTCTGACTGTAATCGATGACCATCCGGTGTTTCCCCCCAGTTTTGACCACTACCACCTGCGCTCTCCAGGGGCTGGTGCTCGCCTCAATGATCCCTTCCTTCAGGAGCCGCTGGACCTCAGACCTAATGAAGGTCCTGTCCCCTGCACTGTACCGTCTGCTCTTGGTGGCAATGGGCTTACACTCAGGGGTGAGGTGTTCGAATAGCGGTGGGGGGGTGACTTGGAGGGTTGAAAGGCCGCAAGTGGTGCGCGGTGGGTAATCCAGGAACTGTGGGTTGCAGACGGAGATCGGGGAAAGAGGCCCGTTGTACTGTAGCGTGACACTCCTAAGATGGGTCATGAAATTGAGCCCTAAGAGTACGGGAGCGCAGAGGTGTGGGAGCACCAGGAGCTTAAAATTTTCGTACTCGGTCCCCCGAACCGTAAGAGTCACCACACAGTACCCGAGGACATCCACGGAGCGGGACTTTGAGGCCAAGGAAATGATTTGTTTGACTGGCCGTACCGAAAGGGCATAGTGGCGCACGGTATCGGGATGGATAAAGCTCTCCGTACTCCCGCTGTCAAACAAACAATTTCCCGCGCGGCCGTTTACCTGTATGTCCATCATGGACCTGGCGAGCTGATGTGGACGAGACTGGTCCAGCTGGATCGCTGCCACCGTGGATCCCGGCGAATCATCGGCCGGCGTCCAAAATGGCAGCTCCCTTGTCTCGCATGCGGCCGATGGCGTCCAAGATGGCGGCCCCCTTGACTCCCACGTGGCCGATGGCGTCCAAAATGGCGGCTCCCTGGGCTCACACGTGGTCGCTGGTGTCCAACATGGCGGCTCCCTTGAATCCCACGCGGCTGATGGCGTTCGGGTTTTCTGTTCCCTTGGGTCGCATGCTGCGCTATTTGGTTTTGAGGCCGACTTCGCCCTGCAGACTTTCGCGTAGTGGCCTTTCTTTCCACACCCTGAGCAGAACACCTCCCTTGCCGGGCAGCGTTGTCGGGGGTGCTTCGCTAGGCTGCAAAAATAACACTTTGGGGCTGCCACGGCTGCAGCCGTCGAGTCGTTGGTGGGGGCGCTGTGTGGCATACGTCTTTGGCCCTCCTAGGTACTGAGATGATAGTGGCCGTGAGGCCCACGATGTCGCGTGATCGGGCACGTACGCCTCGAGGTTACGGGATGCCACTTCTAGGGATTCCGCGAGTGTTACAGTTTTTGGAAGATCTAGCCTTCCTTGTTCTAGCAGGCGCTGTCGAATATAGTTGGATGCGATGCCCGTAACATAGGCATCGCGGATTAAGTCCTCTGTATACTGCACAGTGGAGACGGCCTTGCAGTTACAGGCCCTGCCGAGCGCACGTAGTTCGCGGAGGAACTGTGCATTTGATTCCCCCGGCTGCTGTGTACGGGTAGCTAGCAGATGCCTGGCGTAGACTTCGTTCGTCTGTTGGCTGTATTGGCTCTTTAGGAGTGCTAGCGCATCTGCGTACGTTTCTGCGTCACAGAAGGTGGTGAAAACTGCGTCGCTTACCCGGGCGTTGAGCACGTGCAGCTTGTCTGCATCGGACCGGACGGCCGTGGAGGCTCCGAGGAAGGCTTCGAAGCACTTCAGCCAGTGATTAAAGCTGTTTGTGGCACCCGGCGCTTGTGGATCCAGGTTTAGGGTATCGGGCTTTAAAAGTTGCTCCATTCTGGTTTTTTTTCTCTGTGAATAAAATTGATGCACTATCAATTATGACACGAAGACTCCTGTGAGTGAGGGAAACTAATAGGCTTTTATTCACAGAGAACAGGAGCACACCCTTGTAGCTGACCTGGTCTAGACTGAGGCGAGGAGGAGGGACCATCACCTTTATACCCCACTCTGGGTGGAAAGGGAGGAGTCTCAGGTGGAAAGGGAGGAGTCTCGGGCCAGGTGCAGCATGGGTGTGTCCAGGCACATACATGTAGTAACAGTGGTTCACCACAGTCACGTAGACCAAAATGATCTCCTGAATGTTTAATCGCACCGGGCATATCAAAAGTGAGTGCCAAAATCTTGCTCCCATTCACGCTGGCGGGATCTTACAATCTGCACTGACTCTCCAAAAGAGCATCCCACTCTGGCGCCTCCCCTCTGTCCTATCTCTGTAAACACAGTAAGAAGTTTAACAACACCAGGTTAAAGTCCAACAGGTTTATTTGGTAGCAAAAGCCACACAAGCTTTCGGAGCTCTTAGCCCCTTCTTCAGGTGAGTGGGAATTCTGTTCACAAACAGAGATAATAAAGACACAGACTCAATTTACATGAATAATGGTTGGAATGCGAATACTTACAACTAATCAAGTCTTTAAGAGACGAAACAATGTGAGTGGAGAGAGCATCAAGACAGGCTAAAAAGATGTGTATTGTCTCCAGACAAGACAGCCAGTGAAACTCTGCAGGTCCACGCAACTGTGGGAGTTACAAATAGTGTGACATGAACCCAATATCCCGGTTGAGGCCGTCCTCGTGTGTGCGGAACTTGGCTATCAGTTTCTGCTCAGCGACTCTGCGCTGTCGTGTGTCGCGACATTTACCATGGCTAATCCACCTAACCTGCACCTCTTTGGACTGTGGGAGGAAACCCACGCAGACACGGGGAAAACGTGCAAACTCCACACAGTCATCCAAGGCCAGAACTGAACCCGGGTCCTTGGTGCTGTGGGGCAGCAGTGCTAACCATTGTGCCACCATGCCACCCCATTCTGTAAATTCTGGCCTTGCCAGCAACACCCATGTCCCATTAATGAATTGAAAAAATATATTTTTGTAAAATTTCAGATTTGAATTAAATTCTACAGCTTGCAACTTGGGGGGGACAGTTAAAGCATGAATGCAGACTGAAACCAGATAGCACATTGGGCTGAGTTTTCCCTGCCCTGGGGAGATTAGGTTGGAGGAGGGGTGACTGGGATAATAGGGAGGAGCCTCATCAGGATTTGATGCCAGAGGCATTCCTGCCCCAAAGGAGGAGCGGGCGGGGAAGAAAATTGACAGCATGCTCCAACAAGATGGGCAGCCAATTATACCACTTGAGGACCCAATTATTGGCCATTTTTCAATGGAGACAATACTTTCACCCTCCCCCTCCCCTCCACAATGTTGGTCTGGCAGCTGTGGCCACACTTATTTTGAACTTTGTAGCTTGAAGTATCCTTGCATTTACATTGGCAGCGCCCACCTCTCCCAGTGGAGCTGCCAACCGCCTACACCCTCGGGTGCTCCGATTGGTCCTCCCGCCAGCACATCCCAAATTGGGCAGGGCTCCCAGATGCAGTCTGTTAATTGGCCGCCCTAGGGAAGATCAAGCAGGCAAAAGGACCAACAAGACACTCTTAGGGCCAGGAACCATGAATGGCCCCAATGCCAGGGTTCCTATGCCTACCAGAAGGTGCGGCTCATCTTACCCTAATTTGCCTGGGACTGCTTTTACATCGAAGGACGCTGCTGCAAAACAAGTGTGTCAAGCAGAATTGTCCTGAGCTTGAACAGTGGCAGTCATTTTAATTCTTCTCACTGCCAAAGCAAAGGAGCTGAAGGTACTGGATCTGAAACAGTGTACAAAAACAGCAAATTGTAATTCGAGAGCACCTTGCATGTAGTAAAAACGTCCCAAAGCACCTCATAGGGTTGTTATCAAACAAAATTTAATTCTAAGCCACATACAGTGATATTAGGGACAGGGGAACCTTTGTCAAAGGGGTAGGTTTTAGGGAGATTCTTAAGGAGAGGAGGAGGTAGAATTCTAGAGCTGTGGACATAGATTATCACATTGTTCAGGATTTTGAAATTCTGCCCAAAAGAAATCCACAGCTCAGGACAACAGCAGGGCTCATAATTCCCAGTTTAACTTGTAAATGGCGAAAAAAATTATTTTAAAATACTGCAGATGCTGGCTTTGTTCTGCTGAAGGTCATCGACTCTGTCTGTCTGTTTCTCTCTCTCTCCACTGATACTTCCTGGTCTGCTGTGTGTTTCTGTTCTCATAACGAGAGAGGAAGTGACTTCTCTTGCCAACAATTCCATAGCAATAACGTTCCTTTGTGAGATTTCCAGCTCCCCTTATGTTTGAACATTTTCTTCTGAAAGTTAATAGATTATTTGCAAAACGTGGGAAGTGACTAAGGGCTGAAAACAATAGTTGTACGGTTACCACTGTCAATTCAAGTTACTGCATCATATTCTAGGTATAAGCCATATTTTCAATTCAGTTATTATAGTGAGTTTCTGATCAGCAGTGTCACTACATTTTCCTTTATTCTTTCATGGGATGTTGGTGCTGTGGGCATTTGTTGCTCATCCCTAATTGCCTTTGAACTGAGTGACTTGCTTTGTCATTCCCGAGAACAGTGAAGAGTCAATCACATTGCTGTGGATCTGGAGTCACATGTACACCAGACCGGGTAATGGTGGCAGATTTCCTTCCCTAAAGGGACATTAGTGAGCCAGTTGGGTTTTTCCGACAATCAATGATAGCTGTCATAGTCACCATTACTGAGATTCATTTTTTATTGCAGATTTTATTAATTGAATTTAAATTTTACCAGATGCCGTGGTGGGATTTGAACTCGTGTCCCCAGACCATTAGCCCAGGTCTCTGGATTACTAGCAACTGGGAAATTGGTCCCAGCCTAACATGTATCGCGATCGCAGTCTTGGAGCTTTACGTCCATTAGAGCAGGATCCTAATTATCCATGTGTTTGACATGCTAATGAGGACCATAAACAGACCCATTCAGATTTACAATGTTTGTCTGCAAGTCAATCCCAACAGTAATTTCTGTTTTAATAATCTGCATTAAAGGGCTGTTAAATTGTGGGTTAAGATGGAGAGAATAAAAGAAGCTCATGGATGGCACAGTGACACAGTGGTTGGCACTGCTGCTTCACAGCTCCAGGGACCTGGGTTCGATTCCCGGCTTGGGCCACTGTCTGTGTGGAGTTTGCACATTCTCCTCGTGTCTGCGTGGGTTTCCTTCGGGTGCTCCGGTTTCCTCCCACATTCCAAAGTTGTGCAGGTTAGGTTGATTGGCCATGCTAAAAAAAAATTGCCCTTAGTGTCCTGAGATGCGTAGGTTAGAGGGATTAGTGGGTAAATATGTAGGGATATGGGAGTAGGGCCTGGGTGGGATTGTGGTTGGTGCAGACTCGATGGGCCGAATGGCCTCTTTCTGTACTGTAGGGTTTCTATGTTTAAAGTTTTTATGGTGAATCTTTACAAAACACTGATTCAGCTTCAACCGGAGGATTATGTCTGATTCTGGGCATCTCACTTTAGGAAGGATGAAGGTTTTTGACGGAGTACTGAAAAGATTCACAAGGATGGTTCCAGGGATGAGAGACTTTAGTGACCAGGGATAGTTTGGAGAAGCTGGGGTCATTCTTCTTGGAGAAAACTGGAGGAGATTTGGTCAAGGTGTTCAATACCATCTTCAGAGTAAATGGAGAGAAACTTTTCCCATTGGCTGAAGGAGTGAGAGCTAGAGGACACTGATTTATGGTGATTGGCACCAAAGAACCAAAGGTGACATGATGAAACAACTTGTTTATGCAGTGAGTGGTTAGGATTTGGAATGCATCACCCAAGAGTGTGGTGGAGGCAGATTCAAATGGGAACTGGATTAAATTCGCTATAGTCCCAGATGACCATAGGCTGCTCTCCCCTTTGAGGGGGAGAGCTGACTGGTGGTGATTTAACCTGAGGAACTGGTGAGGGGCAAGGTCGAGAAGGTACTGGATAACCTCAACCGGTACGGGAATTGAACCCACATTGTTGGCGACGATCTGCATCACAAACCAGCCGTCCAGCCAACTGAGCTAAACCGACCGCCATGTGTGGTAAACCACTGTTAGCTTATTGCCTGTGTGTGTGACATGCCTGGACATGTCCCTGCCAGCCCTGCCTGGGACTCCCCCCCCCCCCCCCCCCCGGTCCAGGTATAAAGGCGACTGCTCCCCACCCCCCTGCCTCAGTCTGGACCAGTTCATCGGCATGGGTGTGCTCCAAGTCTTTTGCTAATAAAAGCCTATTTATTCTTGCATACAAACTAGTCTTTGCTTGATTGATGGTGCATCACCATGGGAACTGGATAATTATCTGATCAGAAAGAAAACTGCTGGGCTATGGAAGATCAGGACTAGGTGAGTCACTCTTAGAGAGAGCTGGCACAGACAGAGAGGGCTGAATGGCCATCTTCTGTGCTGCAACCATTCTACGATTCTAAGTAGTTTTTCTGGACCAAACCACGGAGGAGATGTTAACGCGATGAGGGAAGCAGGAAAACGGTGACTCAATTGTCTTGAAGGCCTTATTGACTTAGAATTCTCCTCTTATTGGGTCTGCTCCCTCACTTTAGGTAATGCTTTTCACTGCTTTGAGAGCAGCAATCTTTACACAGGAAGAACATAAGAACAAGAGTAGGTGATTCACCCCCTTATAACTGTTGCACCATTCAGTTAAGTCATTGTTGCCCTGCATCTTAACCCTTTCTACGTTACCATCTTGGTGGAGGCATCCTTCATACCCCTGCCCGACAAAATTCTGTCTGTCTGTCGGCATTTTGTAAGTTTAAGGATCACATGATAGACCTGAGCTAAAGCTTTTGTCCATCCTGTGTTTCATTAAGTGACTGTACATCGTGTGGCCTGATTGTATAACACTGCTTTCATGTACGGAGCCCTTTGAAGACGCAAGCGTGCTGTGACTGTAACCAGTGCCCTCTAGCCATGCGAGGGCCAGCTGTGAGGCTGTGCGAAGGTTTGCCATGGGCCAGAGGTAAATGTGGAACAAATTGCCCAGCGACATTTTGTAGCAAACATGGAGATGCGTATCTGCATGTAGGAGGGAACTGACTTTGTAGATTAACTTTGCAGATAATGCAGAGTGTTTCTGGGACTTGTTAACCTATGCAGGAAGACAGACCTGCACTTAAAGAGTGTGCGAGCTCAAAACATGAGATGGAAATTGTCATTTGATTGAACCAGATGCAGAGGGCTGAGGACAAAGCTGTTGGTCGACATATTACCAAGAGAGGAATGAAATACTCCTGTAAAGAGAGAAATACAAGTATAAAGGTTTTAAACAAGAACAGCAATATCTTTGTCTTTTTTTTCTTTCATGCAATTTGGGTGTTGCAGGTGAGCACTTGTTGCCCATCCCTAATTGCTCCAACAATCACAATCTTCTTCCTTTGTGCCAGGTATGACTCCGAACAATGGAGTCTTTCCCCCTGATTCCCATCGACTCCAGTTTTACTCGGGCTCCTTGATGCAGTCAAATGCTGCCTTGTCAGTCACTCTCACCTCGCCTCTGGAGTTCAGCTCTTTTGTCCATGTTTGAATCAGGCTGTAATGAGGTCAGGAGCTGAGTGATCCTGGCGAAACCCAAACTGAGCATCCTTGAGTAGGTTATTGCTGAGTAAGTGCTGCTTGATAGCGCTGTTGATGACTCCTTCCATCATTTAACTGATGATCAAGAGTAGACTTATGGGATGGTAATTGGCTGGGTTGGATTTGTCCTGCTTTTTGTGTACAGGACTTACCTGGCCATTTTCCACATTGTCGGGTAGATGCCAGTGTTGCAGCTGTACTGGAACAGCTTGGCTAGGGGCATGGCTAGCCCTGGAGCACAAGTCTTCAGTACTCTTGCCAGTATGTTATCAGGGCCCATAGCCTTTCCAGTATCCAGTGCCTTTAGCCGTTTCTTGATATCACGTGAAATGAATTGAATTGGCTGAAGGTTGGCAGCTTGGTGCTGGGGACCTCAGGAGGCGGCCGAGGTGGATCATCCACTCGGCACTTCTGGCTGAAGATTGTTGCAAATGCCTTATGTTTTGCGCTGATGTGCTGGGCTCCTCCAAAATTGAGGATGGGGATATTTGTGGAGCCTCCTCTTCCAGTTAGTTGTTTAGTTGCCAATCACCATTCATAACAGGATGTGGCAGGACTACCTGATCTGTAGGTTGTGGAATTGCTTAACTCTATTACTTGCTGCTTATGCTGTTTAACACATAAGTGGTCCAATGTTGTCGCTTCACCAGGTTGACACCTCATTTTTAGGTATGTCTGGTGCTGTTCCTGATACCCTCCTACACTCTTCATTGAACCAGGGTTGATCCCCTGGCTTGATTGTAAAGGTAGAGTGAGGGATATGTCGGGCCATGAGGTAATAGATTGTGGTTGAGTACAATTCTTGCTGCTGCTGATGACCCACAGAACCTCATAGATGTCCAGTTTTCAGTTGCTAGATCTATTTGAAATCATTTAGCACGGTGGTAGTGTCACACAACACGATGGAGGGCATCCTCAATGTGAAGACAGGTCTTCATCTCCACAAGGGCTGTGTGGTGGTCACTCCTACTAGTGCTGTCATGAACAGATGCATCAGCAGCAGGTAGATTAGTGAAGATGTGGTCAAGTAGGTTTTTACCTCTTGTTGGTTTTTGATGTGCTCTACCTGTGCAGGTAGAAATGAAAATAATGCACTTCTTCAGGTATTTCCCTCTTGTTCCCTCCCCACCTGTTGCAGACCCAGTCAAGCAGCTATGTTCTTTAGGGCTTGGCCAGCTCTGTTCGTAGTTATGCTATACCAAGCAATTTTTGGTGATGGACATTGAAGTCCCCACCGAAAGTACATTCTGTTCCCCAGTTGCCCTCAGTGCTCCCTCCAAATAGTGTTCAACATGGAAGTACTGATATAACAGCTGAGGTTTCCTCATCCATATTTGATCTGCCTATGAATTTCAGTAAGGCATTTGACAAAGTCCCTCATGGCAGGTTGATTAAGAAGGTTAAGGCTCATGGGATACAAGGAGAGGTGGCTAGATGGGTAGAGAACTGGCTTGGCCACAGGAGACAGAGGGTAACGGTCGAAGGGTCTTTTTCCGGCTGGAGGTCTGTGACCAGTGGTGTTCCGCAGGGCTCTGTACTGGGACCTCTGCTATTTGTGATATATATAAATGATTTGGAAGAAGATGTAACTGGTGTTATCAGCAAGTTTGCGGATGACACGAAGATGGCTGGACTTGCGGATAGCACTGAACATTGTCGGACAATACAGCAGGATATAGATAGGCTGGAAAATTGGGCGGAGAAATGGCAGATGGAATTTAATCCAGATGAATGCGGTGATGCATTTTGGAAGAACTAATGTAGGGGGGAGTTACACAATAAATGGCAGAGCCATCAGGAGTATAGAAACACAGAGGGACCTAGGTGTGCAAGTCCACAAATCCTTGAAGGTGGCAGCACAGGTGGAGAAGGTGGTGAAGAAGGCATATGGTATGCTTGCCTTTATAGGACAGGGTATAGAGTATAAAAGCTGGAGTCTGATGTTGCAGCTGTATAGAACGCTGGTTAGGTCACATTTGGAGTACTGCATCCAGTTCTGGTCGCCGCACTACCAGAAGGACGTGGAGGCTTTAGAGAGAGAGTGCAGAGAAGGTTTACCAGGATGTTGCCTGGTATGGAGGGTCTTAGCTAGGAGGAGAGATTGGGTAAACTGGGCTTGTTCTCCCTGGAAAGATGGAGAATGAGGGGAGACCTAATAGAGGTGTACAAAAGTATGAAGGGTATAGATAGGGTGAACAGTGGGAAGCTTTTTCCCAGGTCGGAGGTGACGATCACGAGGGGTCACGGGCTCAAGGTGAGAGGGGTGAGGTATAACTCAGATATCAGAGGGACGTATTTTACACAGAGTGGTGGGGGCCTGGAATGCGCTGCCAAGTAGGGTGGTGGAGGCAGACACGCTGGCATCGTTTAAGACTTACCTGGATAGTCACATGAGCAGTCTGGGAATGGAGGGATACAAATGAATGGTCTAGTTGGACCAAGGAGCGGCACAGGCTTGGAGGGCCGAAGGGCCTGTTTCCTGTGCTGTACTGTTCTTTGTTCTTTGTTCCAGAAACTACATGGAATCTGGATTCGATGTTGAGCATACTCCCTCCCAAGTGCATAACCACTGTGCCGCTGCCACCTCTGGAGGGTCCAGGTGATGGTGGTTTCTGGGACACTATCTGAAAGGTACGATTCCATAAGTACGAATATGTGAGCATGTTGCTTGACTAGTCTGTGAGACAGCTCTCCCAATTTTGGGAGGACTTTAGGGTCAACAGGGCTTGGTTTGCCGTTGTCATTTCTGGTGCCAGGTGAGCCATCCAGTTTCATTCCTTTTTGAGATTGTAGCGGTTTGATACAACCGAGTGGCTTGTTGCCATTACAGAGGTTAGTTAAGAGTTAACCACATTGCTGTGGGTCGGGAGTCACATGTAGACCAGACCAGGTAAGGATGGCAGATTTCCTTCCCTGAAGGATATTAGTGAACCGGATGGATTTATGTCAATCAACTATGTGTCACCATTAAACTAGCTTCTAATTCCAGATTTATTAATTGAATTTAAATTCCACGTGGTGGGATTTGAAACTGTGTCCCCAGAGCATTAGCCTGGGTCTCTGGATTACTAGCCCAGTGATAATACCACAACACCACCACCTCCCCCATGTTAAGAAGGCAAGATTAAATGTTTTTGTATTAATGCGAGAAGCAGATAGCCTCACACTTTCACTGACAGACCAGAAACAGTATCGCAGGGGTAAGATGGACAAAAGATGGACCTGTTAGGGTAGAGAGTACTTCACAGAGCGAAAGACATGGCTGTCATCGAAGAGATTCAGAGCACTGAGATTGTTTTCACTGTCGATAGATTGAGAGGTGACATCATCTAGATATTTCAAGTCTGACAGGCAGAGATAATAGAGATAAAAGCCAGTTATCCAACTTAAATTCAGATCATAGAACTGGAGGACATAGGTGCAACCTGGGCAAGCCTCAGCAAGATAGGAGATTAGAAGACGTTTTTCCCCTAGCCAACAGTGTAGAACAGATTTACCTCAATAGCAGTGAACTCTGTGCAGATTCATTTCTTTAAAGGGCCCCATGAGTATCAAGTTAACGACAGAACTGAAAGTCACAAGGTTAAGTACAGACACAGGCAGTCAGACATTATATGGAACATTATGGTATCAGAACCCGTTGGTGATAGACATGTCACCCACAGCTGACCATTGGACAGGATCACACAATGCTCAGACTGTGAGGTTAAGCTGCCATCTGGGGTTTTCACCTTGGGATTCGGGGAGATGGCTTCAGAGCTTTCTCTCGGAAGTTTTAGTTTACTGCCCTCCTTGCATTATCGCTGTCAAACAGGAGGGTGAATTTATCAACCCCGCTCTCAGCAGGGAGCCATTTTTTTAAAAAAAGGGAAGATGGCTTGATGGATCAGTTCTGTGGTGTTGAATTTCCATCACTAACCCATGCTCTCTACACCCCGACTGGGGGCATTGGCATTGGCATCAGCGAGCTTGATCTTGATGCGATAAATCTACAGCATTAGAAAGGTACCAGGGACAATTGGACTACCGATTCGAAGACAAGCTCAAAAGATTGGGCTTCATTTCACTAAACAGAGATGTTGGAGGATGAAATGTCCAAAGGTTTTCAAAGATATGGAAAGCCTTGAGGTTAAATAGTGAAAAAATAAAATTTTCACTCGTCACCAACTTAGATTTAAGGAAGTAAAGATGGAATTTCCCATTGCAGGGGCACAGAGGGATGTTGGAAGGCCTTGCTACACAGAGGAATACTGAAGCAGGGACAATTTAACAACATTAAAGAACGAGATACCAATTTGGGAACAAGATTAGACAGCCTCAATGGAACAGCTGACCAGCATCAAAGACACAATGGGATGAATGGTTTCTCAGAGCTAGAAATTCAGGTAATCTAAAGACTGGTTGCACTCCCCACTTTAATTCATTTTGTCCTAAGTGCCCCAACTTTCCACTATCTACAGTCTTCTAAAACTCAACTTTGGCACCCTCTCTTCTCTGCTCCACAAAGACTGTTGCCCCTTGACTCCTCTCCTGCTCTTTTCAATCCTGAACCCTGGACTTAAGCCAGGTTTCACCTACTCCCCACAAAGCACTTTTTTCAATCAACAACTGAATCCTAACACATCCAAAGCAATGGATGGAATTTTCCCATTTCCCACCCATCCCTATGTCAGATTTTATGGTGGGCATAGGTGGGGGTGGGGAACATTGTGGCAGGAACTGAAAAGTCAGTTTCACGCCAGCGTAAAATTTAGATATAGCTCTCAGCATAAAAAGCAGGGATGTGTGTTCCCAGCCTTTCATAGTGGCTTGCCATTCCCACCAGAGAGCGGCATGAAACCTTATCTAGTGTTCCTGCCGGTTTCCTGCGTGGTCCCGACCGTGCCGGACTTCCGTCGCTGGGAGATGCGCGTGTGTCGGGAATGGATGTGCGAATCCCCCGAATCGGTGCTGTCCAGGCACCTTTTAAATATGGCATCTGGATATGATGGTAGGGCGTGTGCCATCCAGCCCACCCCACCATGGAATATGTCAGGAAACCCCTGACTGTGCAAATAATGAGGCACAAATTCCCAGTGGCCTCCATGGCTGGAAATACTTCCCGTTCCCTCCTGCCACAGGATGTTGTCCCAGAAGGGAAAATTCTGCTCAATGTTTCCAGTCCTCGAACTCTGAGCCTAGAACCAACAGCAATGTTGTTGAGTCATAGAGGTATACAGCACAGAAAAAGGCCCTTTAGCCCATCGCATCTGCACCAGTCAAAGACAAACCACCCAACTATTCTAATCCTATTTTCCCACACTTCACCCATGCACAGTGGCACAGTGGGTTAGCACTGCTGCCTCACAGCGCCAGGGACCAGGTTCAATTCCCGGCTTGGGTGACTGTGTGGAGTTTGCACATTCTCCCCGTGTCTGCGTGGGTTTCCTCCGGGTGCTCCGGTTTCCTCCCACAGCCTGAAAGATGTGCTGGTTAGGTGCATTGGCCATGCTACATTTTCCCTCAGTGTACCCGAACAGGCGCCGGAGTGTGGCGACGAGGAGATTTTCACAGTAGTGTTAATGTAAGCTTACTTGTAACTAATAAATAAACTTATAAACTTGTATGCCTTGGCATTGCAAGTGCATATCTTAATACTTCTTAAATGTTATGAGGGTCTCTGCCTCCACCATCCTTTCAGGAATGTGTGTTCACATGTACTGAACTGTCAATATACATTTTTTTTGTAATAAATCGTTAAATGAGTACATCAAGCCAAATAATTTAACAAAAGGCAGGATAATCCCAGACAAGTGTCAAATAAGTTGGAAACCATTTCAATGGGTGGTTATGACACTGTGCACTCTGCCAAGAATAACTTTAGAGACAAATCACCTTCCAAAATTGTTTTCCCCTCGAAATTTGTCTAAAGTTCCAGAATAATATTTCCAGAAACAAAAACCAGGAAACTGCCTCTTGTCCTGCTCGAAGAAAAATATTAAAACATTAAGTTTATTTTCCTTCTCAGTTACTTCAAGACAACCCAAGTTCAGGAAAGACAAGGAACTGTAATCTGTTTTCTTGCCCCATTTAAGGGAATGTTGTTCTTGGGATTTATTTACAGTTATTTTGGGATAAATAAATCTTGAAGAAGATCGCAAAGGCTAACCTTTCTTTTCTTGGCAATAGCCTGCTTTGCACAGATGTTAAGTCCTGTGAATTACACAGTGCAGAGCTGGAGGTTGGTGATCAAGATAATTGAAATTGTTTGGATAATCTGTGGGACTTTCCATCATTCAGTGACCAATAAAGAGCACTTGGGCCAGTTCCAGAATGAGCACTAACGTGCCAAAAGACCATCCAACATGCAGCGAGAACAAAAAAGAAACCTCAAGGAAACCCCTTCACCTTTTACATGCTGCAGCAGCTCATGGAACGGAAATGGGATAGGAGATTGATTACAATTTCACAAGCTCATAATTTCACAAGAGTATGGGGGCCATGATCTTGTAGAGCTGTGGAGGTTATTCAAAAAAAAAAACCCTCCATCTGATGGGTTGTGACTTGCTCTCGTGGCAGCCAAGGAGATTGTCCAAATTCTTCAGGGCAGGAGATTTGGGCAAATGTTTCTTTAAACTCGAGGAGAATTCGTAATTTGCCACAATTTCCCTCCACCAAAAACCTACTTTCAACCTTGGCCTATTTCTTACATCTATTACCGTTGTCACTTTTAAAATAAATGGACTTCAAAAGTCTGTTTGAAGTGACATCAGTAAAGTAAAAATAAAACTACAAAGAAAAATGACGGTTGTTCCTAAAGGAAAAGTCTTCAGATATGCATTCATCTGGGAATCAATGTAGTTCAGTGAAAGTCCAGAACCACTTTAAACCCTGAAATGAAGGGATAAGGGTGCAGCTGCCAAGGTAAAGAGATTAGCTGTAGATCAAGCAGGAGCACTCTTTTTTTTCCTTCAAAATATGCTTTATTCATTAAATTTGTAAAGGTACACTACATAACAGTTCAAATTTGACATTGCATAAAGTGCAATACAGATCAATTTAATTCAACAGAGCACAAGCTGCCTCACTACACTTAGGTTATATTTACAATATAGATTTACATATCAAGTAAAACATTCTCTGGAGCATGCAGCCCTTGGGGTTTTACGTAGGAACATAGGATAGGAATTAGGAGCAGAAGTAAGCATTTCAGCCCTTCTGGCCTGTTCCACCATTCAATCAGATCATGGCTGATCGCTCCCTGGTTTCCAGCCCCTCAGTGTATAATGGCGGGAGGGTCCTTAAACTGTGGCCTTTCTCCATTGAGCCTTATTGACAATGGCTGCCCCAAGCAGTGGCACTCATCACAGGGCCTACGGCCTAGTTGTAGAGATGCTGGTCCCAGTCTACACCTTTCACTGTCCACTTGGCTGTGCCATGGAAACTGAGCTGGGATTCGTAGAAAAATTGGAGGAGGCCATTCAGCCCCTCGAGGCTGTCATTCAATTCACTCATGGTTGATGTATCGAACTCCATCTTGTTTCCATTTCCCTTAACGTCCTTACCCCACAAAAATCAATTCATTTCAGTTTTCAATTGACCCCACCATCCCCCCACGCCAGCTTTTTGAGGGAGAAAGTTCTAGATTTCCACTAACCTTTGTGAAAAATACTATTCATCATTGCCCCTAGATAGGTAATTTTAAGTTCATGCCACCTTGTTTTGGACTTCCCCACTGGATTGCTTCCTCGTCTTTTTCTTGCTTTCCAGCGAAAGGTGAAAGGGGAATGTTGCGTCCTCCGAGCTCCACGCAGCAAGTGAAGCTGGGGGGAAATTGAAATGGCACCAATTAATAAAACTTTGCTTCCAATCAATGTCTCCCTGATCCTGGGGGGAAAGTGCAAAAGCCAATGTGACATAATAAAAGTATGCTGTATCCCAGCATTCCATGCTGCAGGGTGTTGCAACACTTCCGAGATTGGCACTTAATCAAGATGTTATTTGGATTGTAGCCAGTGTTGTTAGGTTACCTAGTAACACTGCTGTAAGTGAGAGCAGGTGAGAGTAGTTTTTATTTTTAAAAAAGAATTAAGCATGGCTGAGATGGTATAGAGAATTTAGATTGGCAATTTGAGATTTAAAGGTAGATTACAGCAAATCTGAAACAGTATCTATTTTGTTTTAAACTGCTCATCATCACTTAATCAGCTTACAATGATTACTTTGCAACCTGCCACCATTGTCTCATCAATGCCATGTTAGTTATTGATGCTGAAAGACTTGCATTGATATTGTGCCTTCCACAACCACAGGACCTCCCAGTGCTTTAAGGCCAATTAAATAGCTTTGAAGTGAAACCACTGTTGTTCTGTGGGAAATACAGCAGCAATTTGCACACAGCAATCTCCAATGAACAGCAATATGCTAATGAGGCTAATGCGGTTGACATGGCGTACATGGACTATGAAGTGCCATCTTGTCAGCAAATTGAAGCTCATGGGATAAAGATGACAATGGTAGCAATGATGACAGACAGGAAACAGAGTAGTGAGAAATGTTTCTTTATCAGACTGGAGAAAGGTTCGCAGCAAAGTTCCCCAGAAGTCAGTACGAGAACCACTACTTTTCCTGATGTATATCAGTTACCTAGTCTTGGGTGTGCTGGACACAATTTCTAAATTTGCAGATGGCATTAGAACTGGAGGCGTTGTGAGCTATGATGGAAATAGTGATCAACTTTAAGAGGACACAAGACTGGGGGAATAGATGGACAATTGAAATTTAATGCAGAGAAGTGTGACGTGATTCATGTTGGTAGGAAGAATGTGCAGAGACAATTCTAAATAAAGGGTACATTTCTAAAGGGAATGCAGGAGCAGAGGGAGCTCATTGAAGGTGGCAGGATAGTTTGAGAAAATAGTTTAAAAGACTATAGGATTCTGGGCTTTAGATGTCTAGGGCTGAACAATAGAGGGAGAGGTACAGCCAGCACACTGACAGGCTCCATGCAAACTCGCCCCACAGCTATAAAGTGCCGTGGGGTGGACTGACAAGGGCTGAGAGGGACTTTATTCCACCCTTCATTTGGGGATAGAGTCTTGCCCTCAGAAGTTGCTGGCCAATCAGATTGGCTGGCAGCTCTATCAGTCCCGACAGCACGAGGGAGGCATCAGTGGTCACTGCCAAGACAGCAAAAACTAGAGGAGGCCAAGGTCTATGGTTTCACTGAGCAGGGGAAGCCGGGCTCTCGGGGGTTTGAGGGGGTTAGGGAGAGGGGTAGGGAGCTGGGTAGAAAGGAAGGGGGCTGGGTTCAAAGCAGAGGGGATGGAGTACCCTGCAATCAGCAAAGAGCAACCCCAAAAGAGCAAACCTCAGCTTCCTTCCAGTCCTTTACGTATTTCAGTGAAAAAAAAAGCTTCCCGCTCCCACCCTGATGGCTAGGCCAATTGTTTTATGTGGGTAGCATATTATCTGAGTCAACTAGTTTGATAACAAGCCAAATTGACCTGTGATTGGTCAGTTACGAATGGTGGGCATGCCACTGATTTTGGTGCCCGCCCACTCCCTGTATTATGGGGGTGAGCTTAGGGGTGGACAGGAAGATGGTGGGGTGGGCACCTGTCCTATTTTGCCTGCACCAAAGCCCCCCACCCCAAAACCCCACAGGAAACATGTCCACCAGGGGCATGTAAAATTCAGCCCATAGAGTACAATAGCAAGAAGGTTATGACAAACCTTTTATAAAACAGTGGCCTGGCCTCAACTGGAGTATTGGGTTCAATTCTGGGCACCCACTTCAGGATGGATGTGAAGGCATTAGAGTGGGTGTGGAAAAAAAATCACCAGAATGATTCCAGGGATGAGAGACTTCAGTTCCATAGATGGATTGGAGAAGTTGGGGCTGTTCTCAGGCAAGAAAATGGTGTGGTTAGGAGCTGGAATGCATTGCCGGTGGTGGAGGATGATCCAATCATGGCTCTTCAAAGGGAACTGGATAAGCTCCTGAAGAGAAAAGAAGTACAGAGCTAACGGAAAAGGGATTGATTGGATTGCTCTTGCATAGAGCCAGCACTGACTTGGAGGGCAGAATGGCCTCCTGCTGTGCTGTAACCATTCTCTGAGTGATCAGACAATCTGCTTTTGAGATGCTGACTGAGGAATAAATAGTCACTGGACATTGGGGAGAACTGCTGTGCTCTCCTTCAGCATGGTGGGGGCGATCTTAACAAAATAATAAGTGCCGAATGAGCGTGAAAATGGGAGAGTTTCAGACCCATTTTTTTGGCGAGGCCACAAATTAAATCTCACACCACTTTGTGCATCTGCACAATCTGTTTTCTATCAATAGGAGGAGGGGCGGGGCCTAAGCTTGTCTAAAAGCCAGCTGCTCACACTAGAGGGCGCAATCGCACATGTGCAGATCTCTCTGTTCTGTCAGTTACCTCCCCCCAGTTCCCGCAATCAGTGGCCTCCCTGACCGGTCGGCTCCTGGCACCCCCCCCCCACCCCCCCCAACCTCCTGGATATCGACCTGGCCGATCCTATTCTCTCCACCAGCTCAACCCAGTCAATCGCTGCCCACCCAGCCCGGCCCGGTCAATCACTGACACCCCCCCCACCACCCCCACTGGCTTTGATCAACCAATCATCACCCAGGCCGATCGCTGGTTGCAGAGTATGCAGCTCCACCGATCTCCTTCAAAACAAAGCAAAAGTGCCCAGCTCCACCCCAACTGCCTCCCCTTAGGCCCTGCCCCCACCATGCCTCCCCACCTCCTTGGCACTGCCTGGTGCCTGGTGGGAAATGCCAGGATGCCCAATAGGCATTGCCAGGTTGCCTGGCTGGCATGGACAGGGTCCCAGGCTGGCAGTGCCAGACTGACACTGCCCCAAGGGGCACTGCCCCCCTGCCCTCGACCTCCTGGGGGGGCCTCAGTGGTCTCCAGTCCTACCGGAGAGGCCATCACATCAAGTCCCCGTCGATGCGTACCATACGTGATCCTCGCCGGTGAGGAGCTTCACCGGTGAGGCTGCTAAGGCAAGTGAGCCCAGATGATAGCATCCCAGGCTCACTAATAATATTTAAAGCAAAATTTCAATAGATTTAAATACTATAATCAGCCTCACACCCACTGGAAATCTGGGGTCGGTAAGGTCGTGAGAGGCAAGAAACCGGGCGCAAATCTAATTTTTTGGCTCTCGCGCAATCTTACCAGCTCACCCCATCCATCGACCAGCGGGACGAGCTGGTAAGATCGCCCCCCGGTGTCTTTTTACATCCACTGCAGCATGCAAATTGAGCCTTGGTCTGACATCTCATCCAAAAGACTGCACCTCCAACAGTGCGGCACTGGAGTGTCAGGCTAGATTTTTGCTCTCAAGTCTTGGAGTGGGACTTGAACAAAGAACAAAGAAAATTACAGCACAGGAACAGGCCCTTCGGCCCTCCAAGCCTACACCGACTATGCTGCCCGACTAAACTAAAACCCCCTACCCTTCCAGGAACCATATCCCTCTATTCCCATCCTATTCATGTATTTGTCCAGACGCCCCTTAAAAGTCGCTACTGTATCTGCTTCCACTACCTCCCCTGGCAGTGAGTTCCAGGCACCCACCACCCTCTGTGTAAAAAACTTGCCTTGTCCATCTCCTTTAAACCTTTCCCCTCGCACCTTAAACCTATGCCCCCGAGTAATTGACTCTTCCACCCTGGGAAAAAGCTTCTGACTATCCACTCTGTCCATGCCCCTCATAATCTTGTAGACTTCTATCAGGTCTCCCCTCAACCTCCGTCTTTCCAGTGAGAACAAACCAAGTTTCTCCAACCTCTCCTCATAGCTAATACCCTCCATACCAGGCAACATCCTGGTAAATCTTTTCTGTACCCTCTCCAAAGCCTCCACATCCTTCTGGTAGTGTGGCGACCAGAATTGAACACTATATTCCAAGTGCGGCCTAACTATGGTTCTATAAAGCTGCAACATGACTTGCCACTTTTTAAACTAAATGCCCCGGCCGATGAAGGCACGTATGCCGTATGTCTTCTTGACTACCTTCTCCACCTGCGTTGCCACTTTCAGTGACCTGTGTACCTGTACACCCAGATCCCTCTGCCTCTGCCCTCTTAAGGGTTCTGCCACAGAACCCACAGCCTTCTGGCTCAGAGGTGAAAGTGCTACCCACTGAATCTCAGTCCTATTCCCTGGCATTGCTTTCACAGAAAAAAAAATGCAAACTGAATAAAATTACACTTCTCCGTGTAAAACTAATGATCTATATGTTAACAGTTGCTCGGTAATACAGAACTGGAATGCTGCTGAAAAGAGGCAGGTTGTCAAGTCTTTTAATTTCACATTCATCAGGACAAACACAAGAATGGCAAATTTCAAACTATCACAGCAATTTATACTACAGGTGAAAAGGGTGCTAATTGGCTGGCAAGTCGACCGACAGAGGAGCCTGCAATTACCCAATGCCTTCTCCATGGCAATGTCTTGGCCAATCACAGTCGACTTGCCAACACCCTTTTCCCCTGCAGTTAAAATTGTGCTAGTTTGAAATTTGACATTCTTGCATTTGTTTTGATGAGTGCAAGAGGAAAAGCTTCAGTAACATCTTTTCAGCAATGATTGATATGAAGTTTATTTATTTATTAGTCACAAGTAGGCTTACATTAACACTGCAATGATGTTACTGTGAAAATCCCCTAGTTGCCACACTCCGGCACCTGTTCGGGTACACTGAGGGAGAATTTAGCACGGCCAATGCACCCTAACCAGCACGTCTTTCAGACTGTGGGAGGATATCGGAGCACCCGGAGGAATTATATTCTTCAAAACAATATGGCACCAGATATATTCTTCAAAACAATATGTCACTACTTGAATTTTACACACTAAACTGTACACGTTTCAAGATTCCAGTTTAGGACATCTTCAGAATGCAATTGGCATCAATTATAGACAAGGACATGCAGAACGTGATTAATGTTAACAATGAGGAGAGAGCATCAGAGGAGGTACCAGGGTTTCAGAGCCCTGTATTCACTGAACTCCACAGCTTATCTGTTTTTAAGAGTTGCGCTTGTTAATGTTTAACTACCGTTTTTGTTCTCCTGCTCTTTGGGAACAGAGGCATTAGGCCCCCCCTAAAGGCATCGCCAGCTCCCTCTGATCAGCATTTGGAATGACTGCAGCTGGAGGTCAGGGGGAGTGCATGAATGCTCTCCACCAGCCTGAGGGAAAAGGTACTGCTCACTTATACCTGTCTTGCCAATGGCTGTTACACAGCACTGCTCCCCACCGACCTAGATTGTCAGCTTGAGACAGTGGGCTCCATTGTTCCCCAGACACTGCAGGTAACCTTGGGAGTCTGCAACTCTCCCTGTTTGGACACGAAGCACCAGAATGAGCTGCACATAAGTCAAATTGTTTGAGCACTTTTCACTCTCTCGCTCTCTCTCTCAATTTCAAGTAAAATAAGAAGGCTACATTATCAGCTGGGGGCTGGATAGTAATTAAAGGGGATTTAATGTTTTCAGCTCATAGCCAGGGACTGAAGCGAGTAGTCTCTTAATACCTGTTTGAAGGCAAGAAACACAGCTCTGTGCATTGAGATTATGAGACTGTGCACTTGAGAAGGTACTTCTTCTTATGCAATGAGGTCGTTACATATATGCCTGTGCATATACAAACATGAAAATTTTGGGTAATAGATACCTCTCTTCCCAGCCAAAACTGCACTGAGTACTTCAATAACCAACTAGTCGAGTGCAAGCGTTTGGCAGTTTATGAACGTCATCTGAATTCAAATTAGCAAAGTTATTGGCTCTCAATGTACTCTAGATTTTTTTTTAATACACCATTTATTCTTGGATGTATTATGAAAAAGTAACTGCAGGAGTTGGATAGAGATTATGTAATGGAATTATGACAACTGGAGGGAAAGGAATTGACACCGCAAGGTCTAACCCTGGAATCATGTGCTGTGCGATTTTAAGCTGACGGACTTGTCTTCTGCTTTTTGTAGCTGTTGAATATTTAAAAGGGTTGCAGGTTGCTTTAAGAGTTGATCATATGATTTGATGGTGATGTCATTAGGGTGTTGCCGCTGCTGTTTTACTGGCAAAGAACATCTCTTTTAATAAACCTTGCTGTTGTTACTTTGATTCCACTTGGGCAAACCACGTTCTTTTTTTCTTAAAACCCACAACTCCTAATGTTGTTACGATATTACAGTAGCACAATTATATGCACTATGCATATGTGTATGTGTAGATGTTCCATTGTATGTATTCATGGTGTGCCAGGAGTAGATGAAAAACAACTGCATTTATACAGCGCCTTTCACAAGACCAGATCTCCCAAAGTGCTTTACAGCTGTTGAGGTGTGGTCACTCATGTAATGTAGGAAACACAGCATCCAATTTGCACATAGCAAGATCCCAGAAACAGCAAAGTAATAATGACCCAGGCACTCTGTTTTGCTAATGTTGATTGAGGGATAAATATTTCCAATATACCGGGAAAAACTCCCCCTGCTCTTCTTCAAAACAGTGGGATCTTTTATATGAAGTAGGCAAGAGGGGCTTCAGTTTAACATCCCATCTAAAAAACAGCATCTCTGACAATGCAGCACTCCCTCAAGACAATACCAGAGTATTGGCCTTGATTTCTGTGTTCATATCTGGGGAACGGGGCTTGAACCCACCACCTTGGTGATTCAGAGGCAAACTTGCTATTGACTGAACCACAGCTGACAAAAAGGAGATAGATGTTCATAGAAATCATAGAAACCCTACAGTGCAGAAGGAGGCCATCTGGCCCATCGAGTCTGCACCGACCACAATCCCACCCAGGCCCTACCCCCACATATTTTACCCGCTAATCCCTCTAACCTACACATCCCAGGACTCTAAGGGGCAATTTTTTTTAACCTGGCCAATCAACCTAACCCGCACATCTTTGGACTGTGGGAGGAAACCGGAGCACCCGGAGGAAACCCACGCAGACACGAGGAGAATGTGCAAACTCCACCCAGACAGTGACCCGAGCCGGGAATCAAACCCGGGACCCTGGAGCTGTGAAGCAGCAGTGCTAACCACTGTGCTACCGTGCCGCCCCAATTGGTGGACAAGCAGTCCAGAAGAAAACATAGAATCCCTGCAATGCAAAAGGAGGCCACTGAGCCTGCGTTGATTCTCATCTTACTGTGCATTTTATGGTAAGAGCATCTTACCATGCATTTTACCTTGGCTAATCCCCCTAACCTACACATCTTTGGACACTAAGGGGCAATTTAGCATGGCCAATCCACCTAACATACACATTTTTGGACTGTGGGAGGAAACCGGAGGAAACCCATGCAGACACGGAATTGAACCCAAGTACCTGGTGCTGTGTGGCAGCAGTGCTAAATACTGTGCTATTGTGCCACCTCAACATCGATATTTGTGAAGCAACGGTATTAAGGGCTGCGTAACTAAGGCTAGCAGATGGAATGGGGATACAGATCAGTCACAATCATATTGAATGATGGAAGAGACTCAAGGGGCCGAATGGCCTCCTCCTGGTCCTAGATTTTCACCTACATAGGAAACTGGGTTGGAGATCTGCCATCACTGGAAGGGAACCTGAACCAAATATTCACTTCATGGGCTGAAATTGTGCTGAGATTGCTGGACAATGTTTTCTAGAATGGCATTTAAATGCTGGGCTGAAACTGTTATTTTCCAGAATACCCCCCCTTTGCTTCCCCTTTTCTAAATTCTACCTCTGTCCCATCCATTCCCCCCCTCCCCCACTCAACATCTTCATTTTAACTTCTCTGCCGTTTGGCCATTCACACCCTTTATTCTCTCTATGGGCTGCCATTAGCAGTCTTTTCCCCGGTTTCCGTGGCTATGACTCATCTTTCATTCCCTCCCCCTGTAGTATAAATATCTCCCACTTTCTGTGCCTTTCAGCTTTGACAAAGGGTCATCTGGACTCGAAACAGCAGCTCTTTTCTCTCCTTACAGATGCTGCCAGACCTGTTGAGATTTTCCAGCATTTTCTCTTTTGGTTTCAGATTCCAGCATCTGCAGTAATTTGCTTTTTTCCAGAATAACATTTACTCGATGCATATTTTTGCCTGAATTGTCTAGTCTTGCATGCCCTGCTACCACTGCCAGCGAGAATGGAGAATTTGGCACTCAGCCAAATTGCAGCAGCGGAATCGGAGAATCCCAGCTGCAGACAAAATTGGAGAATCCGGCCCATTAACCCTTCAAAACAAAGCAAAACATTCTATTCCAAGCTGAACTTCAGCAGCATGACAGTACTCCCTGATCAACAGTTTAGATACAGCCGTATGTATGGAATGGAAACCGGCCCTTAATAATTGGCGACCATTCTTACCATAAATGATGTTTATGGAGATGTACGAGAGGAACAGTTTGCATTCAGATAGTACCTTTAATATCATAGGGAGGGTGTTTCACTGAAGTGTATTCACTCTAAATCTGGTCATGTGTACTGCAGTAATTTGAAGGAGTTGTGCTGTAGATATTGATGGCTTGATGGTTGAGTAGAATAGAACTGATGCCATGAAGGTGAAACAAGATAGAACACATGAAGGAGAATAGAATAGAAAGTTATGCTGAAGGAGTTTAAATTAAGTGAGGTCAAAGGAGGCTTGCGTGGAGCATTAACACCAGCAGTCACCTGTTGGGATGAATGGCCTGTTTCTGTGTTGTAAGCTCTCTGTAATTCTATCAAAATGACTGACTGCTAATTAAATGGCGAGAAACAATGTGAGGCAACCAATCAGTCCAGCTTCACTCCCATCACAGTATAGCTGCAGCTGTTGCCTTGGGGACTTTTAAAAAGCCTCAAATGCTCCCAACTTGTCACTTTTCTTCCCTCAGGAAAGAATGACCAGGACCATCAGCTCCCTCTGAGATTAAAGATCAGGCCAACACTGCAATGTCAGTGAGGAGAGAATTCAGTATAAACCAATAGCTGAGCAAGTCTGTCAGCCCTGCAATCAAACCTGGTGTCATACCTGTATCAGTGGTGTAACTAAGATATGGATGAGAGAGACTAGAGGCTATAAATGAATATTGGTGACGTTAGAGCTAAAGGTATAACTTAGGTCACTGTTTAAATAAGGAGCCGCCCATTTATAGAGATGAGGCTATTTTTTTCACAGAGGGTGGTGAGTTTTTGGAACTCTCTTCCTGAAAACGTGGTAGAAACAGAGTCTTTGGGTGACATTTTCCAGCCCTTCCCACCAGCAGGATCTTCTGGTCCCGCTGAAGGCAAGCCTCCTCGGCGAGTTCCTCAGTGTTGGGACGGGAGAGCTACGCAAAACGCCGTAGATTCTGGTGCACCGAAAGACCCTGGTGACAGCCAATGGTGAGCCACCTCCACCACTGGAAAACACACCATGGAGGGGGGCGGGGCTGGAAAATCCTGCCTTTTGAATATTTTTAAGGCAAAGGCGGATAGATTCCTGGTAAGCAAGGGGGTGATAGGTTATTGAGGGTAGGCGGAATGCAGATTTGAGATTACTATCAGATCAGCCATGATTTTATTAAATGGCAGAACAGGCTCGAGGAGCCGAATGGCCTACTCCTGCTCCTTGGCTGTATGTTCCGTATGTTTGTTTATACACCAATCTTCTGACTTCTGTTTTAAGTCTTTACCACAACACAAATCAAGACTACCTTTAAACCAGTGGTCAGGGTAAGTGACCAAATTAAGCATCCAAACACTCATATGTCCACTAGCAATTAGGAGTGGGAGTGAAATTCCTCAACCAAATTTTCCATATCATTATCTTACTCGATTTCACGGAATTGTTAATTCCCCTAACAATCAGTATGTGACAATGGGTCAGTTGGACAATGCGTCTGAGGCAGAATTAACACAGATTTCTAACTACCAATGACGTAAAGGGATATGGGATAGTGTGGGGAAAAGTGGATGATCAGCCATGATCTTCTTGAATGGTGGAGCAGACTCGATGGGCTGAATGGCCTACTCCTGTTCCTATGTTCTTGAGATGTCATTCTGTTAGTTAACATTGTACGTATGCACGCCAATATGGTTTTCCCTTTTCATTGTATCCTTAATGACAAATAAACCCCGAATTAGTTAAAAAGGACTTTACTTTGTCACATTTCAGAACATTCCGAGCAATTCTTAAGTCCTGTTCCCCTACCGTGGCTCCCTGTCCACTTAAATCTAACCTTTTCGTTCTCATGTTCAAATCGCTTCAAGAGTTTGCCCCTCCCTGCAACTTCCCCCCAGTGCTAGAACCCTCTCTGAGCTCTGTGTACCCCCACCTGCAGCCTCTCGAGCAGCTCTGGTTTCCTTCACTCCAACATTGGGGGCCGTACCTTCAACTGCCTGGGTTGAATCTCTGAATTTTCTCTGAAGGTAGGGTTCTGAAGACTGTGGAGGAACAGAGAGATCTTGGGGTCCATATCCACAGATCTCTAAAGGTTGCCACTCAAGTGGATAGAGCTGTGAAGAAGGCCTTTGGTGTGTTAGCTTTTATTAACAGGGGTTTGGAGTTTAAGAGCCGTGGGGTTATGCTGCAACTGTACAGGACCTTGGTGAGACCACATTTGGAATATTGTGTGCAGTTCTGGTCACCTCACTATAAGAAGGATGTGGAAGCGCTGGAAAGAGTGCAGAGGAGATTTACCAGGATGCTGCCTGGTTTGGAGGGTAGGTCTTATGAGGAAAGGTTGACGGAGCTAGGGCTGTTCTCTCTGGAGCGGAGGAGGCTGAGGGGAGACTTAATAGAGGTTTATAAAATGATGAAGGGGATAGATAGAGTGAACGTTCAAAGACTATTTCCTCGGGTGGATGGAGCTATTACAAGGGGGCATAACTATAGGGTTCATGGTGGGAGATATAGGAAGGATATCAGAGGTAGGTTCTTTACGCAGAGAGTGGTTGGGGTGTGGAATGGACTGCCTGCAGTGATAGTGGAGTCAGACACTTTAGGAACATTTAAGCGGTTATTGGATAGGCACATGGAGCACACCAGGATGATAGGGAGTGGGATAGCTTGATCTTGGTTTCAGATAAAGCTCGGCACAACATCGTGGGCCGAAGGGCCTGTTCTGTGCTGTACTGTTCTATCTATCTATCTAATTTCCTCTCTAAACCTCTCAGCCTCTCTCTCCTCCTTGAAGGCAGTGCTTAAGCCCACCTCTTTTACCAATCTTTTGTCATTTGCCCTCAGACCTCCTTCTGTGTCTCAGGTGTCAAATTCGGTTTGATAACATTTCTGTGAAGTTCCTTACGATGTCTTACTATGCTATATGTGCTATATAAATGCAAGATGCCAATTTTTTTCAATCAAGATAAGCTACTCACATCTGCAGACATCTGTGACTTTCACTGCAGGTCACACCTTGAGATTCACAGCTTAATTCCAGTTGGGTATTGAGGTCATTCCTTACATAATTCTGCAACCTGACTCTCAGTCAGAATAAACCCCTGGGTATTTTGTAGCTCACTAAGGCTCAGGCGTAGTCTTTGGTGTGAGCTGCTGTGTGACTTCAGTTCCTAGTTAGCAACTAATCTAAGCAGTGGATACCAGCTTTGATTCTGCCAATGCTTTTTCCACAGATTCCTCGGAGGTTAAAACATATTTCCATTACCAATTAACAACATTCAAAATTACGCTTTTGTGTTGTGGCTCCTGGTCCACTGCAAGGTGAAATGCCCAATTTCAAGGTCTTTTTCCATTGCCTCAGAGATGGAAGGCCAGTGGTCTGACTGATTTACACTTTGCCACTCAGGAGTGGGTGGTGGTTGTTTTATTTAATCATTCACAAGATGTGGGCATCACTGGCTTGACCAGTATTTATTGCCCACCCCTAATTGCCCTCGAGATGAGTTGTCTTCCTGAACTGTTGCCTTGATACCAGCAACAAATCAATAAGAAAAGATGGAAGAGGAAAAGGCCATTCAGCCTATTAAGCCTGCTCCTTCCACAGGCATAGGGCATCTGTGGACAGGGGCCACTGCCCTCCAGTGAAAAACAAAGTATTCATTTTAAACAATCAAAACTGAGATGGTGGTGATGAACTGCTTTCTTGAACCACTGCAGTCCATGTGGTGTAGGTACATCCACAGTGCTGTTAAGGAGGGTGTTTCAGGATTTGGACACAATGACAATGAAGGAACGGCAGATATATTTCCAAGTCAGGATAGTGAGTGGCTCGGAGGGGAACTTCCAGTGGTGGTATTCCCATGGGCAGGACTTTACGGCTTCACTTGAGCAAGACTGGGAATTCCTGCCTGGGGTCAACGGATATTTCCGTTTTCCGCTCCTCACCCGCTCCGATTCCATGGCGGGTGAGGTGGTACAATTCCGGCGCATGTGTCTGCTGCCCTTGTCCTTCTAGATGGTAATGGTCATGGGTTTGGAAGGTGCTGCCTAAGCAGCCTTAGTGAGTTGCTGCAGTGCATCTTGCAGATGGTACACACTGCTGCCACTGTGTGTCGGTGGTGGAAGGTGGTGTCAGGGTGGTGGATGGGAGGCCAATGAAGTGGGCTTCTTTGACCTGGATGGTGTTGAGCTTCTTGAGTGTTGTTGGAGCTGCACTCATCCAGGCAAGTGGGGAGTATTCCATCACACTCCTGACTTGTGCCTTGTAGATGGAGGATAGGCTTTGCAGAAGTCAGGAGGTGAGTTACTTGCTGCAGGATTCCCAGTCCTTGACCTACTCTTGTAGGCACAGTACTTACATGGCTGGTCCAGTTCAGCTTCTGGTCAATGGTAACACATTGAAATTAGAACATTCATAATCACAACTACACCTAAGTGGTGTGTACCTGGTGAGGTAGACTTTCCCAGTGAGCAATGGTGAGTTGGTGCTGCATTGTCCCCTTTGGGGAGTCTCTGTAAATGCCAGTCCATGTTTGAGATTGGGAGGTGATATTGCAAGTTGTGTGGAGGGTGACCAAGGAAGGGTTAGTGGGGAAGGGTTGAGCAGTAGCCGGGCAAAGGTGGAACGGATAGTGCAGGCTGTCCAGGTACCCTTTAAAATATGGCACCGAGACTTACGACCCCATGAGGTAATGGCAAGGACGGTGACTTCCTGCCTGCCCCTCACAGTGAGAATCGGTGAGCACCATGTATGTAATGAGCTGAACAGTGCAAGATCACACCTGGTCAACCATGCCACCCCCCCCCCCCCCCCCCGCAGCGGAAATCACTCCCATTTCCGCACCCGTTACCAAACAGATTCCAGAGTGCAAGGTTCCAGCATATGTTCCTGTTATCAGAAGAAGCTGCAATGGCTCAGATAGCAGGAAACTGGAAGGTTATATTCTGACCTACTGTGTCAATCAGGCCACTAATTATGTCTTCAACATATAAGAAAACAGACGAAAAAAAGTCCAACCACAGGTCATCACAGATTCCAATCAAGCCCTTTAATATTCTGAAAAACACTGTAAAACTTCTTTCTTCCCCAAAGGCTAATCCATTAATACTCCATAATGCCCTCGGCAGTTTCTACATCCTAATGTGGTTTGAATTGCTTTCCTTGATATGACGCTTTCACTGTGCTTCATGCAGTATTTGATCAGCTCTTACCTGGACTGATCCTTCCGACCTTCAGCCCTGCTCATTACCAGTTTAGCCTCAGACACGGCTGGACCTCCCCTGGCTTCGAACATGGACAAAGTAAATTGTAGGAAGCAAAAGCTCTCGGTATCTGCAGCTTCCAAAGCTCCATCCAGTGGTAGAAGTGCGCAGCTGCTGGCATGACCAAGAGTCATGGAAGATGATCAAATAAGAAGCTGGCATGCATTATAAATTTAGTATATCACAAATGGAGTGGTGATTAATCAGATCCTATCATGGTGTCCTATTCTGTATGGCATGTGCCTATTGCTATGATGACATACGCGGTACGGTGGCACAGTGGTTAGCACTGCTGCCTTCAATTCTGGCCTTGGATGACAGTCAGGTTGGAGTTTGCACATTCTCTCCGTGTCTGCATGGGTTTCCTCCGGGTGCTCCAGTTTCCTCCCACAGTCCAAAGATGCGCGGGTTAGGTTGTTTGGCCATGCTAAATTGCCCCTTAGTGTCAGGAGGATTATCAGGGTAAATACATGGGGTTACAGGGATAGGATCTGGATGGGATGATCTGTCAAAGTTGGTGTTGACTTGATGGGCTCAATGGTCTCCTTCTGCACTGTTGGGATTCTATGATTCAGTTAATCCATCTGCCTGTTCAAGTGAATGTATAAGATTCCAAGGTACCATTTTAAAGAAGAGCAGGGCAGAGTCCTGGCCAATATTTATCCCTCAATCAACATCTAAAAGCAGATTATCAGGTCCCATATGGTCTGTGGGAGCTTGCTGTGCACGTATTCGCTGCCACGGTTCCTACATTACAACAGTGACTACACTTCAAAATAGTACCTTACTGACTGTAAAGTGCTTTGAGATATCCAGTGGTTGTGAAAAGCACGATATCAATGCAAGTCTTTTTAGGAAATATTTAGCAACACCCCTCAAAATTACAACTGGCAGGTCAGAAAAAATAATTCAACAAGAGATTGATTTATATAACAAGGCCCACCTAAGTGCATTATTGGGTTGGCACGGTGGCACAGTGGTTAGCACTGCTGCCTCACAGCTCCAGGGACCCGAGTTCAATTCCAGCCTCAGGTCACTGTCTGTGTGGAGTCTGCACGTTCTCCCCGTGTCTGCGTGGGTTTCCTCCGGGCGCTCCGGTTTCCTCCCACACTCCAAAGAAGTGCGGGTTACATGGATTGGCCATGCTAAGTTGCCCCTTAGTGTCAGAGGGGTTAGCTAGGGTAAATGTATGGAGTTATGGGGATAGGGCCTGGGTGGGATTGTGGTCGGTGCAGACTTGATGGGCCGAATGGCCTCTTTCTGCACTATATAATTCTATGATTAAGCAAGTTATTGAAATATTTGGATATATCACCCTGTATCTTTTTGTATTTTTTAACAGACGTGGCTAGGCCAGCATTTATTAACCATCCCTAATTGCCCTTGTGAAGGTGGTGGCAAGCCTCTGTATGATGTGGCCATGTTGGAGAGACAGAAAATAATGGTATGGTCCACAATGTAGAGGAGGTGGGGGCAGCAGGTTAAAAGGTCAGAGTTGACAGGGTCAGAAGAGGACTCAGGCATTGTGTGGAAGTTATGCAGAATATGACTGAATGCAGGAGAAAGGTCGTCAAAAGTCCTACATTTATGATAACTGTGAATTATTTTGCAATAAACATATTTGAAGTCTCTGGGAAACTTGGCCAACATCTTTTCTGGGGTGGGTGGGCCGGAGGGGCATTCAGAGCTCCAGTAATGGGGAGATTTTAGAGGAGCTAACCCACCTGTTCACTTAGCCACAGATGCGGCATTGGTGGTGGAGGGGGGTGGCGGGCGGGCATGGTCGCACGGCCAGTGATCAAACTAGCCAGTGATCGGGAGGCTGCCAGTGCGGGGTTACTGCGCATGTGCCAATCTCCGCTATGACAGATCGGCACGTGTCCGGTGGCCCGCTCAGCGCTATGCTGCTGATCTCTCCAGCGGGAATAGTTCCTGACAGGCCCACTGACTTTTAATAAGATTCACGCTAGTGAACTCTGCACTGCACAGAGTGTGGGAGATTCCTTTTGAAAATCCTGCTGAAAAAAACAGTGGGATTTACTCCAGTTTTCACGTGAATTCGGCACTTCGAATTTTTTGGGGAGAATCCGACCCTACATTTCAAAAAAGACTTTCAAAAAAGTCAGTTGATATTAGGCAGATGCAGTTCAACCTGGATTAATCTGGTGCATGTAGTACCAGATTCTGAAGCTTTAGTAGTGCAAGCACAGCAACTTTGACTATTCTAGTAAATCCCAGTAGGTTAGTAAGTAAATCATTCCCAGTATATTCATGTACACAAAGTATGTGTTTGCTGAATGTGTTCCTTGAATAAGTTCAAATATTTTGACTTTTCGTGGTGTATCTGTTCTCATCACAGGCGGGCTCATATTCTGATCTCATCTTTCACTGCGGAATGGCAAATGAGCAAGCAATTCTTTTCTTCATAGTGCACTTACCATAATCAAGGTTGATTACTCAAATGATTTGGTGCTGATTTGTAGAGATGTGTACATATGTTTAAATACATGGTCAGCAGAATTCATGAAGGGAGTAGTAAACCACTGTTAGCTTATTGCCTGTGTGTGTGACATGCCTGGACACGCCCCTGCCGGCCCTGCCCGGGACTCCTCCCCCCCGGTCCAGGTATAAAGGTGACTGCTCCCCACCCCCTGCCTCAGTCTCTGGACCAGTTCATCGGCATGGGTGTGCTCCAAGTCTTTTGCTAATAAAAGCCTATTTGTTCTTGCATACAAACTAGTCTTTGCTTGATTGATGGTGCATTAAAGGGGACGTCTTGTGGCACAGTGGATAAGCATCCCTACCTCTGAGCCAGAAGCTCCAGGTTCAAATCCCGTTGTTGGCCAAGGAAGGTGTTCATAACCCGTAAATCCTTCCAACAGGCCTAAGGCAGGGGATGGGAGCAGGAACGTCTCCTGGTCAGCCACGCGGGAGTATTGCTGCTCAAGCTGTGGTCTCTGGTGAAAGGCTAGTGGCCTGTTCTGGAGAACAAAGAACAAAACAGCACAGGAACAGGCCCTTTGACCCTCCAAGCCCGCGCCGCTCCCTGGTCCAAACTAGACCATTCTTTTGTATCCCTCCATTCCCACTCCGTTCATGTGGCTATCTAGATAAGTCTTAAACGTTCCCAGTGTGTCCGCCTCCACCACCTTGCCCGGCAGCGCATTCCAGGCCCCCACCACCCTCTGTGTAAAATATGTCCTTCTGATATCCGTGTTAAACCTCCCCCCCATCACCTTGAACCTATGACCCCTCGTGAACGTCACCACCGACCTGGGAAAAAGCTTCCCACCATTCGCCCTATCTATGCCTTTCATAATTTTATACACCTCTATTAGGTCACCCCTCATCCTCCGTCTTTCCAGTGAGAACAACTCCAGTTTACCCAATCTCTCCTCATAACTAAGCCCTTCCATACCAGGCAACATCCTGGTAAACCTCCTCTGCACTCTCCCTAAAGCCTCCACGTCCTTCTGGTAGTGTGGCGACCAGAACTGGGCGCAGTATTCCAAATGTGGCCGAACCAACGTTCTATACAACTGCAACATCAGACCCCAACTTTTATACTCTATGCCCCGTCCTATAAAGGCAAGCATGCCATATGCCTTATTCACTACCTTCTCCACCTGTGACGTCACCTTCAAGGATCTGTGGACTTGCACACCCAGGTCCCTCTGCGTATCTACACCCTTTATGGTTCTGCCATTTATCGTATAGCTCCCCTTATGTTAGTTCTACCAAAATGCATCACTTCGCATTGATCTGGATTGAACTCCATCTGCCATTTCTTTGCCCAAATGTCCAGCCTATCTATATCTTTCTGTAGCCTCTGACAATGTTCCTCACTATCTGCAAGTCCAGCAATTTTCATGTCGTCTGCAAACTTACTGATCACCCCAGTTACACATTCTTCCAGATCGTTTATATAAATCACAAACAGCAGAGATCCCAATACAGAGCCCTGCGGAACACCACTAGTCACGGGCATCCAGCCGGAAAAAGACCCTTCCACGACCACCCTCTGTCTTCTGTGACCAAGCCAGTTCTCCACCCATCTAGCCACCTCCCCCTTTATCCCATGAGATCCAACCTTTTGCACCAACCTACCATGAGGGACTTTGTCAAACGCTTTACTAAAGTCCATATAGACGACATCCACGGCCCTTCCCTCGTCAACCATTCTAGTCACTTCTTCAAAAAACTCCACCAGGTTAGTGAGGCATGACCTCCCTCTCACAAAACCATGCTGTCGTTAATGAGTTTATTCCTTTCTAAATGCGCATACATCCTATCTCTAAGAATCCTCTCCAACAACTTCCCTATCATGGACGTCAAGCTCACCGGCCTATAATTTCCCGGGTTATCCTTCCTCCCCTCCTTAAATAACGGGACCACATTAGCTATCCTCCAATCCTCTGGGACCTCACCTGTGTCCAGTGACGAGACAAAGATTTGCGTCAGAGGCCCAGCGATTTCATCTCTCGTCTCCCTGAGCAGCCTTGGATAGATTCCATCAGGCCCTGGGGATTTGTCCGTCTTTATATTCCCTAAAAAACCTAACACTTCCTCCCTTGTAATGGAAATTTTCTCTAACGGGTCAACACTCCCCTCCGAGACACTCCCAGTCAACACATCCCTCTCCTTTGTTAATACCGACGCAAAGTATTCATTTAGGATCTCCCCTACTTCTTTGGGCTCTAAGCATAATTCCCCACTTTTGTCCCTGAGAGGTCCGATTTTTTCCCTGACAACCCTTTTGTTCCTAACGTATGAATAAAATGCCTTGGGATTCTCCTTAATCCTGTCTGCCAAGGACATTTCGTGACCCCTTTTTGCCCTTCTAATTCCTCGTTTGAGTTCTTTCCTACTTTCTTTGTATTCCTCCAGAGCTCCCTCCGTTTTTAGCTGCCTGGACCTAACGTACGCCTCTCTTTTCTTTTTGACCAATCCCTCAATTTCCCTGGTCATCCACAGTTCTCGAATCCTACCCTTCCTATCCTTCTTTTTTACAGGCACATGCCTATCCTGCAGCCCTAACAACTGTTCCTTAAAAGACTCCCACATGCCAGATGTGGATTTACCTTCAAACAGCCTCTCCCAATCAACAGCTGCCAATTTCTGCCTAATCCCACTAAAGTTAGCCTTCCCCCAATCCAACACCTTACCCTTGGGACACCACTCATCCTTTTCCATCACTATCCTAAAGCTAATAGAATTGTGGTCACTATTTGCCACGTTCCCCTACCGAAACTTTGAAGACCTGATCGGGCTCATTCCCCAGTACTAGGTCCAGTATAGCCCCCTCTCTAGTCGGGCTATCTACATATTGTTCCAAAGAACCTTCCTGTATGCATTTTACAAATTCCTCCCCATTCAGACTCCCAGCCCTCAGTGATTTCCAGTCTATACCAGGGAAATTGAAGTCTCCCACTACAACAACCCTATTTTTCCTGCACCTATCCATTATCTCCTGACATATCCGTTCTTCCACTTCCCTTGGGCTGTTGGGGGGCCTGTAGTATACCCCCAACATAGTGACTGCGCCCTTCCTGTTTCTGAGCTCCACCCACAGTGACTCGTTACACGACCTCTCTGAATTGTCCTCCCTCTGCACCGCTGTAATATGCTCTCTAATACTGCTACTCTGCCACCTCTTTTGGCCTCTCCTCTGTCTCGCCTAAAACACTTGTACCCTGGAATATTCAGCTGCCAGTCCTGTCCCTCTTTCAACCAAGTCTCTGTCACCCCAACCACATCCAAATTCCTCGTAAGCATTAAGGCCCTAGGTTCGTCTGTCTTACCTGCTACGCTCCTTGCATTGAAGTAGATGCACTCCAGACCTCCAGGCCCAGTGAGGTCATCCTCCCCCAGAGTGCTCTTCTTCTTTGCCAGCCTTGTCCTGGCCCCAAGCTCGTCCCCAGCCTCTACACTTGTAGACATAATTTTTTGATCCCCACCCCCCTGCCATATTAGTTTAAACCCAACCGAACTGCACTAGCAAAACTCCCAGCCAGGGAGAAAGTATGCTGTGGAAACAAACAAAAGCATTTACTTTGTCTGATTTATGTGTTTCCAGGCATGGGAAGAGAGTCAAGAAGAGGATCATTTATCAAGATGAAGAAAAGATTTGCATTCCCATTCTACGACTGGAATCTTCCAACCATTCAAATGTCCATTGACTTCGGCGGGACTGGAAGATTTCATTGGCAGGAGCGGCCACAGAATTCCTCCCTACGATTCTATCGCACCTTTCATGATCTCACAGTGTCTGAAAGTATTTGACAACCAGTGAAGCAATTTTTGAAGTGTAGTCACTGATGCAAAGTAGAAAGCGCAGCAGTCAATGTGCACACAGCAATGAGAGAACGACCAGATAATGTTTTTTGGTGTTGGTCAGACCTCGATCTTTTTATGTTTTTTGGTGTTGGTCAGACCCCTATTAGTCAGACCTCGATCTTTTTATGTCCACCTGAGAGGGCAGACTGGGCCACAGCTTAACATCTCATCTGGAAGGACAGCACCTCTGACAGGGCAGCACTCCCTTGGTGCTCGGAGGGTTGGACCGGATTTATGTGCTCAAGTCTCTGGGCAGTGACTTGAATGCACAAAGTTCTGCCTCAGAGACAGATTGAGACTCTCTTGAGTGTCGTTTGAGTTTTAAAACATTAGGACTATTGCACTGTAGCACAGGTGGGCCATTCGATTCCAGTCTGCCTGAAGCTGGTCTCACCATGTGCTGTCTTGAGGATTTGGCACTCCTCACCTTACATTATATCTATTGCTGCATGATAGTAAACCTTTTCTCCAATAAACATCAGTTTCCCTTTGAGGAGCCAATGCCATCTTTAGGAAGTTGGGATAGGTTGTCAACATGACAGTGTTTGCAGGGAATTCCGTTAACATTAAAGTTTGAAAACCATGTCATTATAGTATACATGTACCATGTGGAAAATTGGGCCATGTATATGGACTGAAAACTGGAAAACTGTTTATGGAAGACAAATTGCTGAAAGGAGGTAGTGGATTGGCTTGTACAGAGAATGTGCCATTTATACGACTAGATGAATTAGTAACAAAAGTAGGCCATTTGGCCTCTCAAGCCTGCTCCATCATTCAATAAGATCATGACTGATTTGATCACGTTTCGAGTTCCACATTTCCAACTATCCCTGATAATCTTTGATTCCCTTGCCTAACAAGAATCTATCTACCTCTGGCTTAAAAATATTAAATGATCCTGCTTCTACCACCTCCTGAGACGGAGTTCCAAAGTTGCACAACCCTCAGAGAAAGAAATTCTCCTCATCTCTGTCCGATAAGGACGACCCCTAATTTTAAAACAGTGCCCTCTAGTTCTGGACTCCCCCACAAGAGGAAACATCCTTTCCACATCCACCTTGTCAAAACCATTCAGGATCTTATATACTTCAATCTAGTCACCCCTCACTCTTCTAAACTCCAGTGGAAACAAGTCCAGTCTGTCCAACAGTTCCTCATAAGACACTCGACAGACTACGAGACTGGCCTGCAGGAGGGGAATGTGCTCCTGGACATACATGGACGCATTCATTTGCTCAAGGAAGTGCTACTCGGTCAGTTTATTAATAAATTGACTTCTTCAGTGTTCCAATATTTCAAATGATATTGCAATTCACCCTGATTATCTTTGTACACTGACGGATTCTGTGGTCAACATCCGAGGTTGCCAACAACCTATTGCCCTGAATCCATACAAAAATAAGCATTAAACTAGCATCAATTTGCTGAACAAAATGTATTTAAATGAACATTGCTTTCATGAGACAGCTCATGGCAAGCCTTCTGTGTGTGCCAAACACAACACAGTAACACGAATCATGTTGAAATGTGTTCTGATGTTGCAAAATGTTCCTGTGTCACTTGATTCTGACAATGTTGTCACAGAAATGATGGATGATTGCTCAGTCCCTCTCAGTCATAAGATACTGTAGTTAGAGGTCGGAGGCGGCTGCAACTCCTTGCAATCTCTTCCCTTAGCTCAGGAAGGTAAAAGATAGCGTTCAGGCTCTGGATCACTATTCAGTGCCCCCCCCCGCCCCCCCACTTTCTGGCTAAGGACAGGATTAGGCATGGTTGTGATTCACACCAGTCAAATTAATTACCAGTGCTTACTGTCTAGGTTCACTCTTTTTTGTGTTTCTGGGATGTGGACATCACTGGCTAGGTCAGCATTTATTGCCCATTCTTAACTGACCTCAATAGGGTTCGATGGAGAACTGAGTGGTCTGCTAGGCCATTTCAGAGGGGGGCAGTTAAGAGTCAACCACATTGCTGTGGATCTGGAGTCACTGGAAGCAGGGTTACCAGAAACAAGGGGAGCTGCCAGCAGGTGCCTTTGGAAAGGAGAGAAGAAATCCTGAGGGAATTAAGTTCAATATGAAAATAACTTCAGGAATAAAGAACATACATTGTAACATAAGAACTAGGAGCAGGAGAGGACAATTCAGCCCCTCGTGCCTGCTCTGTCATTCAATATGATCATGGCTGATCTCATCTTCACCTTCCTGCCAACTCCCCAAAACCTTTCATCCCGTTAATAATTAAGAACCTATCTATCTCCTCCTTAAATCTGTTTAGTGTTCCGGCATCCACTGCATTCCGGGGTAGAGATTTTCACATATTCACCACCCATTGAGTGAAGTAATGCCTCCTCATTTCTGTTTTAAATCTGCACCCCCCCTACCCCCCCCCCCCCCCTACCCCCCCCCCCCCCCCCGCCCTTATCCTAAAACTATGGTTTCTCATTTTAGAATGTCCAACAAGGGGAAACATCCCACTCTACCTCTACCAATCCCCTTTGGCATCTTATACACCTCCAATTAGATCTCCTCTCAATAACAGTGATAGCAAGACTTGCATTTTATATAGCAACGTACATAACGGCTGGATGTCTCAAGGACTTTACAGCCAATGAAGTACTTTTGAAATGTAGGACGAAATCTTGAGCCCGGGTTCGCCATCCGTGTGATCAGCGACGAGTGTTCAATATCTGGCAAAGCCGGAAGTTACAAATCTTGTCAGCGAGATCGCCACTTCCAATTTCTGGTGTCCCTCGCTGGCGACATAATTGGGTGTGAACCTGATTTAAATACATTTTAATATATTTGCATCTGATTAACCCGTTCCCCACTGTATATTGACCATCTGCGGTATATTGACACCATGCTGAAGTGACCGTGGTTGCAGTTTACAACAGGTTCACCTAGACGTGAACCTGTCATGGGGGTCTCCCTGGGGGAGTAAAGGTGAGTATAGCCCCCGGGGGAGAGGGATGTGACCGGGCAGTAGTCTGGCAATCCCCTTTGGCACTGCCCCTGAGCACGGCGGGGAGGGGTAGAGAAGTGCCGACGCTGATAGGGGGTGGGGACAGGAGACCCTGAAACCTCCACGGTGGGCTTGGGGGTATATTTATACATGATCTCTGTGCAGCCAGGCTTTGTCAGCGATTTGAGGCTCCGTCCACCTGCATGACAATGTGAAACATGCCCCCTTGACTTTTTTTGACAGAATGTGGTAGAATCGGGAGAGAAAATCAACATGTTTCTCTCCGCAACACCCTGCCATTTTTTGGTAAGATTCCCCCTGTAGCCGCTGTTGTAATATAAGAATTAATGTGAAAAACACGACAGCCATTTTGTGTACAACAAGCTCCCAGAAACAGCAATGTGATCATGATCAGACAATCTGTGTTAGTGATGTTGACTGAAGAATAAATATTGGCCAGGACAACAGGAGAGACCTCCTTCTGCTCTTCTTCGAAATAGTGCTATGGGATCTTTTACACCCACCAAGACAACCTTGGTTCAATGCCTCACCTGAAAGACAGCACCTCCAACTGTGCAGCACCCCGTCGGCTGTGCTGGAGTTGCCAACTTAGATTTTATTTCCCAAGTGTTTGGAGCGGGACTTGAACCCAGGATCATCTTACAAGAGGAGAATTCAGAGTCCATCTACACTGAATAATAGTTGTTAAATGTTACGATGCTCATACAATCCAGTGGTGTTACAGGACTAGAAATATGCAATGGGAATAATGACTTTGTTGCACTTTGATGTTATATCAATGTGATTCTTTTGTAACCTTGGTTAACCACCTGAAATTGCCCCCCATCTCTGCAGCTGCCAACACTACAGCCACTGTTAGAAAATTCAAAATGCTTTCTCCAGAATCTGGTTGTTTTAGTTGAATGAGAAAAGGATCTTTCAGTTAACATAAATGCCTCTTAGGACATTCTGAAGCACTTCCAATACAAGGTATTACTGCAGTACAGTGACCATTGTCCCCGAGGGAAAAGTATGAAAATATAGTGAACCAGCTATGATTTTGTGTGGAAATCCTATTGACAATGATGTAAAACAATTCTTTGGGATAAGACGCAATGGGTGGAAGTGCTAAAAGAAAGGCAATTGAATCACAAAATGATACAGCACAGGAGGAGGCCACTTGGCCCATCGTGTCTGTGCCAGTTCTTTGAAAAAGGTTTCCCTCATTGGCTCTGTAAATTGCTCCTTTTGAAGCATTTATCCAATTCCCCCTTTTGTATGTTCCCATTGAATCTGCTTCCACCGCCCTATCAGGCAGTATCTTCCAGATCACAACTCACTGCGTTTAAAAAAAATTCCCATTGGATCTTTCACCAATTGTATTAAATCCGTGTCTGTAAGTTCCCCACCCTCCTGCCGGTGGGAACAGTTTTTCCCCCATTTCATTTAACTTATTGATGATTCATTGATTGAATCAGTGGGGAAGAGCAGAGCACGCACAATGGTCCATCAACAGAAAACAGTAATCCCACACAAAATGGGACACTGGGCGATTGGTCAGTCAAACACAGTTAATACACCATTCTTTCTGGTTTTGGAAGGTAGGTATTTTGTACAGCAGATAACATCAATCCCCGGAAAGGTATCAGCCCTGCCAAAGAGCTATTAATTCTGCCGCTACGAGCAACGTACTGCAGTTTGATGTAATTAAATGTACGCTGAGTGTTTCCTGTGTTCGTTTTAATCATTAACACAATCTGAATGCTCCATACAATTGGGAAGGAGATTCTGATCTGAAAATTTCCTGCAAAACTGAAAGCAAGCATTAAAATTTAGAGCGAAGTGGCTGCAAACAAAGGGCTGAACTTCACATTTTTACCCACCCAACTGATAATCAAAAGCAATTTGTATTTCATAACCAGCAGTCTAAACGATGGCTTTTCCCACAGTATTGCGAGCCTGATCCTAACCACAGGTAAGTTGGAAAGATCAAACAGCTGGAAGAGCTGGAACAGCCTCTGGGGCCCTTGTGTCATGTTTATGGCATTCCATTACTCACTCCAGGCTTCAAAGGGAGACATTTAGACTTAAAAGCCATTAACCCTGTGAATACAACATGCCTTGACTGTCTTTAAAGATGTTGACAACAATCGCTGGACATTGGTCAGGAGTCAATTACAAAGAGACATTGAGTCCAAAGATGGTCTGGGGCCATTATGGGCATTAATGAGATGGACAAGAGTGCACGCAAGCTCAAATCCAATGAAGGACTGTCACGACCAGCCCCACATGAGATCCCCCAAAAGTTGTTGATCCAGTCGGGCGAAACCCCTCTCTTTGTCACCGTCCAGCTGGGATAACCCCAAATTGTACAAGCCCGGGTGAGGAGAGGTGATTAGCTCTGTGTCTTTATTCAACCCACCCTCTACTGGGAGTGACAAAGGTTTAATTTAACAAGGTTCTCTTTTCCTGGGATACCTTTTCTAGATCTAATAGTTCTGTTTAAAAAGGAGCCAATTTAACCAGGCTTTCTTGAGTTAAGATTGAGTAAGTTTGCTAACGATTAAATAGCTAAGGAGATATGATAAAACACATGCATTGACATTCATTCAGATTCAAAGTAAGAACTGAGTCCAGCAGTAAGTATCAATAAAAAGTTATATGGAATAGTCCTCAAGTTGTGAGGAGTAGATGATGAATGTTGGGGCCGATACAGGTTGATTCCAGCAGTTGATTCTTCAGTTCAGATGTTCTGTAGTTAGATAGTGAATTCAGTTCTTTTTCCAGATACAACCTCCTGAAAAGGCTGATCGACTTTCACAGTCAGAGAGAGAGAGAGTTTGTACATGTTCCTGCAGAAGCGGCTATTTTTGCAGGGCCCCTGCCTTGGTTACAGTATCACCTTCAGTGTGGCAAACTTCCAGCTGCTGTTTCTCACAGCGTACATGCACAGACTGACACCCAGGCTGGTACCAAGCAGGCTTTTAACCTCTTCCTATGTATATTCCAGCTGGAGACCCAGGATACACTAGTCTCATCGAGGCAATGGAGATTAGATAGTTGTTATGTCCCTTTGTCTTTACTGGAGATGGTAATCAGTCTTTGGATTCTTTTAGAAGTACCTTGTTTAGAAGCACAGAAAGGGGTTCCATTGTCCCTGAGAGAAAGCCCCTGCAGCCATTCCTGTCAGTGAGCTGGGGTCTGTGTCCATTTCTAAAATATAAAACTCAGATGTTTTTTAAAGTCCAACATTTCTGTGTATAATTCCAGGCTTTTTTCTCCATCATCATAACAGGGCCCACTCAATGTACCCCCGGTTGGCTGGTAGTGTTTTGTAATGCAGATGATATGCTGTCAAAAAGGTATAATGATTCAGTCAAAGACCCTGTACCCGTCGGCTAATGGAACAGTAATATTCATAGCACATTAACATCTCATGAGGAGACTTCCATTTGTGCTCAGTTTGCTCCCATCCTCTGCTGCAGATGTTGACTCACTCTGGCTCACAGTTCACTACAGCTTTCAGCCGCGCTATTTCAAGATAGCTATTTGACTCCAAGGGCATTGTAGTTGAGGCCAGTTCTGACCTCACATCATGGTGACAAGCAGCCTGAGCTAATTCTTTGTGCCACATAAGTATCAAGCAACGACCATCTCCAACAAGAGAGAAGTCAACCATCGCCCCTTGACATTCAATGGCATTGCCAATGCTGAATCCCCCACTATCAACATCCTGGCGGATGCAATTGACCAGCAACTGAACTGGACCAGCCATATAAATACTGTGGCTACAAGAGCAGGTCAGAGGCTGGGAATCCTGCACATCCTGACTCTCTAAAGCCTGTCTACCATCTACAAAGTGCAAGTGTGACGGAATACTCTCCACTTGCCTGGATGAATGCAGCTGTAATAGCACTCAAGAAACTTGACACCATCTAGGACAAAATAGCCCCACTTGATGGGCACCCCATCCACAAACATTCACTCTCTCCACCACCGACACACAGTAGTAGCAGTTTGTACCATCTACAAGGTACATTGCAGGAACTCACCAAGGCTCCTTGGGCAACACCTTCCAAACCCACAACCACCACCATCTAGAAGGACAAGAACGGCAGACACATGGGAACACCACCACCTGGAAATTCTCCTCCAAGCCAGTCACCATCCTGACTTGGAAATATATTGCCATCCCTTCATTGTCACTGGATCAAAATCCTGGAACTCGCTCCCTAACAGTGCTGTGGGTGTACATACACCACAGGACTGCAGCAGTTCAAAAAGGCATCTCACCGCCACCTTCTCAAGGTCAATAAGGGATGGGCAATAAATGCTGGCCCAGCCAGTGATGCCCACATCCTGTGAGTGAATAAAAAAACTGATAGCCTGTGAATGCTGTGGCTAATTACATCATCCTGATTGTCACCTTGGCCAAGGTCAGGCAACCAGCACAGACTGAGGATCATGCCTGACCCTTTGTGTTTTCTATGGGTCAGTACCCCATCAGGCAGTGTATGAGAAAGCGAGTCAAATAAAAATGTTTACTGTGACACGATACAAAGGTGCACACCAAAAGCTGACACTAAAAAGAAAAAAGAATATCCAGCCAAATAATGGACAATATGAATTCCAGTGACAAAACTTAAATGGGATAGCTCGCTGATGCTGAAATAAGATTATAATGACAGGAGTAAGACTGTAAAGATAAAACCTTCTGTCCAGGAGGGTGTAGGTATTAGTACTGGCCACTAGATGGCAGACATCTTCCTCTGGGCAGGTTCCTCATTGCCTGTCCATAGCTAAGACAGCTCCAGGGCCACTTGCGACTTGGCAGAAACCAGTATAAGGCATCTTCTACATCCGAGAATGCCACCATCACCTCCACACCTTTCATTTTATTTTATTTTCCACCATTTGAGTCTTGATAAACTATTCACCATGGCATTTCTGCAGCTACGAATCAGTTCAACCGCACCCCTGTCCCTCTACCTTTGATGTCCTAGTCCCCAATATAACCATTATTCCCTCTCATCCTGGCCATTCTTCCAGCCCTGATTTGGCCACATCTCCACTCCCTTAAGTCCAAGGGAAGCAGACAAGAAAGGATGTGGGGTAGGCGGTGTTGTAGTGGTATTGTCACTAGACTGGTAATCCAGAAACCCAGGGCAAGACCACGGCAGATGGTGAAATTTGAATTTGATAAAAAAGGTCCACTGATGATCAGAAAACCAGTCGATTGTAGGAAAAACCCATCTGTTCACTAATGTCCTTTAGGGAAGGAAATCTGTTGTCCTTACCTGGTCTGGCCTACATGTACCTCCAGGGGGGCCGATTCTCCCCCAAAAATTCTAAATGTCAAATTTGCATAAAAACTGGAGTAAATCCCGCTGGTTCTTTCAGTGGGATTTTCAAAATGAATCTCCCACACTCTGTGCACTGCAGCATGCACTAGTGTGATTCACGCAAAAAATCAGGGGACGGGGACTATTCCCGCTGGAGAGGCCGGCAGCATAGCGCTGAGTGGGCCACTGCGCATGCGCCAATCTGTCAGTGCTGAGATCAGCATATGCGCAGTAGCCGGCCTTCTGATCGCTGGTCAGCTCAATCACTGACCAGCCCCGCGACCCTCATTGCTGGCCACGCACCCCCCCGCCCCCCGCATGGCCTGATCGCTGGCCCCCTGAACATGTCCGGGCCAGCCTTGACCCCCCCCCAATCTTGATCTCCCCACCGACAGTCACGATCGTCCCCCCCTCCCCCGATCCCCCCTGGCAGGCCGACCCCTGCCCTGCCCCAGTCGCTGGCCTCTGCTCGCAATCCCTATGCAGAGTGGCGGGACCCCCACCCTCACCGATTGCCACCAGAGGCCCTGCCCCCCCCCCCTCCTCCAGTAGACCCCACACCCTATTAGGCCCTGCCCCCTTGACACTGAACGATGCCCGGTGGGCAGTGCTAAGATGCCCCCTTGGGCATTAGCACTTTGCCCCTTGGGTAGTGCCGGGGGCCAGGTGTCTCTGCCAAGCTGGCAATGCCCAGGGAGCTCCCCCCCTTCACCCCTGACATCCTGGGGGGCCTTGGTGGACTCCCTTCACTCCAGCAGAGTTGGGTTGCCAGCTCCCCGTTAGGGGGGAGCTACTGTAAACCCCACTAGAGTGAAACACCCCTGGCAGGAGGGGGGGGGGGGCGGCGGTGGGGTGGTGGAGGCTAGCCCTAGCCCAGTTTGCCTTCCAACTTCCCCCCTACCCTCTCCATGCTCATCTTGTCCACAAAGCTCATGATGTCATGTTCAACCCTGATCACATGTCCACAACGACCTCTCAGTTCCATCTCCATTACATTGCCTGACCTCATTCCCTCCCCCCCCCCCCCCCCTCCCAATGCACACAGCTCATCTGCATCTGAAACCCTCATCAATGCCTCCAGACTTCAGTATTCTAGCGCACTCCTGGCTGCTCTCTAACCTCCTGCCCTCCATAAACTTCAGGTTATCCAACACGCTGCTGCCCATGTCCTAACTAGCTGTCCACACATCACCCGCTGTGTTCTCCTGCCCACACAGGCTCCTGGTCAAACACTGCCTCAATTTTGATAGAGAAAAGCGGATTGGGAACGAAAGGTCATAGATTTTAAAGAATTGACAAAGGGGCTCAAATGGAAATGAAGACAAACCTTTTGCACGCAGAGGGTTGTTAAGATCTGGAACTCGCTACCCAAAAGAGTGGTGAAAACAGATTTCACTGTCAAAAGACAATTGGACACGGACTCGAAGAGGATGAACTTGCAGGGTAACAGGACTGACTGGAAAGCTCATCCAAACAGCCAGCACAGGTATAATGATCAAATGGCCTCCTTCTGTGCTGGATCATTCTGTGATTCCCTTGAAATGTTTCTGTTTATTTTAATTTTATTTCTTTAACCTTTACTTAGCCAGGTGAGTCAATTGAGAACCAATTCTCATTTACAATAGCGACCTGGCCAAAAGGTTAATGCCACCGCAACAGAAATTACAAATCCAATTCATTTAAACACTCAAAACAAATAAAATACAAATTAGCAGTGAAAGAGAATTGACAGTTTAGCAAGCACAAATATCAATGAACAGAGTTTTAACCCTTCGGCATCCACAGTAATGAGTTAGCTTCAGTTTTAGTTGTACCTGGTTCCAGTCGTTGACAGCCACAAATGGGAATGAATTATGACCAAAGACTGCGCTCTCTCTTGGAGTGATCAATTGGATCAAGTCACATGACCTCAGATTCTAAACCCATGACATGAAATGTAAGATTTTAAATTAAGCTGACTGGCTTTGCCTAGTTCAAATTGGTGGTAGATTCAAAGATAGGGAGATTGTGACCACCATTAATTTGCCAATTTGCTCTTTTACTGTGTGATGGAGACGTTCAAAGTGGCTGTGCAGTGCAGTCAGTTTAGCTCAGTTGGTTATAGAATCATAGAATCTTTCCAGTGCAGAAGGAGGCCATTCGGCCCATCGAGTCTGCACCGACCACAATCCCACCCAGGCCCTATTCTCGTAACCCCACATATTTACCCTGATAATCCCCCTGACACAAAGGGGCAATTTAGCATGGTTAATCAACCTAACCTGCACATCTTTGGAGTGTGGGAGGAAACTGGAGCACCCGGAGGAAACCCACGCAGACACGGGGAGAACGTGCAAACTCCACACAGACAGTCACCTGAGGGCGGAATTGAACCCAGGTCCCTGGCGCTGTGAGGCAGCAGTGCCAACCACTGTGCCGCTCCGGTTAGACAGCTGGTTGGGGATGTAGAGTGACGCTAACAGTGTGGGTTCAATTCGGGTACCAGCTGAGGTTATCCATGAAGGCCTTCCTTCTCAACCTTGCCCTTTGCTGGAGGTGTGGTGATCCTCAGGTTAAAATCGCCACCAGTCAGCTCTCCCCTTCAAAAGGGAGAGCAACCTGTGGTCATCTGGGACTATGGTGACTTTACAGTGCAGTCCCCACGTGCATCCAGTGCCAGACTCCATTTTACAGACTGTACACTGGACAGTATCTGATACACTCGGCTCAATATTAGAATTATCGCTTTGACTGAGCGTGACAGAGCAACATCACCCAGAGGAGGAGGAAGGTAAACAACTTAAATATCAAACAAATATTTTGTTGAAAGAAAATCACACAAGAAAAGCTGAAATTTCTATTGCACTTATAGGGGTCAATTCTCCCATCCCGCTGTGCTAATTTTCTAGCGCAGCGGGCCGGGAGAATCGCGTGGGGGGCGATTCGCAGGATTCCCACGAGCGTTCGCGTTTGGCTAGCGTCTCCCAGCGGGGGAGACCGTGCCAGAAATCGGCGGGGAGGCGGGGCTAGGATTTAAATGATATTTTACATATCATTTAAAAGCTATTAGTGGGCCCGGCACTGAAGTCTCCAGGCCCGCTAGCCTCTCCCATCCCACCAGAGTGTTTCACTCCAACAGGGATTACACTAGCTCCCCACTTTTGGGGACTAGCGGCTTGACCCCACTGGCGTAAAGGGAGGGCAATCGGGGTCACCAGGAGATCGGGTGGCGGGTGCGCCAAGGGGCAAAGTGGCAATGCCCTGGGGGTGGGGCATATGGGGGTGGGGCCTATTGGGGGCGGGAGGTTCCGCTGCCACTCTGCATTGGGATTGATGGGGACAGGAGGGAGGCCAGCGATTGGAGCGAGCTTTGCGGGGGGGAGGGAATGCCTACCAGGGGTGTGGTTCTGCTAGGCGGGGGTGGGGTGGGGCGGGGGGGCTGGAGATCGGGGGGCCGGGACGAGGGCCGGGAATGGTCAGGGGGCCGCAATTGGGCTGTGGAGGAGTTGGGGGGGGGGGGGAGACAGCATTGCGGGGGTCCCGGGCTGGGCAGTGATCGAGCTGGCCAGCAAATGGGAGGCTGACAGTTCGGGACCACTACATATGTGCAGAGGCCCGCTGGTTTTAGCCTCCCGGGCGGGAATAGGCCCCTGAAATCAAATGAAATTCACGGTGGTGTGAACTCCCACTGAAAAAAACATTACTCCAGCTTTCCCGCAAATTCAACACTTAGAATGTTTTTGAGAGAATTCCGCTCATAATGTGGAAAATCATCTGTGGACACTTTACAGAAGCTTAAGAAAAACAACGAGCCTGAGAAGAAAATATTTCATGGAATTCTGTTAAATTAACAACACAGAACCAGGTCATTTGGTCCAACAGGACGGTGCTTGGTGTTTATGTTCCACATGGGCCTTCTCCCACTCCTCTTCCACTCACCTATCAACAGCATGTGAAGGCACTGGAGAGGGTGCAGAAAAGGTTCAGGAGAATGGTTTCAGGGACTTCAGTTATGTAGATAGATTGGAGAAGTTGGACTGTTCTCCTTGGAGTAGGTTAAGAGGAGATTTGATAGAAGGATTCAAAATCATGAGGAGTCTGGGACAGAGTAGACAGAGAAAACTGTTCCCATTGGTGGAAGGGTCAAGAACCAGAGGGCACTGATTTAAGGTGATTGGCAAAAGAAGCAATGGAGACATGAGGAAAAACCTTTTTACACAGCGAGTATTTAGGATCTGGAATGCGCTGCCGGAGAGTTTGGTGAGGCAGATTCAACTGGGGCTTTCAAAAAGGAATTGGATCATTATCTGTAAAGGAAGAAAACACAGGGCTACAGGGAAAATACAGGACAGTAGGACTGGGTGAGTTGTTCTTGCAGAGAGCCACTATGGAAACACTGGGCTCAATGGCCTCCTCCTGTGTTGTAACTATTCTGTGGTTCTATGATTCTATATCCTCCTCCCTCATGAGCTTATACTGATTTCCCGTTAAATACATCTTTATTAGGGAGGGTGACCAAAAAGGATGAGTCGAAGAGGGAGGTTTTGTGGAAGGTGTGAACCAAATAGAGGTAAGTGGAAAGGCTGATGAAAGATATTTTTGCAGCCTGCAGCAGGCCTTTAAAGACTGATGGTTAGCAATGGGTGCAGCGAGTGTGCACACTGGCACATCAGAATTGCACCAGAGCCTGTTTGGCAACACAGGACCCCAATCTGTTGGGGCTAACGAGAGACATGTCCAATTTTGACAGATCCCTGGCCTACAACAAGGCCGCAACCAATATGGGAGCTGGAGAAGCAGAGGGATGTGGCGTGATTTTCCTGCTGCCAGTTCCACCAGCAGTGAGGACAGAAATCAGGCCCTGTGCCTATAGAAGACATTAACCTATTGGTTAACTAGAATTAGCAGGTCAAAGCAGGAAATGTAGGCCCTTAAAGTCAACTAATCTATTATTCATATATACATGGCTTGTTGCTTAACTGGCTCATCATAGGAAGAGGAAATTATTTAGACATTTCAAACTAAACAAATATAAAATGCTGTCAGTAAAGGTCAGAGGTGGGAGCCAGTCCAATATAAATTAGGAGCAGAAATGGGCCTTTCGGCCTCTCGAGCCTTTTATGGCTCCACCATTTGAAAAGATCATGGCTGATGAGAGTCTATTTTCCTCTCTAACCCCATGCCCTTTGACTTCCTTGTCAATCAAGATGTAACCATAGAGTGAATTTAAATCACCTCACTCCTTAGATACTCGCCATTGCAAAGTACAGTGCAAACTGGGTCCCACCTTCCCCATGTGGTTTAATCCTGGTTAAAGTACTGAGCTCTGTCTTGTATAAAACATGATCGAATGTTAAAACTGGACATTTAATCCCCCCAAGCCTGCTCCGCAATTCAACAAGATCATGGCTAATCTGAATGTGGTCGTAACTCCAATTTCCTGCCTGTCCCCCCATCAGCCTTCACTAAAAACAGTTGTTTAATGTAGCCTTGAACAGATTCAAAACCCACCTTGGGAACCGCACCTTTTTTTTTGCTTTCGCAATTGGCTTTTCTGCTGCCCCCAGTTGTACATTAGCCCGGGCAGAACTCAGTACCTGTTCTGTTGTTCAATTGTGTTCACCTGTCAGCAGTTGATCTGACAGATTCCTCAACGACAGGATGGGTTTTTGGTCTGTTTTGAGCAAACCATTAAGTCGATGACCGTGCATCTGAGGTGAAAAGAAGCATTCCGTTCTCGGAGTGAGGGGAAAAAAAACTCCAAATCAAATGATTAAAGTGCTAAAGAGACTTTTAATAATCTCTGAGAGCAGATGGTTGGCATACCACTGACTGGAGATCCTGACTTGATAAGGGTTTCACACTCCAGCTATGTCCTTCTCTTATGAAGTCAGTGCCAGTCATAATAGTTTGACAAGGAAATTTGATTCTATTTTTATAAAACACACAGTAAAAAGCATCTTAAAAGTAAAACTTTGAAGTGGGAGGAAGTCTTGACCTTAAGTGTAGCTGTGATTGATTTTTGTTGAATAACCACAGCCTATTACTGTCATCTCTGAGGCTGGAAGATATTTTTAATTGAAAAATCAGGGTCATTATTTCAAGATAATCGTGTTGAATATTACTTTCACATATTTGTGTTCCCCGGCCAAGCAGTGAACATCATCACACATCATTCCCTGGAACAGGATTTACAAATTGAGTGGGGGGGGCGCATGGGGATGACCCCCTGCTGTTTCCTGGTGGTGTGTCCCGGTGTGGTAGGGGTTAGGGTCTCCCAGAATTGACGATCAATTTCCAGGACCCTGTTATGTGCAATCCTAGGGAGAAAACATTGGGACATCAAAAAAGATTGGGTATTTTTCTTCTTCATTTTCTTTGCACATCTCTCTTTCCCAGATATCAACCTATATTGCGGTGGTTTTGGGGGGGGGGGGGGGGGGGGGGGGGGGGGGAGAGAGAGAGAGAGAGAGAGAGAGAGAGGAGAGTCATGCGATGAAATCTCGAGGAATACATCTCATCACAGCTGGCAACCCAGGGGCTCTGACCCAAATTTTCAATTCCCCTCTGGCCACGGGGGAGATGCCAGATGACTGGAGAACAGCTAATGTGGTTCCGCTATTTAAGAAGGATTGTAGAGATAAACCAGAGAACTACAGACCAGTGAGTCTCATGTAAGTGGCAGGGAAACCATTAGAGAAACTTCTGAAGGAGAGCATCTATCTCCACTTGAAGAGGCAAAGCTTGATCACGCATTGTCAGCAGGCCTCCCTCACCCTACCGATCGCAGGCAGAGTGGCAGCAGCGCCCCCCCCTCCCCCCACCGTGCCACCCCGGCCTGGCCCCACCCTCCAGGCCAATGCCCCTTTGTGCCCCGCCACGTTCGCCCCTCCCCATAATCCCCGCCCCCGGCACTGCCCAGTGGACAGTGCCAAGGTGCCTCATGGGCATTGCCAAGGTGCCAGGCTGGCAGTGCCAAGGTGCCAGGCTGGCACTGCCCAAGGGGCATCCCCCCTTACCCTTGGCCTCCCTGGGGGGCCTCAATGGCCTCCGGTTCTACCAGGGAGGCCAACACAATTGTTCCCCGTTCATGGGGAGCAGGTATTTTCCTCTCCAGTGAGAACCTCTCCCAGCGAGGCTGCAAAGGCAAGTCAGCCCAGACGATTGTGTCCCAGGCTCATTAAAATATGAAAATTAACATTTAAATAAATTTGAATAATTTATTCAGCCTCTCGCTGGAAATGGCCGAGGGGCTAACCTCGCCAGAAATCTGGCTCCCATAAGATCGTGAGAGCCGACAGACCAGGCGCAACCCTAATTTCTTGGCTCTCGTACGATTTTACTGGCTCACTCCACCCATCGATGGGCGGGGCGAACCCGTAAAATCCATCCCTCATTTTTTTGTGTGTAAACCCCAGATCCCCTAACATAGTTAGAACATTACAGAAAGGAAATTGGCGACAAGTTGGGATTTTATTGCATTGAGAATAACGAGAAAAGATTCTAAGTAGAAGAAAAAGCATTGTGGGTCCTCACACCTTGAATATTAGATTCAAGGGGAGAAGCAACAACAGGATTGAAGATTGAAGTGCCAGTGCAGGAAGGACAAGTAAGAAAAAAGCTCTGTGTGGGTTTAAAAGAGGAGTTTTCCCGATCAGAGAAAGGGGTGATTCCAGGCAGTATCTGGCATATTTGCAAAGAAGGGATGGTTTGCTGTACGGCTGAGGCCGTTTGACAAAAAATACATCAAGTCAACGGTCTCCAGAGTAAAAAAGGGGAGCACTGGAAAGACAATAAAGAAAAATATACTGAGCAGTCTTGAGTTGCTAGCACCTGCAAGAGAAATGGCGGGTCAATTAGGCATGATGTGGAGATGCCGGCAGTGGACTGGGGTGGGCACAGAAAGAAGTCTCACAACACCAGGTTAACATTCAACAGGTTTATTTGGAATCACAAGTTTTCAGAGCGCTGCTCCTTCATCAGGTAAGTGGACAGGTAGATTCAAAAGCACGGCATATATAGACAGAGACACAATTGCAAGTTTATGGTTGGAATGCGAGTCTTTTCAGGTGTCTTTACAGGTACAGACAATGCGAGTGGAGAGAGGTTTAATCACAGGTTAAAGAGGTGTGAATTGTCTCAAGCCAGGACAGTTAGTAGGATTTTGCAAGCCCAGGCCAATTGGTGGGGGTTACATATAGTGTGACATAAACCCAAGATCCCGGTTGAGGCCGTCCTCATGTGTGCGGAACTTGGCTATCAGTTTCTGCTCGACGATTCTGCGTTGTCGTGTGTCTTGAAGGCCGCCTTGGAGAACGCTTACCCGAAGATCGAAGGCTGAATGCCCGTGACCGCTGAAGTGTTCCCCAACTGAAAGGGAACACTCCTGCCTGGTGATTGTCCCGCGGTGTCCATTCATCCGTTGTCGTAGCGTCTGCATGGTTTCCCCAATGTACCATGCCTCGGGACATCCTTTCCTGCAGCGTATGAGGTAGACAACATTGGCCGAGTCGCATGAGTATGTACCGTGTACCTGGTGGATGGTGTTCTCACGTGTGATGGTGGCATCTGTGTCGATGATCCGGCATGTCTTGCAGAGGTTGCTGTGGCAGGGTTGTGTGGTGTCGTGGTCACTGTTCTCCTGAAGGCTGGGTAGTTTGCTGCGGACAATGGTCTGTTTGAGGTTGCGCAGTTATTTGAGGGCAAGTAGTGGGTGTGTGGGGATGGCCTTGGTGAGATGTTTGTCTTCATCGATGACATGTTGAAGGCTCTGAAGAAAATGTCGTAGTTTCTCCGCTCCGGGGAAGTACTCTGTTGGTCATGTCCTGTGTTTGCCTTCTGGGGAGGTCGGTGTGGTTTTTCACTGTGGCGCGTCAGAACTGTTGATCTTACGAGGGCGTCTTTCAGCATCTGTAGGCATCTGTTGCGATCCTCCTCATCTGAGCAGATCCTGTGTATTTGGAGGGCTTGTCTGTAGAGGATGGCTTTTTTAACCTGTTTAGGGTGGAAGCTGGAGAAGTGGAGCATCGTGAGGTTATCCATGGGCTTGCGTTGAGTGAAGTGCTGAGGTGACCATCCTTGATGGAGATGCGTGTGTCCAAGAATGCAACCAATTCTGGAGAGTAGTCTATGGTGAGCCTGATGGTGGGATGGAACTTGTTGATGTCATCATAGAGTTGTTTCAGTGATTGTTCACCATGAGTCCAAAGGAAGAAAATATCATCGATGTATCTAGTGTATAGCATCGGTTGAAGGTCCTGTGAAGAGGTCTTGTTCGAACTTGTGCATTAAGATGTTGGCATATTGAGGTGCAAATTTGATCCCTATGGCTGTTCCATGTGTCTGGATGAAGAACTGGTTGTTGTAGGTGAAGGCTAGTGGCTTTTGCTACCAAATAAACCTGTTGGACTTTAACCTGCTGTTGTGAGACTTCTTACTGTGTTGAAGGTGAAGGCATTGTGGTCCAGGATGAAGCGGATGAGTTGTATAATTGCATCTGGAGATTGGCAGTTGTTGGTGTTGAGTACTGAGGCTGTTGCAGCAATGCCGTCGTCGTGGGGGATGCTGGTGTAGAGTGCCGAGACATCCATTATGACGAGGAGTGTTGCTGGTTCAACTGGTCCATGGGTGCTGAGTTTCTGTAAGAAGTCTGTAGTGTCACGACAGAAGCTGGGGGTTCCTTGTAAGATGGGTTTCAGGATGCCCTCGACATAGCCAGAGAGGTTCTCACACATGGTCTCATTGCCTGATATGATGGGATGGCCAGATGTGTTGGCCTTGTGTATCTTCGGGAGGCAGTAGAGACCTCCAACGCAGGGAGTATGCGGGAGGGTGCTCTGAAGGTCAGATCAAAGGTCTTGATCAGTCTGTTGAGTTGGCGGGTGTGTACTTTGGTTGGATCTGCGGGTAACTGTCTGTAGTGTTCCTCGTCGTTTAGTTGTCGGTACACTTCTTTGCAGTAATCCGTTCTGTTCAGTATGACGGTGGCCAACCAAGTACACAGTACTTACTCATGCGACTCGGCCAATGTTGCCTACCTCATACACTGCAGGAACGTATGTATTGAGGCGTGATACATCGGCGAGACCATGCTGATGCTACGACAACGGATGAAAGGACATTGCGCAACAATCACCAGGCAGGAGTGTTCCCTTCTGATTGGGAAACACCTCAGCAGTCAAGAGCATTCAGCCTCCGACCTTCGGGTAAGCATTCTCCAAGGCAGCCTTCAAGATACACGACAACGCAGAGTTGCCGAGCAGAAACAGATAGCCAAGTTCATGTCTTCTTAATCATGGCGTTCCTATGCAGAGCGTTTTCAGTACTTTCTATAAGCAAATAAAATTGCAGACGAACTGCTCATACCAGCTTTTCCTAACACAATAGTAAATAAAACCTTCAATTTGTTCTGGAATTTGGTTCATCCAGCAAAGCCAGGAACCAAAAAACTTGCGATGACTTGACAAAGATTCTTGAAGAGCATTACTCTCTAAAGCCACTGATCATTGTGGAATGGTTCAGGTTCCACTGAAGGAATCAAGTGGAAGGTGAAAGCATTGTTCAGCTTGTGGCAAACTTAAAAAGGCTGGTACAACATTGTGAATTTGGTGAGTTAGTAGAAGATCGTCTAGTTTGTGGTCTCCAAAATGAGGCTATCCCCCAAAGAAGATTGCTTACTGAACATGCTTTGACTTTAAGGACAGCAGTAGAAATCGCAGTGTCGATGGAACTGTCTACTAAAGAGGCTTCACAATTTGGTGCAAGAATGAAGATCCACAAATTGGGAACTGCCCATAAGTCGAAACAGCAACAAGCATGTCACAGATGTGCCAAAATGAATGCTGGAGCAAGGATAGTCAATGTAAGAATTGTGGCAAAATTGGGTCATATTGCAAAAGCTTGTTGGGCTAGACCAGCTTCCCCTGAGAAGAATATTCAGAAGAAGAGTCTGGGTACCTTCAAGAAGAACAAGTTTCATTCTACAAAAAGAATTTACAACATGGAAGAAAAGAATTACGACTATGAAGAAGAAAATGTCCAGAAATATGAAGAGCAGCTCCAACTAAATATCTTATCCATACAGGGTGAATCAATTGAAGTGGTCTCTCTGGTGTACAATGTTACCTGGATGATAATATAATTACAGGATTAGTGAACAGGAGCACTTGAATAATTTAGAAGCAACATTGAAATGTCTTCAAACAGATGGTCTGCATATGAAGAGAGAGAAGTGTGACTTTTTCTAGACGTCAGTCCAGTATTTGGGTCACGTTATTGATAGTAAAGGCCTACATAAAGCCCCTAACAAGATGGAAGCTATATTAGAAGCACCATGTCCTATGAATGTGATGCAATTGAGGTCCTTTCTAGGATTAGTAAATTATTATGACAAATTGTTCCTAATTTAGCTACATTATTGAAGCCATTGCATAATTTACTGTGTATCAAACAGACATGGGACTGGACAACAGAATATGAGAAAGCATGTCAACGATGCTTTGCAGAAATCTGAAGTAGTGGTTCATTTTAATCCGAAGCTACCATTGCTGTTTGCTTGTGACACTTCACTTTATGGAGTCGGGGCAGTAGTTTCACATATTATGTCTTCGGGAAAAGAACGGCCAATAGCTTTTGCTTCGTGTATTCTGACTAGTGCTGAAATCTAACTATGCTCAGCTAGAAAAAGAAGCATTGAGTATAACTTTTGGTGTACAAAAGTTTCATCATTATTTAAATCGTTGTCATTCCACATTATTGACTGATCATCAACCCTTAACTAGTATGTTTGAGCCATATTAAGGCATACTTTCATTAGCTGCTAGCCAATTGCAAAGATGGTCACTGATCTTATCTGCACATTCCTATGATATAAAGTATTGTCAATAAGAGTGCCTGCTAATGCTGATTATCATGCTTACTTTTACCTGTTGAGCAGATGCCACCAATTAGCTTTGCTAATATTCTTTATTTTTCACCATGTTGATCATTTGCCTGTGACAGCTTCTCAAGTTCAGAGACATCCTAGAAATGATCCAATGATGGGGAAGGTGATGGATATGGTATTGAAAGGAACGATAACTGGGATGGATCATATACATCCTGATTTGAAACCAGGGCTGCGATTCTCCCATCCGCGCACACCACTTTTCTGGCGGGTCCGGCCGGGAGACGCACATCTGAGGCCTTGAACGGGGATTTGCACATGCACGAGGAATGCATGCGCATCTCCCAGAGCTGGCGAACAGTCGCCTGCCAGACCACGCTGGAAACCAGCGGAAAGGCAGGTAAGTAATTTAAATCTTTTGTGCATATATTTTAAATATGTAGATTAGTTAATTATCGGGACTGTTCAGGTTTGAGGAGCTAGCGGGAGATCCTGCTAGAATGAAGGTGGGGGGGGGGGAATTTGGGGCTCCCCCAGGGGGTCAGGCGCCGGGGGGGGGGGGGGTGCCCCCTGGACATGGGCACCCTGGCAGTGTCAGCCTGTGCCCCCTGGCACTGCCCAAGAGGCAAAGTGCCCATGCCCGGGGGCTCCTTGGCACTGCCCATCAGGCATCGGGCAGTGCCAAGGGGGTAAGGCCTATTGTGGGCCAGGCCTGGGTGCGATCGGTGGGGGTGGGGGGTCCCGCTGCCCCTCTGCATTGGGATGGGTCTGAGATGGAGGGAGGGCAGCGATTGGGGCGGGCTGGGGGGGTGGCTGGTCTGCCGGGGGTGGCTGCCTCCAGGGTGTCTCACCGTGGGGTGGGGGGGCGTCTGCCGGGGGGTGGGGCCTAGGCATTGGGGTGCTCCGGGACAAGGGAGGGTCAGGGCTGGCCTGGGAATTGTTGTGGGGGCTGCGATCGGACCATGGGGGGTGGGGGGGCAGGGGGCTGGAGGGGCAACACTGTGGGGGTCCCGGGCTGGCCAGCGATTGGGCTGGCCAGCAAATGGGAGTTTGACAGATCGGGGCCACTGCACATACGCAGGGCTCCAGAACTGTCAAACTCAAAGAACAAAGAACAGTACAGCACAGGAAACAGGCCCTTCGGCCCTCCAAGCCTGTGCCGCTCCTTGGTCCAACTAGACCAATCGTTTGTATCCCTCCATTCCCAGGCTGCTCATGTGACTATCCAGGTAAGTCTTAAACGATGTCAGCGTGCCTGCCTCCACTACCCTACTTGGCAGCGCATTCCAGGCCCCCACCACCCTCTGTGTAAAAAACGTCCCTCTGATGTCTGAGTTATACTTCGCCCCTCTCAGCTTGAGCCCGTGACCCCTCGTGATCGTCACCTCCGACCTGGGAAAAAGCTTCCCACTGTTCACCCTATCTATACCCTTCATAATCTTGTATACCTCTATTAGATCTCCCCTCATTCTCCGTCTTTCCAAGGAGAACAACCCCAGTCTACCCAATCTCTCCTCATAGCTAAGACCCTCCATACCAGGCAACATCCTGGTAAACCTTCTCTGCACTCTCTCCAATGCCTCCACGTCCTTCTGGTAGTGCGGCGACCAGAACTGGACGCAGTACTCCAAATGTGGCCTAACCAGCGTTCTATACAGCTGCATCATCAGACTCCAGCTTTTATACTCTATACCCCGTCCTATAAAGGCAAGCATACCATATGCCTTCTTCACCACCTTCTCCACCTGTGTTGCCACCTTCAAGGATTTGTGGACTTGCACACCTAGGTCCCTCTGTGTTTCTATACTCCTGATGACTCTGCCATTTATTGTATAACTCCTCCCTACATTATTTCTTCCAAAATGCATCACTTCGCATTTATCCGGATTAAACTCCATCTGCCACCTCTCCGCCCAATTTTCCACCCTATCTATATCCTGCTGTATTGCCCGACAATGCTCTTCGCTATCCGCAATTCCAGCCATCTTCGTGTCATCCGCAAACTTGCTGGTTACACCAGTTACACCTTCTTCCAAATCATTTATATATATCACAAATAGCAGAGGTCCCAGTACAGAGCCCTGCGGAACACCACTGGTCACAGACCTCCAGCCGGAAAAAGACCCTTCGACCACTACCCTCTGTCTCCTATGGCCAAGCCAGTTCTCCACCCATCTAGCCACTTCTCCTTGTATCCCATGAGCCTTAACCTTCTTAACCAACCTGCCATGTGGGACTTTGTCAAATGCCTTACTGAAATCCATATAGACGACATCCACGGCCCTTCCTTCATCGACCGTTTTTGTCACTTCCTCAAAAAACTCCACCAAATTTGTAAGGCACGACCTCCCTCTTACAAAACCATGCTGTCTGTCACTAATGAGATTGTTTCGTTCTAAATGCACATACATCCTGTCTCTAAGAATCCTCTCCAACAACTTCCCTACCACGGACGTCAAGCTCACCGGCCTATAATTTCCTGGGTTATCCCTGCTACCCTTCTTAAACAACGGGACCACATTCGCTATCCTCCAATCCTCAGGGACCTCACCCGTGTCCAAAGAAGCGACAAAGATTTCCGTCAGAGGCCCAGCAATTTCATCTCTCGTCTCCCTGAGCAGTCGAGGATAGATGCCATCAGGCCCTGGGGCTTTGTCAGTTTTAATGTTCCCTAAAAAACCTAACACTTCCTCTCTTGTAATGGAGATTTTCTCTAACGGGTCAACACCTCCCTCCGAGACACTCCCGGTTAACACGCCCCTCTCCTTCGTGAATACCGATGCAAAGTATTCATTTAGGATCTCCCCTATTCCCTTGGGTTCTAAGCATAATTCCCCTCCTTTGTCCCTGAGAGGTCCGATTTTCTCCCTGACAACTCTTTTGTTCCTAACGTATGAATAGACTGCCTTAGGATTCTTCTTAATCCTGCCTGCCAAGAACATCTCGTGACCTCTTTTTGCCCTTCTAACTCCCCGTTTGAGATCTTTCCTACTCTCTCTGTATTCCTCCAGAGCTCCATCTGTTTTCAGTTGCCTGGACTTAACGTACGCCTCCCTTTTCATTTTAATCAGATCCTCAATTTCCCTGGTTATCCACGGCTCTCGAATCCTACCTTTCCTATCTTTCCTTTTTACAGGCACATGCCTATCCTGCAGCCTTATCAATAGTTCCTTAAAAGACTCCCACATGCCAGACGCGGACTTACCCTCGAACATCCTCTCCCAATCAACATCCACCAATTCCTGCCTAATCCGGCTATAGTCAGCCTTCCCCCAATTTAGCACCCTGCCCGTAGGACAGCACTCATCCTTGTCCATTACTATCCTAAAGTTAACAGAGTTGTGGTCACTATTTGCCACATGTTCCCCTACCGAAACTTTGACGACCTGACCGGGCTCATTTCCCAGAATTAGGTCCAGTATAGCCCCCTCTCTAGTCGGGCTATCTACATACTGTTCCAAAGAACCTTCCAGTACGCATTTTACAAATTCCTCCCCGTCCGGACCCCCAGCTCTAAGCACTTTCCAGTCTGTGCCAGGGAAATTAAAGTCCCCCACTACAACAACCCTATGTTTTCTGCACCTATCCAGAATCTCCTGACATATCCTTTCCTCCACTTCCCGTGGGCTGTTGGGTGGTCTGTAGTACACTGGCGTGAATAGGCCCCACCCCCCTGGGTTTTTAATGAGATTCACAACTGGGCTCTCTGCATTGCACAGAGTGTGGAGCATTGGGTGAGAAGCTGAACTGAAAAAACAGTCGCGATCTACAACAGTTTTGCCGTCAATTCAGCACTTTTAGGAGAATCGCCCCCCCCAGATGTGTCAAGAAAACTTGAGTTGTCCGTCCAAGGTGGGTGTTTATTGTGGGGAATCCCAGTGATCATTCCTCCTAGTCTGCGTGACATCCTGGTATAGTCCAGATGAAGGAATTAGCACAGTTATTTTTGCGGGCCGCGTCTGAATGCTCAGATTGAAGAAAAAGTGGGATTATGTCAATCTTTTACCGAATAAGAAATATACCACCATTGTCTCCTTTACACCGTTGGGAGTGGCCTAAAATACCATGGCAATGATTGCATGTAGACTTTGGTGGTCTATTTGAGGGCTACATGTTTTTAGTCATAATTGATGCACACTCAATGTGGCCAGGATTTTTGCCATGAGATCTACCACAACTGAACAAACCATTGAAAAATTTGACAAAATTTTTGCAAGATCTGGTAAACCAAAACATTGTTAGCGATAATGGTTCACAGCTTACTTCACAAGAGTTTGAGGATTACCTCAAAGTAAATGGTATTCAGCATATAAAATCCACACCTTATCATCCGTCAACCAATGAATTAGCTGAAAGATTCATTCAATCCTTGAAACTTTCTTTAAAAGCTTCAAGAGAGGAAAGTTCATTATCATGTCGTATGAATAGCTTTTTGGCATTTTATAGAAATGTGACTCATGCGCCTACCCAAAGTTCACCTGCATTACCACTCTTAAAGAGAAAGTTGAGAACTACGTTTGATTTGTTATTACTTCCAGAAACGTCAGAGATAGTAGAGCGTCAATAACAATCTCAAGTTGCTACACAGGAAGTGAGGGCAAAACAACGCTCATTTCAACAAGATCAAGTGTTAGTGCGTAATTATGCCATGAGTGAGAACTGGGTACTAGCCATAGTTTTAACAATAACAGGTCCAATTTCTTACACAGATCAAACTGACAAACTAGTTTGGCGATGCCATGCTGACCAATTGTTGTTATCTCAAAATTATTTCTCAGAATCATCTCCAGAAGTGCCAACTTCTTTAGTCCCTAGTGTTGTGAGCATTGATACTGAAGACTTAAACCTGAGTTGCCTGATGATTGAGTCTCTGCTACTATACCACATGGGAATGATGCAGAATTAGTTCCAAGAGAAGAAGTGTCTCCTGAAGTTCCAAATCATACTTCTAGGGTCGAGGACAGTCAAATTCCAGACTGTTGTATACAACCGAAGAGGAATAGATGTTCTCCTGATCAATTTTCTTATTGACTGTGTATAATGATTAATGGTGCATAGTACTGTGTCTAAAGTACTATTGATTTTATGTAGTAATTTGTTGTCATGATCACAGAAATAAAGAGAGATGGATGTTATATATTTAAGTAGTTGCATGATTGTTTTAAGAACAGGTCACATGATTTGATGATGATGTCATTAGGGTGTTTCACAGGTTCCTGCTTTTAGTTTCAGTTTATACTCTATACAATCAAGAGCTCCTTGAATAAATCTGTTGTTGTTAGTTTGAACCTGTGTGAGAAAACCACGTCTTTTGCTTTTGTGTAAAACCCACAACTCCTAATATAGTTAGAACATTAAGCCTAGTCAGCAATGCCCACATCTCATGAATGAATATGTATAAAAAATTTCAAAAGCTGTCTTGCTCTTCTCATCGGCTTTACTGAGGGTTCAGCACTTGCACCCATACAGCACAATGCTTCACACCAGGGATTCTGCTGGTTGTTTTTGCAAGTGCAGACAGATGTTGAATATCCTCCAGACTTCATGCAGTTGATGAGCTGTGGAACAGCCCATCATTAGCCTTGTCTTGATTTCTGTGCTGCTGTACCCATTCGTAGTCCCTTCTGATCCCAGAAATTGAAATTGATCCACATTCGCAATAGTTGGAGTTTCACAAGGCAAATCAGGCTTTTTTGGGATTTCAGAAGATGCAAAGCAAGAGGCCAGAAGAACAATGAGCCTTCAGATGTGAAAATGGCTGACATTTTGGTACTCTCGAACAGCATAAAGTGTCGAAGGCATCATGAAAAAATTAAGCTGAATAACTTTGTCAAAGACGAATTGCTTTGTGTCAAAGGAAAACCCTAATCTTTTCTCCAACATAATACAGTATCATCTTGAAGTATATACTGGCACTGGAGGCAGTTCAGAGAAGGTTCACTTGAGAAGATTGATCCCTGGTATGGAGGGATTTTCTTATGAGTAGGTTGGGTTTGTACTCATTGGAGTTTAGAAGAATAAGAGGTGACGTTATTGAGACATATCAGATTTTCAGGGAGCTTGACAGGGTTGATGCTGAGAGATTGTTTCCCCTTGTGGGTGAATCTAGGACCAGTAGGCATAATCGCAGAGTAAGGGCTCGTCCATTTAAGACAGAGATGAGGAAGAATTTCTTCTCTCAGAGGGCAGTGAATCTGTTAAATTCATTACTGCAGAGGGCTGTGGAGGCTGAGTCGTTAAGTATGTTAAAGGCGGAGACACAGATCAGTGAGGGAATTGAGGGTTATGGGGATAAAGCTGGAAAGTGGAGTTGAGGATTATCACATCGGATCAGTCATGACCTCATTGAATGGTGGAGCAGACTCGATGGCCTACTTGTTTTTATGTCTTATGGTCTTCTGATCTAATATCAATCTTGGTGTTCAGACATAAAGTCCAGAGCTTCAATTCACAGTCACCATTGGGTGGTCTTGATTTTGCATTTTGCCAAATAAAGAATCGTTCTGCCGCTCTCATAGCACAGGCTTGGCATAATTGATGAATTATTTTCCTTAAGACAACACAGGCAGAAAATGTGTCCAAGGCGCACCAATCCCTTCAGTACCTCACAGAGTTAACAGGATTGCATAAGACATGACATGATCCCCGTGCTAGTGTCAGTTTGAAAAGTACAACGTTTGCAATCGCACACAAGGAGAAGCTGAAATGTTGCAAGAAAATAGGTCCTGGAGGCAAATGTGGAAATGCTAAGAATTATTTTTGCATCTCACGAGACAGCTCACACTCCCTTTTTCTAAACAGATGGAGAACTCGCACTGTCACAACAAATTGAACTCCAGCTTCAAGACTGACTTGGACTTTCCAAACAACCAATACATTTTATTCAGGAGGGGCAGGCGTGTGGTATTTTTTGTTGAAGTACTGGCCTATATTCCAGATGGAGAGAATTGTGACCAGACTTGAATACATTAACATGAAGATAAACACAACAATAACTTGCATCATCTAGCACCTTTAACATAATGAAAATTCTAAATTGGGGCAAGGCCAATTTTGATGGTATTAGACAGGAACTTTCAAACGTTGATTGGGGGAGTCTGTTGGCAAGCAAAGGGACGGCTGGTAAGTGGGAGGCTTTCAAAAGTGTGTTAACCAGGGTTCAGGGTAAGCACATTCCTTTTAGAGTGAAGGGCAAGGCTGGTAGAAGTAGGGAACCCTGGATGACTCGAGACATTGAGGCCCTGGTCATAAAGAAGACATACATAGGCAGCTGGGATCAAGTGGATCCTTGAAGAGTATAGGGCTTGTCGGAGTAGAGTTAAGAGAGAAATCAGGAGTGCAAAAAGGGGACATGTGATTGCTCTGGCAGATAAGGCAAATACATAAAGGGCAAAAGAGTAATCAGGGAGAGAGTAGGGCCTCTTAAGAATCAACAAGGTCATCGATGTGCGGATCCACAAGAGATGGGTGAGGTCCTAAAGGAATATTTCTCATCGGTATTTACTGTTGAGAAAGGCATGGATGTTAGGGAACTGGGGGAAATAAATAGTGATGTCTTGAGGAGTATACATATTACAGAGAAGGAGGTGCTGGAAGTCTCAAAGCGCATCAAGGTGCATAAATACCCGGGATCTGATTAAATGTACCCCAGGACGTTGTTGGAAGCTAGGGAGGGAATTACGGGTCCCCTCGCCAAGATATTTGAATCATCGACAGCAACAGGTGAGGTGCCTGAAGATTGGAGGGTAGCAAATGTTGTGCCTTTGCTTAAGAAGGGCTGCAGGGAAAAGTCTGGGAACTACAGATGGGTGAGCCTAATGTCTGTAGTGGGTAAGTTGTTAGCAGGTTTTCTGAGAGACAGGATCTACAAGCATTTAGAGAGGCAAGGACTGATTAGGGACAGTCAGCATGGCTTTGTGAGTGGAAAATCATGTCTCACAAATTTGAGTTTTTTGAAAGGGTAACTGTGACGTTAATCTCTTAAAGGGACACTTAAAAAAAAAAATCATGATCTCTGCAGACCTCGGAGTCAATGTTTCTCAGCTCACAGCCTTAGATGATGTCATTGGTGGGAGGAGGAAACAAAACGTGTGCCAGTCAGGTAACAAGGGTTGTTTTTGTTTTGTTTTGGCTGCAGTGTTAAAAGCATAGCTGAAAGAAGTCTCTCCCTCTGTTTTTATTTTTCCCTTGCCTGCAATTCAAGCAGTCTAATTTCTTGTGCTTTTTGTTCCTCCCTTTCTCTGGCTTTCTCTGCTGTAATAGCCTCCCTTTCTCTGGCTTTTTGTTCTGCTACTCTCTCTCTTTCCTTTATTTTAAATTCAAGCTGCTTTAATTCTTTTTCATGTTCAAGCTGTTTCATTTGTAATTGAATTCTAGCCATTTCCATTGACTCTGCATGTGTTTCTGGCAATTTTAAATGCTGTGCTATCACCACAATTATCTCCCCTTTCCGTACACTATCAGGCAATGTCAACTGCAATGTTTTTGCTAATTCCAAAAGCTTTATTTTAGTCACCTTTTGCAAACTACCTTGCATAACCTCTTCCACCCCCAAGAACTTATTAGCCTCTGAAAAAGCCATTATTCCACCAAGGCACTCCCTATTTAAACCTGAATACAACACCTGAAAAGAAACCATAAATATGCTCACCACTCACTGTCTTTTGAGTTCAATAATCCCAAATCAATCAAGAAATATAGATTTTAATCCCGCTAGAGCCCCCAATTGTTATGGTTCAGATTAGAAACTCCAGTGTTTTATGAAGCCTGCCTGAGCCACATGTTTTACATCTTGAATTTGGCTAGGATAAGCATAAGATGCTTCACTTCAAGTGTGATTCAAAAGACCTGCTGGAGAGCTTTTATCAAGCAAAGTTTATTTAAGAATATAGTTAACATGTATAGTAAGAAAATACCAGCAACTTTTATCAATTACAAACAAGAAACAAAACAACCACTATAATGTATAACTCTTAACCAATATATATATATATATATGTCAGATGTTTCAATCAAAACCAACATCCAATAAATAAAACCCTTTAAACAGATTTATCACTGCACAGACTAACGCTCACATAATACTGGAATCCAGTTCCCTGGGTTGAATGCTGATTTCAAATTATCTTGAAAACTCAAAGCAGCTTGTAGTCTTCAGCTCCCCAAAACAGAGATTTTTTTACTGCAGGATGACAAACAAGCTGTGCTTTCAGCTCACTGTAAAACTTTCAAAATAAAAATAGAGGAAGAGACTTCTTTCAGCTATGCTTCTAACACTGCAGCCAAAACAAAACTAAAAACAACCCTTGTTACCTGACCGGTACAGTTTGTTTTTCTCCTCCCACCAATGACATCACCCAAGGCTGTGAACTGAGAAACAATGACTGTGAGAGTTGCAGAGGTCATGATTTTTTTTAAAAATCATCTTTTAAAGAAACACCAATATCACAGTAACCAAAAAGGTAGGTGAGGGCATTGCTGTCTATGTTGTCTACATGGACTTTAGCAAAGCCTTTGACAAAGTGCTGCATGGTAGGTTGTTGCATGAGATTAAATCTCACGGGATCCAGTGTGAGGTAGCTAATTGGATACAAGATTGGCTTGACGACAGAAGGCAGAGGGTGGTTGTAGGGGATTGTTTTTCAAACTGGAGGCCTGTGATTAGCGGTGTGCCTCAGGGATCGGTGCTGGGTCCACTGTTATTTGTTATTTATATTAATGATTTGGATGAGAATTTAGGAGGCCTGGTTAGTAAGTTTGCAGATGACACCAAGATTGGTGGCATACTGGACAGTGAAGATCTCGGATTGCAACAGGATCTTTATCAATTGGGTCAGTGGGCTGATGAATGGCAGACGGAGTTTAATTTAGATAAATGTGAGGTGATGCATTTTGGTAGATCGAATCGGGGCAGGACCTGCTGAGTTAATGGTAGGGCGTTGGGGACAGTTCATAAGATATAAGAGCATTCGATCATGGCTGATATGTTCCTCATCCCCATTTTCCTGCCTTCTCCCCATAACCCTTCAACCCATTACCAATTAAAATTCTGTCTAACTCCTCCTTAAATTTATTCACTGTCCCACCATCCACCGCACTTTGGGGGAGCGAATTCCACAGATTCATAATCCTTTGGGAGAAGTAGTTTCTCCTCAACTCGGTTTTAAATTTGCTACCCCTTATCCTAAGACCATGACCTCTCGTCCTAGAATGCCCCACAAAAGGAAACATCCGTTCCATGTCTACTTTATCCACACCTTTTATCATCTCGTATACCTCAATTTGATCTCCCCTCATTCTTCTAAATTCCAGAGATTATAGGCTAAACTGTCCAATCTCTCTTCATACGACAAACCTCTCATCTCTGGAATCAATCTAGTGAACCTCCTCTGAACTGCCTCCAATGCCACAACATCTTTCCTCAAATAAGGGGACCAAAACTGTGCACAATACTCCAGGTGCGGCCTCACCAATGCCTTGTATAGTTGCAACAATATTTCCTTACCTTTACATTCTATTCCTTTCGCTATAAATGCCATCATTCTATTCGCTTTCTTTATTATCTGCTGTACCTGCATGCTAGTTTTCTGTGACTCATGAACGAGGACACCCAGATCCCTCTGTACCGGAGTACCCCGAAGTCTCTTCCCATTTAGAAAATGAGTCGCCTTCCCATTTTTACGACCAAAATGCATGACCTCACACTTATCCACGTTAAACTCCACCTGCCACATTTTGGCCCACTCTCCTATCCTATCCATTTGTACGGTTCTTATTTCCTCATTGCAACTTACTGTCCTGCCTATTTTTGTGTCATCTGCAAATTTGGCTATGGAGCCTTCTATCCCTGTATCCAAGTCGTTAATATCGATTGTAAATAGCTGGGGCCCCAAGGACCGAACCCCACTAGTTACTTCTTGCCATCAAGAAAAAACCCATTTATCCCGACTGTCTTCTGTCCATCAGCCAGTCACTCATCCAAGCTAATAAATTACCCCTAATCCCATGTGATCTAATCTTGTGAATTGACCTTTTGTGAGGCACTTTATTAAACACCCTCCGGAAGTCCAGATATACTACATCTACAGGATCCCCATTATCCACTTTGCTTGTTACATCCTTGAAGAACTCTAGCAAATTAGTCAAACATGATTTGCCCTTCATAAAACCATGCTGCCTCTGATGGATAGCACTTTGACTTTCCAAATGTCCTGATATTGTTTCCTTGATAAGTGATTCTAACACTTTCCCAACAGCAGATGTTAAACTAACTGGTCTGTAATTTCCCACATTTTATCTCCCTTTTTGAATAAGGGCTTACATTAGCATTTTTCCAATCCACTGAAACCTTTCCTGTGTCCAGGGAATTTTGGAATATTCTAACCAATGGATCCACTATCTCCGCCGCCACTTCCTTTAATACCCAAGGCTACAGGCCATCAGGCCCGGGGGACTTGTCTGCCCTCCATCCCAATAGTTTGCTGAGTACCTTTTCCCTATCAATGTTGATTGTTCCAAGCTCTACCCTTTCTATTACCTCTGACTTGTTCGTTCCTATAGCAATGGTACTGGTGTCCTCCACTGTGAAAACCGAAGCAAAGTATTGATTTAGCATTTCTGCCATTTCAGTGTTCCCCATTATTAACTCTCTGGTTTCATCTTCCAAGGGACCAACATTCACCCTAGCGACTCTCTTCCCTTTTATATACCGATAGAAGCTTTTGCTATCCTTCTTGATATTTTGCACTAGTTTCCTTTTGTAATTTACCGTAGCTCTTTTTATTACTTTTTCACGATCCCTTTATGTTTGAAAGTTTCCCAATCTTCCAGCCAGCCACTGGCCTTTGAAATATGGTATACCTTGAGAACATAGAACATAGAACATAGAACAGTACAGCACAGAACAGGCCCTTCGGCCCACGATGTTGTGCCGACCTTCATCTGAAACCAAGATCAAGCTATCCCACTCCCTACCATCCTGGTGTGCTCCATGTGCCTATCCAATAACCGCTTAAATGTTCCTAAAGTGTCTGACTCCACTATCACTGCAGGCAGTCCATTCCACACCCCAACCACTCTCTGCGTGAAGAACCTACCTCTGATATCCTTCCTATATCTCCCACCATGAACCCTATAGTTATGCCCCCTCGTAATAGCTCCATCCACCCGAGGAAATAGTCTTTGAACGTTCACTCGATCTATCCCCTTCATCATTTTATAAACCTCTATTAAGTCTCTCCTCAATCTCCTCCGCTCCAGAGAGAACAGCCCCAGCTCCCTCAACCTTTCCTCATAAGACCGACACTCCAAACCAGGCAGCATCCTGGTAAATCTCCTCTGCACTCTTTCCAGCGCTTCCACATCCTTCTTATAGTGAGGTGACCAGAACTGCACGCAATATTCCAAATGCGGTCTCACCAAGGTCCTGTACAGTTGCAGCATAACCCCACGGCTCTTAAACTCCAACCCCCTGTTAATAAAAGCTAACACACTATATGCCTTCTTCACAGCTCTATCCACTTGAGTGGCAACCTTTAGAGATCTGTGGATATGGACCCCAAGATCTCTCTGTTCCTCCACAGTCTTCAGAACCCTACCTTTGACCCTGTAATCCACATTTAAATTAGTCCTACCAAAATGAATCACCTCACATTTATCAGGGTTAAACTCCATTTGCCATTTTTCAGCCCAGCTTTGCATCCTATCTATGTCTCTTTGCAGCCTACAACACCCCTCCACCTCATCCACTACTCCACCAATCTTGGTGTCATCAGCAAATTTACTGATCCACCCTTCAGCCCCCTCCTCTAAGTCATTAATAAAAATCACAAAGAGCAGAGGACCAAGCACCGATCCCTGCGGCACTCCGCTAGCAACCTGCCTCCAGTCCGAAAATTTTCCATCCACCACCACCCTCTGTCTTCGATCAGACAGCCAGTTACCTATCCAATCGGCCAACTTTCCCTCTATCCCACACCTCCTTACTTTCATCATAAGCCGACCATGGGGGACCTTATCAAACGCCTTACTAAAATCCATGTATATGACATCAACCGCCCTACCTTCATCAACACACCTAGTTACCTCCTCAAAAAATTCTATCAAATTCTATCAAGTTTGTGTCTTTATATTGTCCTTGACCTCCTTGTTTAGCCATGGATGTTTTTTTTACCCCCCCTTACCATCTTTCTTCCTCACTGGGATATATTTTATTTGCGAATCACCTTAAACAACTGCCACTGTTCATCCACTGTCCTACCTTTCAGCCTTCCTGCCCACTTTACTCAGGTCAAATCTGTCCTCATGTAATTTCCTTTGTTTAATCCCAGAACGCTAGTGTGGGACTCCGCTTTCTCACCCCCAAACTGAATTTTGAATTCTATCATACTATGGTCACAACTCCCGAGAGGATCCTTAACCATGAGGTCACCAATTAATCCCTTCTCATTACACAATATCGAATCCAGAGTAGCCTGCTCCCTGGTTGGTTCCACAACATACAGTTCCAAGAAACAATCTCTAATACATTCAATGAACTCTGCCTCCTGGCTACCTTTGCCAATTTGATTTTTCCAATCTATGTGTATATTAAAATCACCCATGATTATTCATAGAATCATAGAATCCCTACAGTGCAGAAGGAGGCCATTCGGCCCATTGAGCCTGCACCGACAACAATCCCACCCCAGGCCCTATCCCCACAAATTTATCCCACTAATCCCTCTAATCTACACATTCCCTGACCCTAAGGGGTAATTTAGCATGGCCAATCAACCTAACCCGTACATCTTTGGACTGTGGGAGGAAACCGGAGCACCCGGAGGAAACCCATGCAGACACGGGGAGAATGTGCAGACTCCACACAGACAGTGACCCAAGCTGGGAATCAAACCCAGGCCCCTGGAGCTGTGAGGCAGCAGTGCTAACCACTGTGCCGCCCGTACTGCCGTACCTTTCTTGCAAGCCCCCAGTATTTCCTGGTTTATACTGTGCCCCCCTGCGGAATTACTGCTTGAGGACCTATAGGTTACTCCTACCAAGTACTTCTTCCCTTTGCCATTTCTTATTTCTACCCAGACTGATTCCACATCTTGATCTCCCTTATGCTTATGTTATTTCTCATTACAGCACTGATCCCTTTCTTCACCAGCAAAGCTAAACCACCTCCTTTTCCTTTCAGTCTATCTTTCCAAAATGCTGAGTACCCTTGGATATTCAATTCCCAGACCTGGTCTCCTTGTAACCATATCTCAGTAATTGCCACCAAATCACACCCTTTTGTTTCTATTTGTGCCATTAACTCATTAATTTTTTTCCGGATGCTTTGTGTATTTAGATACAAAACTACAAAGAGTTATAGAACAAAGAGATCTAGGAGTATAGGTTCATAGCTCCTTGAAAGTGGTGTCACAGGTGGACAGGGTGGTGAAGAAGGCATTCGGCATGTTTGGTTTCATTGGTCAGAGGATGGTGAGTGTCTGGAACAAGCTGCCAGAGGCAGTAGTAGAGGCGGGTACAATTTTGTCTTTTCAAAAGCATTTAGAAAGTTACATGGGTAAGATGGGTACAGAGGGATATGGGCCAAATGTGGGCAATTGGGACTAGCTTAGTGGTAAAAACTGGGCGGCATGGACAAGTTGGGCCAAAGGGCCTGTTTCCATGCTGTAAACTTTTATGACTCTATGAAATGCCCAAGGTGTTTCACGGGAACATTATAAAATAAAATATTGCACCTGAGCCACTAAGGAGATATTAGGACAGATGGCCGAAAGCTTGGTCATGGCGGTCGGTTTTAAGAATCATAGAAATTAAACAGTGCAGAAGGAGGCCATTCAGCCCATCGAGTCTGCACCGATAACAATCCCACCCCAGAACCTATCCCCACAACCTCATACATTTACCCCGCTAATCCCTCTAACCTACACATCCCAGGACACTAAGGGGCAATTTAGCATGATCAATCAACCTAACCCACACATCTTTGGACTGTGGGAGGAAGGAGGAAGGAGGAAACCCACGCAGACACGGGGAGAATGTGCAAACTCCACACAGACAGTGATCCAAGCCGGGAATCGGACCCAGGTCCCTGGAGCTGTGAGGCAGTAGTGCTAACCACTGTGCTGCCCCTTAAGGAGCGTCTTAAAGGCAAAAAGTGAGGTAGAGTGGGTGGAGAGATTTAGGGAGGGATTTCCAGAGCTTGGGGCCAAGACAATTAAAGGCATGACTACCAATGATGGAGTAATTGAAGTTGGAGATTTTAGGCACACCAACAGTGCTGTTAGGGAAGGAGTTTCAGGTTTTTGACCCAGCAACAGTGGAGGAACGGTGATACATTTCCACATCAGGAGGGTGAGTCACTTGGAATGAAACTTCCAGACGGTGGTGTTCACAGGTATCTGCTGCTCTTTCCTTCTAGATGGTAGCAGTTGTGGGTTTGGAAGGTGCTGCTGAAGGAACCTTGGTGTGTTTTTGCAGTGCATCTTGTAGATGGTACACACTGCAGCCACTATTCGTTGGTGGTGAAGGGAGTGAATGTTTGTGGAATGGGTGTCAATCAAGTGGGCTGCTTTTTACTGGGTGGTATCAAGCTTCTTGAGTGTTGTTGGAGCTGCACTCATCCAGGCAAGTGGAGAGTATTCCATCACACTCCTGGCTTGTGCCTCTAGATGGTGGACAGGCTTTGGGAAGCCAGGAGGTGAGTTACTCGTGCGGGATTCCCAGTGTCTGACCTGCTCTTGCAGCCACAGTATTTATTTGGCTAGTCCAGTTCAGTTTCTGGTTAATGATAACCCCCCCAGGAGATTGAGCGGTGGGGGGTTCAGCGATGGTAATGCCACTGAATGTCAAGGGACGATGGTTAGATTCTCATTCTCAGACAGTCATTGCCTGACACTAGTGTGACACGAATGTTCCTTGTTCAGAGGAGCACTGACTGCAGTCAGTGGATAGGAGATAAAGGCAAGAATGGCTGTGAAGAAGAGAGAGAGAGCATCATATGACTATTGTAGTGAAGAACAGGAGATATACTACACATATAATGTAGAGGATAAAAGAAAGTGACAGAATAAAGTTTTGAAAAATGAAGAATGGAACTGGGTAATTTTTGCTTTCTCCACCTAGGCGGAGAGTGGCAGGGGAGACTGCCTGCTCATTACAGAGTTCGCTTAGCTGCCAGTCCATCAATTTTAACAGCAGAGGCAAATGGGCTCTATCAGTGGCAGCAATCCACTGCAACTTTTTACTGATCAAAGAGTGCGAGATATTGAACAAAGCATGCAAGACAAGCTGCAGAACACACGGCACATTGTTCCTACATTAATGAGTGTACAACTTACTGTATAGGAACAAGCAGAGAGGCAGGATTTACATAGAGATTACAGGATAAATTTCACAGGATGTGAAGAATGCAGCTATTGGGAATTGAATCAACATGTTACATAGTGTGTATAAAATGTCAAGCTCACAACATCCTGTATGTGAAACAGATCAAGAATCAATCTGGAACAATAGTTGTCTGGTAAGTGTGAATGTTAACAGCTTTTCAAATGAGAATTCTTCTCAACAGAAAAAAAGAGTTGGCCCAGTTCTGGACAATGAGGAAATATGGGATAAAATTGAGCTTTTGAATCCACTTCATCTTCACAAGGTTTAACGGGTCCAATTTTCAGTTACTGCCTTTTCAACTAATTACACAAAAATTAACTTCATACTTCCCATTTCTTGCATTGTATTGTTTGTTCATTATTATTACTATTTAGGCCAGTTTTCTTTCCAAATTTCCTTCCCTCATTGTGCAAAGGGTTTGGTTTTGTCCATTGACCGTTCAGTTAGCAAAAAGTGGGAATATTTTAATCTATTTGCCGGTCTCTCTTACCTGAAGTGCACATCATCTTCATAGACTTTTTCTTAATTTGATTAACATTTAATTTATGAGGTACACAAATAAACCATCGATTGGAATTGTAGCACTGGTGGCCATTTGGCCCACTTGTGTCTTTGTCGACTCTTGCGAGGCTAACTCAGCTAATCCCACTCCCCCACCCTTTTCCTGCAACCCTGCACTTTTTATCTTTGAGTGCTTATCCAATATCATTTTACAAAGCCACAATTGAATCTGCCTCCATCACAATCTCAGGCAGTCCTTTCCAGACGCTAACCACTCCCTGCATTAAGGAAATTCTTCCCATGTCATCTCTGGCTCCATTGGCAATCACCTTAAATCGGTGTCCTCTGGTCCTCAACCCTACTGCCAGTGGGAATTATTGACCCTGTCTGGACCCCTCATGATTTTGAATGCCACTATCAAAACTCCTCTCAACCTTCTCTTCTCCAAGGAGAACAGCCCCAGCTTCCTTGATCTAACCATGTAACTGAAGTTCCTCATCCCTGGAACTATTCTTATAAATTTTTGTTGCATCCTCTTGAAAGCCTTCACATCCTTCTGAAAGTGCAGCATCCGGAACTGAGCACAATACTCCAGTTGAGGCTAGTGTTTTCTAAAAGGTTCACCATAACTTCCTTGCTCTTGTATTCTATGACTCCATTTATAAAACTCAAGATCCGAATGCCTCCTTAGCCACTCTCTCAACCTTCCCTACCACCTTCAACAATTTGTCCACATATAGTCCCAGCTCCTTCTGCTCCTGCACCCACTTTTACAATTGTACCCTTTGTTTTATATTGCCTCTCCAGGGATCACTTCATACAGCTCTGCATTCAGTTTCATTTGCCACATGTCCATCCATTCCATCAGCCTGTTTATGTGCTTTTGAAGTCTTGCTAGATAGAATTCTACAGGTACAGCAATCAGTTAGGAAGGATAATGGCATGTTGACCTTCATTGCAAGAGGACTTGAGTACAGGAGCAAGGTATCTTATGCAGCTGTACAGGGTCTTGGTGAGACCTGGAGTGCTGTGTGCAGTTTTGGTCTCCTTACCTAAGAAAGGATGTACTTGCCATAGAGAGAGTGCAGTGAAGGTTCACCATACTGATTCCTGGGATGGCAGGATTATTGTATGAGGAGAGATTGGATTGACTTGTCCTAGAAGAATGAGAGGGAATCTCATTGAAACGTATAAAATTCAGACTGGATGCAGGGATATTGTTTCCTCTGGCTGGGAGGTCTAGAACAAGGGGTCACAGTCTGAAGATATGGGGTAGGCCATTTAGGACTGAGATTAAGAGAAATGTCTTCACACAGAGGATGGTGAACCTGTGGGATTCTCTACTACAGAAGGCTGTGGAGGTAAAGTCACTGTATATATTTAAGGAGGAAATAGATAGATTCTATACTCTAAAGATGTCAATGGTTATGGGGAGAGCGTGCGAGTATGGTGTTGAAATAGAGGATCAGCCATGATCATAATGAATGGTGGAGCAGGCTTGAAGGGCTGAATAGCCTATTCTTGGCTCCAATTTTCTATGTTTATATTACTATCTTATTCACATCTCACAATACTTCCAAGTTTTGCAAATGTTGAAATGATGCCCTGTACGCCAAAGTCTAGCTCATTACGGTCAATCAAGAAAAACAATGGTACCAAAGAATAGTATTCAGTTACCATTTACTGTCATTGCAGTTTATGACTTGCGAACAAAGCAGGAAGGCAGATCTGAGTTATACTGACAGCTCCCAGTTCCGGTCAAGAAATATGGAGTTTGGTGAATTCATGCACACAATAATGTAGCCACACTGCTAATGTTACAGGTTGAGGATCAATGCTCTGTCCTAACTTTGGACAGATTCCAGGAGGTCCAATGGAGCACCCCAAGAAATTTTATGAATGTGGTCCTGTCAAAGGAGGAGATAGAGCGATGAGTCTTGACTTCAGCTGAAAGACAAGGCTATGGATTAAGTGCTGGAAAATGGGATTCTAATAGATAGGTGTTTGATGGTCGGCATAGATACGATGGGCCAAAGGACCTCTTTCTGCACTGTAAAACTCTATTTCACTATGACTAAGTAGGAGAACACTGCGTGGAACATGAGGCTCAGCATAGGAGCCCAAGAGGAGCAAGACAAGAAAGATCAGAGATGCAGGTATTGATAAAAGTGACTTCACACCCCCAAATACATTGCATTGCTTGCTGCGAGTGTTCTACATTGCTATCATTAGTGTGATCTAATTGGGAAGACTTTGTCAGTGTTCATTTACAATCTGCCATTGGAGGCCATGGAGAGTGGGCCTCCCCCTCTTCAATTCCCTTGGTTCTCAGCATGACAACAAGGCTGAGATGGTCGTGTGGAAATTGGAAAGCACCAGCCCATTCCTGAATGCTGCGTGGAACATGGGGCTCAGAGTCTCACTGCCTTTGAAACTCCCACTGGCGCTGCACCTATGTTGGACAAGGATCTGTCGAGTGAATCCAATCAGAAGTTTTCTTTTGTTAACCTCTGCCTAACCATCACCTACCCCCTCCCCCCAGAAAAAATACAGCAATATTACCAATGCTCTGAGCTTCACCTTCCAAAGGGAATGAGGTCGTGCAGAAACAGATTGCCACTCGTCAAATATTGCAAAAATGCGCAGTGGAAGTTAATTCTGCAGACTGTATGCTATTGCTCCTTCCAAGGAACCCTCTGGGTGTTTATTTGCTTTGTTTTTATAATAGTTGATGATGTGGTCAGCTCAGGATACCTACAAAGAGCTGCGATCCAGTTAATAATGAGGTCATCTTTCCTTGTTGGTGAGACTTAGGCTATCTCTTTATATAGTGCGGACTTGGCACGCTATCAAAATGTTCTGTTGTGGTTTGAAACTTCTGCCTGGGCCTAAATCTGTTTCTAATTTTGGTGTTGGATTATTATCTCTCAAAGGAACAGGAACATCTGATAAAGCTGTGGTTACTGAGTGGAACAAACATTTTTCACTGCTGTCTTTTTTTTCAGTGTAGCTTTCTCATCTTCTGAGAAGAAAGCTGTACAATCCTGAAATGACTGTTGGCTAATTAACTTTTGAAAGTAATGATTTGAGGCTTTGTAGGTATTGTTTATCAGAAATCACTGGGCAAAATACTGCAAGGAATTTGTCTTGTTCCCAAAAATATGCATTGGAGCATACTTTTATAATATGCAGAGTTATGATCAAAGTGTCATTTTCTTCAAATAACAGGAATAATAAAATCTCCACAGTGGTTACTACAGAATCTTCCACGTGATATTTGTGTTTAGTTTGCTGTTCTTTAATGTGTTGTTATATTTCAAAGGTTGCATTCCTCATCTCTAGTTCCAATCATATGCTAATAGATTATTATCCTGTCTGGAGTTATCACAGACTCCAGAAACTGAACAAAATATGAGCAGCGTTTTTTTATGGCATACTGAAGCTAAGAATTATTTTGTAAAGAGTAGCATTTCATCTTCAAGATAAATGCGGGGTGGAATGGGACGGTGACGTGGTTAACTTTCAAGCAGACTTAGGGATTTTTTGCCTGCAGGATTGATTAAGTTGATTCAAAGTGAATTGAGGTATGAGGTGAGAGACAGTGAGGGAGCCTCAGCACCCAGTAAATCCAATATTCCTAGGTCCACACTTTCAAAATTGAAATCTACGAAGGACTCTTGGCAGGTGATGTTGGCAAGCAAACATTTTACACAGCGTCTTTGTCTGCGATTTTAGTGGCCACCTCAGCCCATTTCAAACAGGCTGTGCTAAAATATTGGACAGCAGAATGCCACACCAAAGCTAATGCTCCCAACTGCAATTTTTAGGTGAAGATGCTCTTCATCACAAAGGCATTTCAAGATTTGAAATGCAGCAATGCACATTGTTGCATTTACTTTGAACTTGCTCCGGTGTCTGGACAGATAAGAATGAGGCCATGTTGGTTTGAAAGTCAATTGAAAAGTCTAAAACAGTTCTGCTGTTTTAACTAAGTGAGCCCAAAAATAACTGTTGCTCTGTATGGTTCGATGCTGGGAAATAAAGCAATTTACTGATTTGTTTCTGGCCTCATCTTTTCCAATTGTTTCCTCAGCCCACCTTCCAAACGACTGAAAATGGAACACGAGGAGAGACAATGGTAATGATGAGCATAAAATCATTGCCGATTGTAAAAACCCATCTGGTTCACTACTGTCCTGATAATGTTTTCATAATCATGATTAGACTTTTTAAATTCCAGATTTTTTTTATTGAATTCACATTTTGCTATCTGCCATGGTGGGATTCAAACCCAGGTCCCTACAGCATTACCCAAGGGTCTCTGGATTACTCGTCCAGCAACAATACCACTACTCCACCACTTCCCCTGGCTTTGCAGAGGGCTAAAGATTAAGAAAGAACAAGCTTGCATTTATATCACACTTTGGGATGTCCTTGGGATCTCCCAAAGGCCTTCTCTAATGACTGGAATGGGTGGGTTGTCTTATGAGGAAAGATTGGACAGGTTAGGCTTATATCTGCTGGAGTTTAGAATTGTAAGTGGCGACTTGATTGAAACATATACGATCCTGAGGGGTAGTGACAGGGTGGATGTGGAGAGAATGTTTCTTCTTGTGGGGGGAATCTAGAACTAGGGGGTCACTGTTTAAAAATAAGGGGCCACCCATTTAAACTCATTGTTCCACAGGAGCAGGCTGAGGGTAAGGGAGCTTGTTTGTGCACTAATTTATTTAATTATTTTTCAGTTAAATTTGTGAAAAAAAATCGGAGGTTTTTTTTTCAAAACAGGAAATAGGCCCAGCAGCAGCCTGGGAAGGTTTTGGAGGGTTTAAAAGTAGGCCGCACTTTTGAGTGGGCAGCGTCGTTAGCGGGCAGCGGAGTGAGCAGGGGACAGAGTGAGAGCTGAAGGGCTTTGGCTCACAGGACTTTGGCGAAGGCGAGGAAGGTTGTTTGTTTTTCTTCGGTTACACCCCCTTTTCTGTTTTATCTCCCAAAAACTAAAAAGGACATGGCTGGTATGAGTGGGAGGCCAGTATACTGCATTCGGTGTGGGATGTGGGAGTTCCTGGAGACAACTTGCCTCCCGGAAGTCCATATCTGTGCCAGATGTGTGGAACTGCAACTCCTGAAGGATCGTGTAAGGGAGCTGGAGCTGAGGCTCGATGAACTCAGTTTAGTTAGGGAAAATGAGAGATTAATAGATAAAAGTTATAGTCAGGTAGTGACACCAGGGTCTCGGAAGGAAGACACGTGGGTCACAGTTAGGAGGGGTAATAGTCAGAAGGGTGATGTGCCAGAAAGTACCCCAGTGGCAGTCTCCCATAAAAGAAAGGGATGGGCAACAGATGGGAGAAGGGAAGGGAGTGAGCAGTCTGTGGAGGGATCCCCTGTGGTTGTCCCCCTCCAAAATAGGTATATTGTTTTGGATTCTGTGGAGGGGGATGACCCTCCAGGGGTAAGCCACGAGGACCAGATCGCCTCCATGGAGACAGGCTCAGGGGTCCGGAAGGGAAAGAAGGGGTTTAGGAGAGCGATAGTTGTGGGGGACGCAATGGTTAGAGGCACGGACAGGCGCTTCTGTGGGACTGAACGAGAATCCAGGATGGTAGTCTGCCTCCCTGGTGCCGGGGTACTGGATGTCTCTGAGAGGGTAGGAAGCATATTTAAAAAGGAAGGTAGTCAAACGGATGTGATTGTACACATTGGTGAAAATGATGTAGGTCGGAAGAGCAGGGGGGTCATACGAGAGAAATTCAGGGAGTTGGGTGCTAGGCTAAAAAGTAAGGCCTCCAGGGTAGCAATCTCTGGACTGCTCCCGGTGTCTAGTGCAAGTGAGGCTCGGAACAGGGAGATTCTACAGTTGAACGCGTGGCTAAAGGACTGGTGCAAGAGGGAGAGTTTTAAATTCATAGATAACTGGGAAATCTTCAAGTCAGGATGGCAACTGTACAGAAAGGATGGGTTACACCTCAACTGGAAGGGAGCAAATATCCTGGCTGGGAGTTTTGCTAGAGTGTTTCGGCAGGATTTAAACTAGTGTGGCAGGGGGGTGGGGAACAAAACAGGAGGTCAGTAAATACTGAGGCTGGGGTTGAGCTGGGGTAAGCACAGTAAGAAGTCTCACAACACCAGGTTAAAGTCCAACAGGTTTATTTGGTAGCAAATACCATAAGCTTTCGGAGCAATGCTCCTTCGTCAGGCCAGGGCAAGGCGAGCTAAGAAGAGGAGCACTCTGGAGGAGGATGACCTGACTGGGCCTGGAGGTCTGGAGTGCATCTGCTTCAATGCAAGGAGCATAACGGGTAAAACAGACGAACTTAGGGCCTTAATGCTTATGCGGAATTTGGATCTGGTTGCGGTGACGGAAACTTGGTTAAAAGGACAGGACTGGCAGCTGAATATTCCGGGGTATAAGTGTTTTAGGCGAGACAGAGGAGGGGCTAAAAAAGGTGGGGGAGTAGCGATATTAGTTAAGGAGCATATTACCGCGGTGCAGAGGGTAGACAACTTAGAGGGGTCATGTACTGAGTCGCTGTGGGTGGAACTCAGAAACAGGAAGGGTGCAGTCACTATGCTGGGGGTGTACTACAGACCACCCAACAGCCCACGGGAAGTGGAGGAAAGGATATGTCAGGAGATTCTGGATAGGTGCAGAAAAAATAGGGTTGTTGTAGTGGGGGACTTTAATTTCCCTGGCACAGACTGGAAAGTGCTTAGAGGTGGGGGTCCGGACGGGGAGGAATTTGTAAAATGCGTACTGGAAGGTTCTTTGGAACAGTATGTAGATAGCCCGACTAGAGAGGGGGCTATACTGGACCTAGTTCTGGGAAATGAGCCCGGTCAGGTCGTCAAAGTTTCGGTAGGGGAACATGTGGCAAATAGTGACCACAACTCTGTTAACTTTAGGATAGTAATGGACAAGGATGAGTGCTGTCCTACGGGCAGGGTGCTAAATTGGGGGAAGACTGACTATAGCCGGATTAGGCAGGAATTGGTGGATGTTGATTGGGAGAGGATGTTCGAGGGTAAGTCCGCGTCTGGCATGTGGGAGTCTTTTAAGGAACTATTGATAAGGCTGCAGGATAGGCATGTGCCTGTAAAAAGGAAAGATAGGAAAGGTAGGATTCGAGAGCCGTGGATAACCAGGGAAATTGAGGATCTGATTAAAATGAAAAGGGAGGCGTACGTTAAGTCCAGGCAACTGAAAACAGATGGAGCTCTGGAGGAATACAGAGAGAGTAGGAAAGATCTCAAACGGGGAGTTAGAAGGGCAAAAAGAGGTCACGAGATGTTCTTGGCAGGCAGGATTAAGGAGAATCCTAAGGCATTCTATTCATACGTTAGGAACAAAAGAGTTGTCAGGGAGAAAATCGGACCTCTCAGGGACAAAGGAGGGGAATTATGCTTAGAACCCAAGGGAATAGGGGAGATCCTAAATGAATACTTTGCATCGGTATTCACGAAGGAGAGGGGCGTGTTAACCGGGAGTGTCTCGGAGGGAGGTGTTGACCCGTTAGAGAAAATCTCCATTACAAGAGAGGAAGTGTTAGGTTTTTTAGGGAACATTAAAACTGACAAAGCCCCAGGGCCTGATGGCATCTATCCTCGACTGCTCAGGGAGACGAGAGATGAAATTGCTGGGCCTCTGACGGAAATCTTTGTCGCTTCTTTGGACACGGGTGAGGTCCCTGAGGATTGGAGGATAGCGAATGTGGTCCCGTTGTTTAAGAAGGGTAGCAGGGATAACCCAGGAAATTATAGGCCGGTGAGCTTGACGTCCGTGGTAGGGAAGTTGTTGGAGAGGATTCTTAGAGACAGGATGTATGTGCATTTAGAACGGAACAATCTCATTAGTGACAGACAGCATTGTTTTGTAAGAGGGAGGTCGTGCCTTACAAATTTGGTGGAGTTTTTTGAGGAAGTGACAAAAACGGTCGATGAAGGAAGGGCCGTGGATGTCGTCTATATGGATTTCAGTAAGGCATTTGACAAAGTCCCACATGGCAGGTTGGTTAAGAAGGTTAAGGCTCATGGGATACAAGGAGAAGTGGCTAGATGGGTGGAGAACTGGCTTGGCCATAGGAGACAGAGGGTAGTGGTCGAAGGGTCTTTTTCCGGCTGGAGGTCTGTGACCAGTGGTGTTCCGCAGGGCTCTGTACTGGGAACTCTGCTATTTGTGATATATATAAATGATTTGGAAGAAGGTGTAACTGGTGTAATCAGCAAGTTTGCGGATGACACGAAGATGGCTGGACTTGCGGATAGCGAAGAGCATTGTCGGGCAATACAGCAGGATATAAATAGGCTGGAAAATTGGGCGGAGAAGTGGCAGGTGGAGTTTAATCCGGATAAATGCGAAGTGATGCATTTTGGAAGAAATAATGTAGGGAGGAGTTATACAATAAATGGCAGAGTCATCAGGAGTATAGAAACACAGAGGGACCTAGGTGTGCAAGTCCACAAATCCTTGAAGGTGGCAACACAGGTGGAGAAGGTGGTGAAGAAGGCATATGGTATGCTTGCCTTTATAGGACGGGGTATAGAGTATAAAAGCTGGAGTCTGATGATGCAGCTGTATAGAACGCTGGTTAGGCCACATTTGGAGTACTACGTCCAGTTCTGGTCGCCGCACTACCAGAAGGACGTGGAGGCGTTAGAGAGAGTGCAGAGAAGGTTTACCAGGATGTTGCCTGGTATGGAGGGTCTTAGCTATGAGGAGAGATTGGGTAGACTGGGGTTGTTCTCCTTGGAAAGACGGAGAATGAGGGGAGATCTAATAGAGGTGTACAAGATTATGAAGGGTATAGATAGGGTGAACGGTGGGAAGCTTTTTCCCAGGTCAGAGGTGACGATCACGAGGGGTCACAGGCTCAAGGTGAGTGGGGCGAAGTATAACTCAGATATCAGAGGGACGTTTTTTACACAGAGGGTGGTGGGGGCCTGGAATGCGCTGCCAAGTAGGGTGGTGGAGGCAGGCACGCTGACATCGTTTAAGACTTACCTGGATAGTCACATGAGCAGCCTGGGAATGGAGGGATACAAACGATTGGTCTAGTTGGACCAAGGAGCGGCACAGGCTTGGAGGGCCGAAGGGCCTGTTTCCTGTGCTGTACTGTTCTTTGTTCTATGAGGAGAATTTATTTCTCTCAAAGGGTCATGAGTCTTTTGAATTCTCTTCCTCAAGAAGTGGTGGAAGCAGAGTCTTTGAATATTTTTAAGGCAGAGGTGGATAGATTCTTGGTAAGTAAGGGAATGATAAGTTATTGGGGGTAGGTGGGATTTGAGGTTACTATCAGCCATGATCTTATTAAATGGTAGAACGAGCTCAAGGGGCTGAATGGCCAGAAGAAAATCTCCTCCTTTTCAAATAGTGGCATCTTTGCATCCACCTAAAGAACAGGGACCTTGGTTTAACTTCCCATCTAAAAAATGGCATCGCCGACAGGACAGAACTCCCCCAAGACTGCGCTGTGATTGTGCGTTTAAGTCAGCAAGGGAGACCTGACACTATAACCAAAAGAATGAGGGAATAAGAACCTTACAAATGCATATAGATAGGTTAGGATAAAGCAGACGTGGAGCAGATGCTTCTGCTGGTGGGGCATTCTAGGACGAGAGGTCATAGTCTTAGGATAAGGGGCAGCAAATTTAAAACAGAGTTGAGGAGAAACTACTTCTCCCAAAGGGTTGTGAATCTGTGGAATTCACTACCCCAAAGTGCGGTGGATTCTGGGACAGTGAGTAAATTTAAGGAGGAGTTAGACAGATTTTTAATTGGTAATGGGTTGAAGGGTTATGGGGAGAAGGCAGGAAAATGGGGATGAGGAGCATATCAGCCATGATCAAATGGCGGAGCAGACTCGATGGGCCGGCTAATTGGTGGGACAGTTGAGGAACAGTGGAGGGTTTTTAAGGAGATTTTTCTCAGTACTCAGCAAAAATATATTCCAGTGAAAAAGAAGGAATGTAAGAAAAGGGATAACCAGCCATGGATAACTAAGGAAATAAAGGAGTGTATCAAATTAAAAACCAATGCATACAGAGTGGCCAAAATTAGTGGGGAACTCGAAGATTGGGAAGGCTTTAAAAAACAACAAAGAACTACTTACTAAGAAAGCAATAAAGGAAAGATAGATTATGAAAGTAAACTAGCACAAAATATAAAAACTGATAGTAAAAGTTTTTACAAATATATAAAACGGAAAAGATTGGCTAAAGTAAATGTTGGTCCCTTAGAAGATGAGAAGGGGGATTTAATAATAGGAAACGAGGAAATGGCCGAGCCTTAAACAAGTTTTTTGTGTCGGTCTTCACAGTGGAAGACACAACTAGCTTACCAATAATTGACGGTCATGGGACTGTAGAGGGTGAGGACCTTAAAACGATCACTATTACTAAAGAGGTAGTGCTGGGAAGGCTATTGGGACTAAAGGTAGACAAGTCCCCTGGTCCGGATGGAATGCATCCCAGGGTACTAAAAGAAACGGCAGAAGAAATAGCAAATGCATTAGTTGTAATTTATCAAAATTCACTGGACTCTGGGGAGGTGCCAGCTGATTGGAAAACAGCTAATGTAACGTCACTGTTTAAAAAACGAGGTAGACAAAAGGCAGGTAACTAAAGGCCGGTTAGCTTAACATCCGTAGTTGGGAAAATGCTGGTATCTATCATTAAGGAAGAAATAGCAGGACACCTGGAAAAGAATGGTTCAATCAAGCAGACGCAGCATGGATTCATGAAGGGAAAGTCATGTTTGACTAATTTACTGGAATTTTTTGAGGATATAACGAGTGCGGTTGACAGAGGGGAACCGGTGGATGTGGTGTATTTAGATTTCCAGAAGGCATTCGATAAGGTGCCTCACAAAAGGTTGCTGTATAAGATAAAGGTACACGGAGTTGGGGGTAAAGTGTTAGCGTGGATTGAGGATTGGCTATCTAACAGAAAGCAGAGAGTCGGAATAAATGGGTGCTTTTCTGGTTGGCAATCAGTGACTAGTGGCGTGCCGCAGGGATCGGTGCTGGGGCCTCAACTATTTACCATATACATAGATGATCTGGAGGAGGGAACTGAGTGTAGGGTAACAAAGTTTGCGGATGACACAAAGATGAGTGGGAAAGCAAATTGCGTGGAGGACACAGAGAGTCTGCAGAGAGATTTGGATAGGCTAAGGGAGTGGGCAAGGATCTGGCAGATGGAGTATAACATTGGTAAGTGTGAGGTTATCCACTTTGGAAGGAATAATAGTAAAATGGACTATTATTTAACCGGTGAAAAATTACAACATGCTACTGTGCAGAGGGACCTGGGGGTCCTTGAGGAAAAATCACAAAAACTCAGTTTGCAGGTGCAGCAGGTAATCAAGAAGGCAAATGGAATGTTGGCCTTTATCACGAGAGGGATGGAGTATAAAAGCAGGGAGGTCATGCTGCAACTGTACAGGGTACTGGTGAGGCCGCACCTAGAGTACTGTGTACAATTTTGGTCCCCTTATTTAAGAAAGGATATATTAGCTTTGGAGGGGGTACAGAGAAGGTTCACCAGGTTGATTCCAGAGATGAGGGGGTTAGCTTTTGAGGAGAGATTGAGTAGACTGGACCTGTACTCATTGGAGTTTAGAAGGTTGAGGGGAGACCTTATAGAGACATATAAGATAATGAAGGGGCTAGACAGGGTAGAAGCAGCGAGGTTACTTCCACTTACAATGGAAACAAAAACTAGGGGGCATAGCCTCAAAATACGGGGGAGTCAATTTAGAACAGAGTTGAGGAGGAACTTCTTCTCCCAGAGGGTAGTGAATCTTTGGATTTCTCTGCCCAATGAAGCAGTAGAGGCTACCTCGTTACATGTGTTTAAGTCACAGATAGATAGATTTTTAACCATTAAGGGAATTAAGGGTTATGGGGAGTGGGCGGGTAAGTGGAACTGAACCCACTATCAGGTCAGCCATGATCTTATTGAATGGCGGAGCAGGCTTGAGGGGCTAGATGGCCTACTCCTGCTCCTATTTCTTATGTTCTTATGAATGGCCTAATTCTGCTCCTATATCTTGTGAACTTATGAACTATAAGAAGCAAAATAGTTACCAATTGAGAAAATGTATGTTTATTTGGTACTTTAAACATGTGGAAGAAAAGGAAAAGTTATTGAATAAAGTTTCCCCGGAGATGCATTTGAAGCAATGAAAGTATTAAAACTATGATCAACATTGAGAATATTTTCAGTAACATGGATTGTTTATATAAAAAAACCAACAGGAATATTGGAAAAACCAAACATCTTTATTCCAATTGCAGCGGATGGCATTTTCTTTGTGATCTGTAACATATTTGCAAGTATTAATGATTGTCACTTCAAAGCCTACAAAACGAAAACATACTGCGTGCAGAGTTTGCAGCAGTACTGGGCAGATGTTTGTGTTTCCAGGGTCTGGGCAGTTTTATAATGCAATCCCAAACTGTGGCCACCATTAAAATGGCTGGAGTTGTATCAGCTGGTGGATGGGTCTCTTGTCAAGCCTAAAACTGAGGCAAGAGATACTTTTCTTACTATTTTTTCAAGGAGCGTTTGGGAGAGTACCTTTAACACCATGTCCAGTCTGACTTCCTATTTTATTTCGGTATATATTAACACCAATACTCAAATTAAGCAAATTGAACACTCCTCCCATTATAAATGATCCCCCCTGCCCCCTCTGCTGTGTGGGCCTCACAACCCCATGGCTAAAAGATCTGCAGCTGACATCCCTTATTTAGCCAGATTATGCAATACAGTGATGGGCAACCTCAGCTAGTGAGTGGGGTGCGTAAGTGACCCTCCTTCATCTCAGTGGGCTGCAAGATTGAAATTGGGCTTGTTCACAAACCATGTCCCCATGAATAAGATTAAATACGTTTAATACACACCCCCGAATATTTCATAACGAGTTATAGAAAATGATTAATCATTCATACATTAATAGAACTATCGGCAACTTCAAATGGTAAAAACAAAAGAAATATTGACACTTTGGACACAGAGGGAACGCACGGTTCTCACACTCAATGTTGAGTGTAATCAGCACACACCTCACTTCACTCACCCTTGCTTTACGTGCAAATCACTTCAGTCACACCGGTAGGAAATAAAACTACACAGACGGAAATCAGCAGAATGTGGCAACCCTGCGCCTGGAGCAATGGTCAACAAAATGTCTCATGGGGCCGCACTCAGAACCCAGATGAGCCACATGTGGCCCCAGGCACAGGTTACCCACTATTGATCCAGTAGCTGAGTCCATTCCCCTGTCTCCTGGGTTGCATGGTGCCAGGACTGCTCTTCCTGTAATTTGGACCTTTACATTTTGCGCATGTGTGAATTTTGAACTCTCCTCCTGTCTGCACGCTCCCTCAGCTCTGTGGCATGAAAGGTCATGATGTGGAGATGAAAGGTAAACATTGGCCAGTACTTCGGGTGAACTCGCCAGCTCTTCCTTTACACCCAGCTGAGGAATCAAGTGAGGCCTAGGGTTAATGTGGCACCCTGACAATAATGCAGCACTCCCTCAGTACTGAACTGGAGTGGCTGCCCAAAATCTGTGCTCACATCTCTGCAGTGGGACTAGATTCAACACGGTGGGCTTATTTAACTACAGCTCAATTCCATGACAATAAATTACTCCCAGCGCACCATAGGCTATTAGCACAAAGGCCTGCGAAGGGCCATTGAATTCAGTTCTGCAAATACCAAACTGAAGCACAGAATTCCAATATACCAAACTGTGTCCCAATTACTCTTGTAGAATTCAATTCCTGAACATCAAATATAGCTTGATCATGTGCTTTCAATGCTCAGCAGACAAAGTGTAGTCTGTCCACTGCCAAATCTTTTCCAGAAACAGCAGTGTAGTTCAAGAGTCTAATCACTTTTGTGTAAAGTATGTTTTCGTTAAGTATTCTTATATTGGTCTTGTTTGGATTGAATTGCTGAATGATTAAATGGGCTGTGGTACAAAGATTTGCAAATTGGCTATCGTTATCTGCAGCATTTATAGAAAGTCTGATCCAAGCATAATTTTGATCCCAGGATAAAATTTCCTGGCAAGTTGCGTGGGCTCTTTATTAGATTTCAATTGGAAATGGAAATGAGGCAGAGAGGACACAGGCAGTACGATGCGAATGGAAGGCACACAGGGCAATTTCTGGAAAGCTCTTGGGACAGGCGGGGGGGTTGCTGGTGAGGTGAAAAGATTTCCTTGCATCACCTTTTGGAACCAATTTTGTGCCTCAGGAAGCTTGATCACTGGGAGATGCTCAGATCAGTTGGCCCGGAGTATTTGGGTGCTGATTTGGGCTAAGGGGAGTTCTATTTGCTTTCACTCTCTCACCCCAGAGGGCAAGGAAAGCCCAGGAGGCAGGTGGCAGTCAACAAATTGCAGGCATGGATGCCATCCCTGCTGCGTCTCGTCAGGACTTGTCACTATCGCAGGACTTGTGTTTATGGAGCATAAAACATCCATCAAGACATGTCGAAAGACACTGAGCAGCTTCACAAAGTCAGGAGCCATGGAGTTGCATTCCCCACAAGGGGGAGAATCTGCAGGCAACATCTGGAACAGAGAACATTTGGAACCCTTCCCAAAGAAAAGATTAGTGTGGAATGAAGTGTTCCAGCTACCAGATCCTTCTGATCCGCCACAGGAAAAGTCCGCCACATCAAGACAACATGCAGTACATACCTGCATCCAACACGACATGAACAAGATCTGCAAGGAGGCAAGGTTTTCCTGTGGACTGGGCTCACTGCTTACCCGGGTTCCATCACTCATTGGAGTTTGTAACACACTCCTGGTTGGCTTCCACTTTCTAACTCCTCTAAATTTGAGGTCATCCAAAACTCTGCTACCCGTGTCCTTACTCACACCAAGGGCAGCAAACTCTGATCTCGTTCGTGGCCACTCCGCTGAAAGTGAGAATGGAGAATTTGGCATTCCAGCCAAAACTCCATTCACTTTAAGAAGCATCGGAGAAATACCATAAGACCATAAGACATAGGAGCGGAAGTAAGGCCATTCGGCCCATCGAGTCCACTCCACCATTCAATCATGGTTGATTTCAACTCCATTTACCCGCTCTCTCCCCATAGCCCTTAATTCCTCGAGAAATCAAGAATGAGCTGTATTCAGGAGGTTTTCAGCGCAAGTCCTGTTCCCTCTTCTCTGATTTATATTGGTTCCCGGTCGAGCAATGCCCCGATTTGAAATAAATATAGAAGTGAAAAGCTGCAGGTGCTGGGAATCTGAAATAAAAACAGAAAATGCTGGAAATACTCGACAAGTCCAACAGCACCTGAGAAACAGAGTTCATGGGCAGGATTTTCTGGCCTTTCACGCCGGCAGGATCTTCCAGTCCCGCTAAAGTCAACCCCTTGTGGCGTTTTCTCCAACAGCAAGGCAGGCAAGCTATGCAAACTGTCGTAGGCATTGGTGGGACTGGAAGACCTCACCAGTGGCCAATGCCGAGCCGCCCCTACTGCCAGAAAGCACACTGGGGGGTGGGGGGAGTTGGAGAATCCCAACCAATAATTCAAGTCCATGCCCCTTCATCAGAAGAAGCCTTGATTTGTGGCTCTCATCCTTGTTTTCAAATCCCTCCAAGGTCTCACCCCTCTTTCTCTCTATAATCTCCTTCAGCCCCACAGCTTTCCGTGATCTCTGCAACTTCTCTCATTCCAGGTTCTTGAGCATCCCCACCTTTAATCGCTCCATCATTGGTGACTGTGGCTTCAGCTGTCTGGGCCCCAAGCTCTGGAATTCTCTCCCCAAAACTCTCCACCTCACCATCTTTCTTTAGCTGACCTAAGGCCCTCAGGTCCAGCAACACTATTCATGTCATGAAACTCTACAGACAATACTTGCACCATGTTTGGAAAAATCCCTTTCCAATATACCCAATTTCAGAACTGGTTACCATCACCATGACCAGAGCAGTCATGGTAATTCAGAGGTTCTTTTCATTCGTTCAGGGGATTGGGCATTGCTGGCAAGACCAGCATTTGTTTTTCATCCCTAAATGCCCTTGAACTGAGTAGTTTGCTGGGCCATTTCAGAGAGAAGCTGAATCAACCACATTGCTGTGGCTCTGGAGTCACATGTAGGCCAGACCAGGTAAGGATGGTAGATTTCCTTCTCTAAAGGACATTAGTGAACCAGATGGGTTTTTCCGACAATCAATGTCAGTTGTCATGGTCACCATTACTTTTATATTCCAGATTTTGTTTTTTCAGTAATTCCACCAGCTGACGTGGAGTCAGTCCAGTGGCATTACCACTAAGCGACTGTCTCCCTTTTGACTAAATTCAATCCTATTGGATGGAAGATGGAAAGATAATGATGTAGCCCTATTCTGTACTTAACTGATTAAATCTATATGTACTTCAGTGCCTGTAATGTCGGAATGATGTATTGATTTCTAATTTTAATTGAACATTACCCAACCACTACTTTCCTGTTACCTGCTGAATTTGTCGTTTTTTGTTACTACATGATTGTTACATGTTTGTATGTATTTAATCTGATTATTTAGCCTAGCAGATGAAATATAATGTGGAGAAAGGTGAGGTTATCCCCTTTGGTAGGAAAAACAGAAATCAGGAGTAGTTGTTAAATGCTGAGAGGTTGGAAAGTGTTGAAGCTCAAAGGGACTTGTCTATCCTTGTTTACTGAAAGATGACATGCAGGTACAGCAAGCATTTAAAAAGGCAAATGATAAGTGGGCCTTTATTGCATGAGGATTTGAGTACAGGGGTAAGAAGGTGTCTTACTGCAATTATATAGAGCCTTGTTGGGACGGAACCTGGAGTATTAGAACATAGAACATAGAAAAGCTACAGCACAAACAGGCCCTTCGGCCCACAAGTTGCGCCGAACATGTCGCTACCTACTAGGCTTACCTATAACCCTCTATCTTACTAACTTCCATGAACTTATCCAAAAGTCTCTTAAAAGACCCTATCGAATCCGCCTCCACCACCACTACCGGCAGCCGATTCCACACACCCACCACCCTCTGAGTGAAAAACTTACCCCTAACATCTCCTCTGTACCTACTCCCCAGCACCCTAAACCTGTGACCTCTTGTGGCAACCATTTCAGCCCTGGATAAAAACCTCTGAGAATCCATTCTATCAATACCTCTCAACATCTTATACACCTCTATATCAGGTCACCTCTCATCCTTCGCCTCTCCAAGGAGAAAAGATCTAGCTCTCTCAACCTATCCTCATAAGGCATGCCACCTAATCCAGGCAACATCCTTGTAAATCTCCTCTGCACCCTTTCTATGGCTTCCACATCCTATTGTGCGCAGTTTTGGTCTCCTTACCTAAAGAAAGATATACATGCTATAGGAGTGCAACGAAGATTCACTAAGTTAATTCCTGGAATGGAGGGATTGTCCTGTGAGGAACGATTAAATAGACTAGGGCGGCACGGTGGCACAGTGGTTAGCACTGCTGCTTCACAGCGCCAAGAACCTGGGTTCAATTCCCGGCTCGGGTCACTGTCTGTGTGGAGTTTGCATGTTCTCCCCGTGTCTGCGTGGGCTTCCTCCGGTTTCCTCCCACACTCCAAAGATGTGCAGGTTAGGTGGATTGGCCATGCTAAATTGCCCCTTAGTGTCAGGGGGACTAGCTAGGGTAAATGCATGGGGTTAGGGCCTGGGTGGGTTTGTGGTCGGTGCAGACTTGATGGGCCGAACGGCCTCCTTCTGCACTGTAGGGATTCTATGATTTATTCTCTGGAGTTTAGGTGATTGCATTCAAACATACAAAATTCTTATAGGGCTAGACAGGGTAGTTGCAGGGAAGATGCTTCTTCTGGCTGGGGAGTCTCGAACTAGCGTACACAGTCTCAGAATAAGGGGCAAACAATTTTGGACCTAGATGAGGAAGTGTTCCTCTCCTCCCCCCACTCCCCTCCTGCCTACCTCTCCATCCCATCAAATCCCATTTACTCCCCTCACTTCCCTCTCCCACTTTGCATTACTCCCCCCTCACTCCTTCCGCCTCACTTCCCTTTCCCCTCACTCCTCCCCACTCCCACTTCTTGTCACTCTCACTCTCATTCCCTTGCCCATCACCCCCTCACGTCCCACCTCCTCACTCCCCTCTCCCCCATACTCCCACTTCCCGTCAACCCCCCCCCCCCACAGTCTCTTCCTCCTCACCTCCTCCCCACTCAACCTCCCCCTGCCCTCTCACTCGACTCCCTGAGGTGATGCTTAACGCCCAATGAGGGAAGTCAAACTCACACCAGATGATATTGTGCTGTCCCATGGAGTTGGGGGATGAGAATTTCCACACCCTGTGGAATCTCCCACATGTTGAATTTTCATGTCACAGTTGACCAGAGGCACAAACCGGAGACCAGAACAGATGCCCAATCTTGGAGGCAAGTCAAAGCCCAGCAGCCGATGTCAGAGTGACTTTGGACCAGATCGCTCAGCAGGTCACTCACAGGCTCTCTTAGCTGCCGATGGCCAAATCATTGGACAGAAAAAGAGAAGTTTACAAAGCATTACATCAGAGAGACACACTCACTCTCAGAAAAATAAAAGCAAAATTCATTCTTGCAAAGTCTTTCAATTTTATCCAATAAACTTAAAAAAATAGACTGCAATGTGCTTTGCATGTTTTGGGCTAAGACATTTGAAGCAAATCTATTCCTAGTCATGTCCTTCATATGATTTTCTTTTAACCAACTTTCCTGCAAAGGGATTTTCCAGTGCCTCTGGGGATGTAGGGATCTGGAGCGGTTGACTTTTAAGTCAGCAAGCTTTCAGACAGCATAATACAGTCAAATGTCATTTTTCAATCGGATGTGCCGCTCTGGGCCTGGCCTGTGGATGTAACAAATCCAACAGGTTTTCAGCTTGAAGCAAATAAATGGTTTATTTGGTGTTTAGGTGGGGCATGATTCATCTGACTGCTGAACATGAATAACTGCATCTGTCTGAACACTTTTTGTGGTTTGGGAAATGGTGGCATTTGAATTGGATAAAATTAAAATAGTTGAAAACATTTTCAGCCAAAGTAATGTATTGATAAGGTTTGCTTTTTCCTCTCGTTTGGGGGCGATCTCTGGTGTCGTTGTGTACCCGGTGGCAATGGGGTGAAGTAGGCTTTTATTTTTAAGTTCGATCACCCAGAAAAAAAACATAAAGTGTCAGAAATTTGTCAAGTGAGCTCAAAAAGCACTGAATGAGGAGGTGCCAATTGGCCCACTCCTTGCAAGCCAACAGTGTACAATCGATATTGGTTGTTGGCTTTCCCTGAGGAAGGTGATGTTTTACCAGTGAGCCCATTGCATCTTCTTGGCATTTGCTCGAGGGTAAAGCTCTGCTAGATACCAGAGAGGCAGCTTTAACGAAGCGATTGAGAAGATCTAGAAGCATGATTACTAACAGTGTGAAACACAAAATGGAATTGATATTTATTTATTTGACTATCACAAGTAGGCTTACATTAACACTGCAATGAAGTTACTGTGAAAATCCCCTATTCGCCACACTCCGGCGCCTGTTCGGGTACACTGAGGGAGAATTTAGCATGGCCAATGCACTTAACCAGCACGTGTTTCAGACTGTGGGAGGAAACTGGAGCACCCGGAGGAAACCCACACACACATGGGGAGAACGTGCAGACTCCACACAGACAGAGACCTAAGCCGGGAATTGAAACCTGGTCCCTGGCACTGTGAGGCACCAGTCCTAACCACTGTGTCACCGTGCCGCCCACTATGCACTCCTGGGACAAAAAACCCATGGAATAACAATCTATATTTATGCAGCACATTTAATGTAATAAAATGTCCCAAGGAATATTACAAAACAAAGTGTGAAGCCGAGCCACATAAGGAGATCTTCAGGCAGATGGTCAAAAAGGTAGGTTTTAAGGACTGTCTTAAAAGAAGGAAAGCAATTTGGAGAGGGAATTCCAGAGATTAGAGCTCCAGGCAACAGAAGGCAAGTCAAAGTCCAGATCCCTACATCCCCAGAGGCACTGGAAAATCCCTTTGCAGGAAAGTTGGTTAAAAGAAAATCATATGAAGGACATGACTAGGAATAGATTTGCTTCAAATGTCTTAGCCCAAAACATGCAAAGCACATTGCAGTCTTTTAAAAAATTTATTGTATAAAATTGGAAGACATTGCGAGAGTGAATTTTGCTTTTATTTTTCTGACAGCGAGCATGTCTCTCTGATGTACTATACCAGATGTTGGCCTCTGGTATAGTACCAGAAGATTGGAGGTTAGCGAATGTTGTCCCATTGTTTAAGAAGGGGAACAGAGACTTCCCCGGGAATTATAGACCGGTGAGTCTCACTTCTGTTGTCGGCAAGATGTTGGAAAAAATTATAAGGGATAGGATTTATAGTTATTTGGAGAGTAATGAATTGATAGGTGATAGTCAGCATGGTTTTGTGGCAGGTAGGTCGTGCCTTACTAACCTTATTGAGTTTTTTGAGAAAGTGACCAAGGAGGTGGATGGGGGCAAGGCAGTGGACGTGGTATATATGGATTTTAGTAAGGCGTTTGATAAGGTTCACCATGGTAGGCTTCTGCAGAAAATGCAGATGTATGGGATTGGGGGTGATCTAGGAAATTGGATCAGGAATTGGCTAGCGGATAGGAAACAGAGGGTGGTGGTTGATAGTAAATATTCATCATGGAGTGCGGTTACAAGTGGTGTACCTCAGGGATCTGTTTTGGGGCCACTGCTGTTTGTAATATTTATTAATGATCTGGATGAGGGTATAGTTGGGTGGATTAGCAAATTTGCTGATGACACCAAAGTCGGTGGTGTGGTAGACAGTGAGGAAGGGTGTCGTAGTTTGCAGGAAGACTTAGACAGGTTGCAAAGTTGGGCCGAGAGGTGGCGGATGGAGTTTAATGCGGAGAAGTGTGAGGTAATTCACTTTGGTAGGAATAACAGATGTGTTGAGTATAGGGCTAACGGGAGGACTTTGAATAGTGTGGAGGAGCAGAGGGATCTAGGTGTATGTGTGCATAGATCCCTGAAAGTTGGGAATCAAGTAGATAAGGTTGTTAAGAAGGCATATGGTGTCTTGGCGTTTATTGGTAGGGGGATTGAATTTAGGAGTCGTAGCGTTATGTTGCAACTGTACACAACTCTGGTGCGGCCGCACTTGGAGTACTGTGTGCAGTTCTGGTCCCCACATTACAGGAAGGATGTGGAGGCTTTGGAGAGGGTGCAGAGGAGGTTTACCAGGATGTTGCCTGGTATGGAGGGGAGATCCTATGAGGAGAGGCTGAGGGATTTGGGATTGTTTTCGCTGGAAAGGCGGCGGCTAAGAGGGGATCTTATTGAAACATATAAGATGATTAGAGGTTTAGATAGGGTGGATAGTGATAGCCTTTTTCCTCTGATGGAGAAATCCAGCACGAGGGGGCATGGCTTTAAATTGAGGGGGGGTAGTTATAGAACCGATGTCAGGGGTAGGTTCTTTACCCAGAGGGTGGTGAGGGATTGGAATGCCCTGCCAGCATCAGTAGTAAATGCGCCTAGTTTGGGGGCGTTTAAGAGATCCGTAGATAGGTTCATGGACGAAAAGAAATTGGTTTAGGTTGGAGGGTCACAGTTTTTTTTTTAACTGGTCGGTGCAACATCGTGGGCCGAAGGGCCTGTTCTGCGCTGTAATGTTCTATGTTCTATGTATTGCTTTTTAAAATTCTCCCTTTTTTTTGTCCAATGATTAGGCCATTGGCAGTTAAGAGAGCCTGTGAGTGACCTGCTGAGGGATCTGATCCAAAGTCACTGCCACCAGCTGCCACCAATGGTGGAGCGATTAAAATTGGGGATGTTCAAGAGGCCAGTATTAGAGGTGCATAGAGATATTCGGAGGAGATATCAGAGTAAGAGAGGGACAAGGTTATGGGAGGATTTGAAATATGGGAGGCCAACAAGGAGTGCATTGGGGTAGCTGAGTTTAGCGGTAACAAATTGGCATAAATGAGCATTTCAGCAGCAGAGGAGCTGAGGGAGGATGGCTTTGGGTGATATTACAGAGGTGAAAACAGTCTGAGCAATGATCTTCCCTCGGAACATAGGCCTTGAAAGTTTTGACCAGAAGTTAAAAGGCCTGGCCTTCCTGAACCCTAAATGGGAGCCAATTAGGTAGCAGCAATCAAATCTACTTGTGAATCAGAGGGTGCTAAAAGGTGCTATTGGTTACAGCAAGTCGGTGAGAGTTGGTGCTGACTCAATGGGCCGAACGTCCTCCTTCTGCACTGTCAGGATTCTGTGAAGAGGTGGTACAGTAACACCGACAGCAGGTCTTACTGCACTTTTCCTCGCTCTTTTCCTGTTTCCTCACCTCCATTTAAAGTCCACAATTAATTTGTCACTTGTCCAGATCTTGACACTCTTCAATGTTTATTATGCTGAGCTAAAATTATGATGTGGAGATGCCGGCGTTGGACTGGGGTAAACACAGTAAGAAGTTCAACAACACCAGGTTAAAGTTCAACAGGTTTATTTGGTAGCAAAAGCCACACAAGCTTTCGGAGCTCTGGAGCTCCGAAAGCTTGTGTGGCTTTTGCTACCAAATAAACCTGTTGGACTTTAACCTGGTGTTGTTAAACTTCTTACTGAGCTAAAATTAAGCAGACAACAAATACAAGTTCTTTAAATGAAGCACTAATTATTTATCAAGGTGTTGTAGAAAGTGCCAATTTATTTGGCAAAGGGTCTATTTTTGTTGGCCAAATCTATTTTGTATTACCCATCCCTGGGGGCATTTGTAAGCTGAGCACTGCCAAAAGTAGATATTGAATTTCATGAAATAAAAGCAAAATACTGCAGATGCTGGAAATCTGAAATAAAAACAGCAAGTGCAGGAAAATCTCAGCAGGTCTGGTAGCATCTGCGGAGAAACAGAATTATGGGGCTGGATTCTACAGCCTTGCTTGAATGAGACCAGAAATTCCTGCCCCAAGTCAACGGACATTTCCGTTGTCTGCCCCTTGCCCGCTCCGATTCCGTGGCGGGTGAGGTGGTAGAATTCCGACGAATGTTTCACGTCTGTATGACTCTTCTTCAGAACTAAAGAGGGATAGAAATGTGATGGTTTATATAGTAGGAGAGGGGGGTGGAGAAGATGGAACAGATTAGAAGGTCAGGAATAGGTAGGAACTATGGGGAGATTGACAAAGATGTCATGGGCACAAGACAAAGGGAGTATTTAGGGCTAAAGAAGGTGCTGATAGTGGCATAAAGGTAAGATAGCAGAAAGTGTTACTAGGAAAGCAAAGGTCAGTACTCAGTGAAAGCAAAACTAAAGAACATGTGACAGAAGGTTCGGTGGACAGGAGTTAACGCTGGGACAATCAAAGAAAACAAAAAAGGGCTCAAGATGGAGGAGAAAGTTCACAGTCTAAGGTTGTTGAATTCAATGTTGAGTCCAAAAGACTGTAACGTGCCTAAGATGAAGTGCTTTTCTTCCAGTTAGCATTGGGCTACACTGGAGCATTGCCAAGGACGGACATGTGGGCATAAGAGGAAGATGGTGGTTAAAACGGCAAGCGACAGAAAGGCTGGGGTCATGCTTGCAGACTGAACAAAGGTGTTCTGCAAAGCGGTCACCCAGTCTGTGTTTCGTCTCCTCAATGCTCATCACCGCAGAGAAGACTGCACTGGGAGCAGTGAATACAGTAGATCTAAGTCTAAGCCAGCACTTGTGCAAACATTTCTTTCATTGTAAGCTAATGGTACTTTGTTATGCTGCTTCCAATGCGGTTTACCATTGTGTGGCAAGAGACAGATGCGTGGCTAAGGTTTACCACACAGTGAATGATCGCATTTGTGTCTCAGAGGGAGCTAGGCATTTTCCCCACTGCAGCAGAAAGAAATCGTTGATGGTCTTCTCACTTTGGCCTGCTGCTTCAAGTGGCTGCCTTCTGGCTGCCTTTGTCTTGTGCTCTTCAGACCCTGTGAGACCTCCAAGAGGGTTTAGAAGGGTTGGCCTCATTAGCAATCTCTTTAGTTGTTTGTACTGTTGACAATGCCTTGTACACATCAAGACAGCAGACCACCAAGAGCGCGCCAAGCTTTGTAGGAGTCCCGCATATGGAGAAAGAACTGAGAACCACATCAATGCACAGTTTATTTAGTGGAGTTCATTGAGAAAAGGCACAAGAGGAAGTCCCCAGACCAGGCATAGAATGAGAAATGTCCAACTCAGACAGAGGGAAGAGAAACAAAATGAATTAGTTGCAAACAAATGTTGCTTTTTGCCCCTGCCTATTTTCTGTTCCAGGGACTTTTCTATGTGGCTGGAATTCCTGGGCTACTCTTGCTCATTCACAACCGAATATCCATTAAGAAAAAGCTGAACTGTCTATTTTGTGCTGTGCTGTGGAAACAACGACATTGTTCCGAATGTAAGCAGTCAATATTTTTTTTATTCATTCATGGGACATGAGCGTTGTTGGCTAGCCAGCATTTATTGCCCATCCCTAGTTTCCCTTGAGAAGGCGGTGATGAGCTGCCTTCTTGAATCGCTGCAGTCCATGTGCCGTTAGAGAGGGAATTCCAGGATTTTGACCCAGCGACTGCAAAGGAACCATGATATATTTCCAAGTCAGGCTGATGAGTGGCTTGGAGGGGAACTTGCAGGTGTTGATGTTCCCGTTTATCTGCTGCCCTTGTCCTTCTAGATGGAAGTGGTCGTGGGTTTGGAAGGTGCTGTCTAAGGATCTTTGGTGAATTGCTGCAGTGCATCTTGTAGATAGTACACACTGCTGCTACTGAGCATCGGTGGTAGAGGGATTGAATGTTTGTAGATGTGGTGCCAATCAAGAGGGCTGCTTTATCCTGGATGGTATTGAGCTTGTGTGTTGTTGGAGCTGCACCCATCCAGGCAAGTGGGGACTATTCCATCACACTCCTGATTTGTGCCTTGTAGATGGTGGATAGGCTTTGGAGAGTCAGGAGGTGAGTTACTCGCTGCAGTATTCTGAGCCTCTGACCTGCTCTTGTAGCCACTGTGTTTATGTGGTGAGTCCAGTTGAGTTTCTGGTCAATGGTAACCCCAGGGATGTTGACAGTGGGGGATTCAGTGATGGTTACACCATTGAATGTCAAGGGGTGGTGGTTAGAGTGTCTCCGATTGGTGATGATCATTGCCTGGCATTTGTGTGGTGTGAATGTTACTTGCCACTTGTCAGCCCAAGCCTGGATATTGTCCAGGTCTTGCTGCATTGGGACATGAACTGCTTCAGTATCTGAGCAGTCGCGAATAGTGCTGATCATTGTGCAATCATCGGCAAACATCCCCACTTCTGACTTTATGATGGAAGGAAGGTCACTGATGAAACAGCTGAAGATTGTTGGGCCTAGGACACTACCCTGAGGGACTCCTGCAGAGATGTCCTAGAGCTGAGTTGACTGGCCCTCCACACCCATCTTCCTATGTACCAGGTATGACTCCAACCAGCGGAGAGTTTGCCCCCTGAGACCCATTGATTCCAGTTTCGCTAGAGCTCCATGATGCCACGCTCGGTCGAATGCGGCCTTGATGTCAAGGGCTGTCACTCTCACCTCACCTCTGGAATTCAGCTCTTTTGTCCATGTTTGAACCAAGGCTGTAATGAGGTCAGGAGCTGAGTGACCCTGGTGGAACCCAAACTGGGCGTCACTGAGCAGGTTATTGCTGAGCAGGTGCTGCTTGATAGCACTGCTGATGACCCCTTCCATCACTTCACTGAGGATCGAGAGTAGGCTGATTGGGCGGTAAATAGCTGGGTTGGATTAGTCCTGCTTTTTGTGCACAGGACATACCTGGGCAATTTCCATATTGTTGGGTAGATGCCAGTGTTGTAACTGTACTGGAAGAACTTGGCAAGGGGAGCGGCAAGTTCTGGAGCACAAGTCTTCAGTTCTATTGCTGGAATGTTATCAGGGCCCATTGCCTTTGCAGTATCCAGTACCTTCAGCTGTTTCTTGATATCACCTGGAGTGAATCGAATTGGCTGAAGACTGGCATCTGAGATGCTGGGGACCACTGGAAGAGGCTGAGATGGATAATCCACTCGGCACTTCTGGCTGAAGTTTGCTGCTTCAGTCTTATCTTTTGCACTGATGTGCTGGGCTCCGCCATCATTGAGGATGGGGATATTTGTGGAGCCTCCTCCAGTGAGTTGTTTAATTGTCCATCACCATTCTCGACTGGATGTGGAAGGACTGCAGAGCTTAGATCTGATCCGCTGGTTATATTATGTTCTTGTATCATCATAATTGGCTCCAATTGACATCAACTTCCATATAGCTGAACTTTAATGTCAGCTTTAGCTCAGTTAGCACGACTCTGGTCTGGAAACCAGCAAGTTTTGGGTTCAAGTTTCCCTCTAGGACTTGAGCACAAAAATCTCAGCTGATATTCCAAGGGAGTGCTGCACTTTCTGTGGTGCTGTCTTTTGAATGAGGCATTGAAGCAGAGGCTTTGTCCTCTCCCTCAGATCCCAAGGCACTCTTTGAAAAAGAACAGGGGAGTTATCGCTGGCATCCTGGCCCCTCAACCAACATCAGATTATCTGGTTATTATCACACTGTCGTTTGGGGAGTTTAATTGCAGTGCTCCAATTGGCTGCTGTGTTTCTTCTGTTACCATGGGGACTACAGTTCAAAAGTACATCATTGGCTGTAAGGCACTTTGGGATGTCATGAAGGGTGATATATAAATGCAATTCTCTCTCTTTTCACTATTCCACCCTACCAATGAAACAGAAAAACCATCTTGAAACTCGAATGTAAAATCTGTGCAGCCTGAATAGGCCCAACTAGTGAAGTGGGTTCCTCACCATGTGATTCCGCCATCCTCAGTGTCTCCATCTATATTAGCCTCGGAAAAATGTCCTGAATAAAAAGCTAACTATACTGGGATGGCAAAATATTGTCCCACTCACGCACTACATGGAATTGAATTTGTTGACAACAGCCTCCTGAATTTGGCAGAGAATAGAACTAGAATAGAACTAACTAGGCTGAGTTTCTATCTCACTGCATTCCCTCAATATAACTTGGCAATCGCCCTTTCCTTTTTAATCCACCACTTCAGCTTGTCAGAGCAGCTTCTGAGGGGCTGCTTGTAGGATGCAGGACATCAGCCATTTGTTCCTGAAGAAGTTGCAATGTTGCAGGGGAAAATAAATGAGTGTTAAAATCTCAGTTGGCTTTGGGCCAGACATCATGCACCAATGATAATGTTTAATGTTTCTGCCTTCCAATACTCTCCTGGCTTTGCGTTCTCCACCGCACATAAACTTGAGCTCACACAAAAGTTTGCTGCCTTGGGATGTTTTACTCATTTATTCATTCATGGGGTGTGGGTGTCGCTGGCTAAACCAATATTTATTACCCATCCCTAACTGCCCCTTGAGAAGTTGGTGGTGAGCCACCTTCTTGAACAGCTGCAGTCCCTGTAGTGTAGGTACATACACAGTGCTGTTAGGGAGTTCCAGGATTTAGACCCCGTGACAGTGAGGGAACGGCGATATATTTCCAAATCAGGATGGTGAGGGCTTGGAAGGGAACTTGCAGGTGGTGGTGTTCCCAGGTATCTGCTGCCCTTGTCCTTCTGGATGGAAATGGTCACAGGTTTGGAAGATTCTGTCTAAAGAACCTTGGTGAGTTGTTGCAGTGCATTGTGTAGATGGTACACACTGCTGCCAACAGTGCATCTTGTAGACTGGGGCTATACTCATTGGAATTCAGAAGAATGAGGGGAGATCTTATAGAAACATAGAAGATTATGAAGGGAATAGATAAGATAGAAGCAGTGAAGTTGTTTCCACTGGCGGGTGAAACTAGAACTAGGGGGCATAGCTCAAAATAAGGGGAAGCAGATTTAGGACTGAGTTGAGGAGGAACTTCTTCACACAAAGGGTTGTGAATCTGTGGAATTCCCTGCCCAGTGAAGCAGTTGAGGCTACCTCATTGAATGTTTTTAAGGCAAGAATAGATAAATTTTTCAACAGTAAAGGAATTAAGGGTTAGAACATAGAACATAGAAAAACTACAGCACAAACAGGCCCTTCGGCCCACAAGTTGCGCCGGTCATGTCCCTATCTACCTAGGCTTATATATAGGCTTACCTATAACCCTCAATCCTATTAAGTCCCATGTACTCATCCAGAAGTCTCTTAAAAGACCCTATCGAGTTTGCCTCCACCACCATTGACGGCAGCCGATTCCACTCACCCACCACCCTCTGAGTGAAAAACTTACCCCTGACATCTCCTCTGTACCTACTCCCCAGCACCTTAAACCTGTGTCCTCTCGTAGCAGCCATTTCAGCCCTGGGAAAAAGCCTCTGAGAATCCACCCGATCTATACCTCTCAACATCTTGTACAGCTCTATCAGGTCACCTCTCATCCTTCGTCTCTCCAAGGAGAAAAGACCGAGCTCCCTCAACCTATCCTCATAAGGCATGCCACCCAATTCAGGCAACATCCTTGTAAATCTTCTCTGCATCCTTTCAATAATTTCTACATCCTTCCTGTAATGAGGCGACCAGAACTGAGCACAGTACTCTAAGTGGGGGCTGATGAGGGTCTTATAAAGCGGCATCATTATCTCCCGACTCCTAAACTCAATCCCTCGATTGATGAAGGCCAACACACCATACGCCTTCTGAACCACCTCCTCTACCTGCGAGGCCGATTTAAGAGTCCTATGGACCCGGACCCCAAGGTCCTTCTGATCCTCTACACTGCTGAGAGTCTTACCCTTGATATTATACTCCTTCATCCCATTTGACCTGCCAAAATGTACCACAACACATTTATCCGGGTTGAAGTCCATCTGCCACTTCTCCGCCCAGTCTTGCATCCTATCTATGTCACGCTGCAGTTTCTGAAAGTTTCCCACTCAGTTTCCAAAGCCAAAACCGCCCAATGTGAATGGGAGCAGAAAATCCCAACCTTCAACTTGAAGCTTAACTGATGCATTGGAAAATTACAATAATCCTGTGTTCAACAGTATGAAACTTCAACCACCCTCTCCTATAGAAACTGGCATCAGCCAGTGAATACCCATAAAAGTTCCTATTATCAATAATAAAATATCCACAGAGTACGTTAGCTATGGCTCACTGCGATTGTTTCTTAGTTAGGACAGTTACCCCCTCTAATTATTTAACTTCTTTTCCACTCTTTGACTGGAATTCTCCGGTCTTGCATAGCCCGCTGCCACTGGCACTCAGCCAAATCTCCATTCACAGCAGTGAGAACGGAGAATCCCAGCTGCAGGTAGGGTCGGAGAATTGGAGAATTCCGGCTTCTATCGCTCTATAAATTGCCAATGGTATTCAGTATCTATCTATGAAGATGATAGAATCATAAAATCCCTACACTGCAGAAGGAGGCCATTTGGCCCATTGAGCCTGCACTGACACCAATCCCACCCAGGCCCTATCCCGTAATCCACGTATTTACCCTACTAATTTCTCTGACACTAAGGGGCAATTTAGCATGGCTAATCAACCTAACCCGCAGATCTTTGGACTGCGGGAGAAAACTAGAGCACCTGGAGGAAACCCATGTAGTCAAGGGGAGAATGTGCAAACTCCACACAGTCACCCGAGACTGGAATTGAACCCAGGATCCTGGAGGTGTGAGGCAGCAGTGCTAACCACTCTTGTCACCCAATTGTGCCACCGTGCCACGTTATGATGTGGTCTCTCTGTACAGCGATAAAAGCTGGGCCTGTTTCTGGTTAAGTTGGAAATCACCCCTTCCAAAAGGTAGCTGCTGCAGGCAATTCGGACCAAAGTGACCTCAATCGTTAAAATTGGTTGGAGAGGAATTTCCCAGATTCTTCCTCCAAATTGATCTGCTTTTCTGCCTCTCCCAGGAGGTCACGTGGTTTCAGGACAGGGTGGGGACCTTATATGTTATGATACACATGAAAAACACCATTGTGTGAGTTGGGCTGGATAGAGCAGAGGGTTTTCTGCCTGCTCATAATTGTATGCTTTAATGGCTACATATGCCTGGTATACAGGCACAGTAAAAAGTCTAACAACACCAGGTTAAAGTCCAACAGGCCAATGCCGGTTAAAGTCCAACAGGCCAACCCCAGTCCAACGCCGGCATCTCCACATCATGGTATACTGGCACTCAGAGGTGCACATATTTTCCCCATCATATTGGATCAGATTACACACAACAGGACTTAAGCACCTGATTATGCGAGTTTCTGACACCAAATGTAAGGCAGCAGTTTGGGTGCTGAGCATTGCAATAACAACCCCCACCCAGTTCTACCCATCAAAATCTGAATAGTACATCTCGTGTACACTCCCTACCCACCACATTGCAGTGGTCACAGTAAGGAGCTGTACATCAGACCAATAATTGAAAATATCTTCTGCTCCTATTTCCTATGGTCTTAATTTGCTTCTCACAAACTCAAATTTCCAGAGTTCAAAAGAAGACTTCTCAAAAGACATTAATGGTTATATCAATCACAATAACACATTCAAATCTACCTCAGAATTCTTCTTGGCTGCTTTCAATCTCTTCATTCAGAGCTTGGCCTCTCAGAAAAGATCTGGAGTTGAAAACAGTTTGGCTTCACTCCTCCCGCACCCCGTCCTGGCACCTCAGCGGATTGAACTACGTCTCCCAGCAAACCTTGGGGCTTACAATTCCCACACTGTTGCAGTCGGAGCATGAACACAGTGGAAAATCTCCCAGAACGCATTCTGAAGAAAATGTGCATGAAACTGGGATAGAAAACATTAGGTAGACTGCATTCCACCCTTCACTGCCCTCAATGAAAGGCAATACAACTTAAAAAGTAATATTTACTGTAATAAAAATACCACAATTTTTTTAAATGCCCCCACGATTTTTCTTCACAGCAGTTTGATTCACCTGGAGATTTTTGGAGATTCTCAGGTCAATCCTGCAATCCTGGAATCAACTGGCAAAGGATATCCCGAGGCATGGTACATTGGGGAGACCATGCAGACGCTACGACAGCGGATGAATGAACACCGCTCATCAATCACCAGGCAAGAGTGTTCTCTTCCTGTTGGGGAACACTTCAGCGGTCATGAGCATTCAGCCTCTGATCTTTGGGTAAGTGTTCTCCAAGGTGGCCTTCACGACACACGACAACGCAGAGTCACTGAGCAGAGACTGATAGCCAAGTTCCGCACACGAGGACAGCCTCAACCGGGATCTTGGGTTCATGTCACACTATCTGTAACCCCCATGACTTGCCTGGGCTTGCAAAATCTCACTAACTGTCCTGTCTGGAGACAATACACATCTCTGTAACCTGTGCTTAACGCTCTCTCCACTCACATTGTCTGTACCTTTAAGACTTGATTACCTGTAAAGATTCATATTCCAACCATTATTTTGTAAATTGAGTTTGTGTCTTTATATGCCCTGTTTGTGAACAGAACTCCCACTTAACTGATGAAGGGGCAGCGCTCTGAAAGCTAGTGACTTTTGCTACCAAATAAACCTGTTGGGACTTTAACCTGGTGTTGTGAGACTTCTTACTGTGTTTACCCCAGTCCAACGCCGGCATCTCCACATCATCAACTGGCAAAGCCAGTGGATACTTTCTGACCAATTACAACTGGATCATTAGGTCAGGTGGTGCAAGTGGGACCACTTCCCCAGTTGGAGATCAAGCTGTTTGGTGCAGCGAACCCAATTCATCTGGTGCATTTGTGAATTTGGGATCATCAGGCAAGAAGCCTTTCTTTTTTTTTCAATTTTATGGGGTGTGGGCTGGTAGTTGCTGCCTAGGTCAGCATTTATTGCTCACCCCTAATTGCTCTTAAGAGGGTGGTGGTGAGCTGCCTCCTTGAACCACTGGAGTCCCTGAGGTGTAGGTACACCCACAGTGCTGTTAGGAAGGGAGTTCCAGGGTTTTGGCTCAGCGATAGTGACGGTGCCTAGGTCCATGCCGGGTGGTCCACCTGGTTTCATTCATAGAACATAGAACAGTACAGCACAGTACAGGCCCTTCGGCCCTCGATGTTGTGCCGAGCTTTGTCCAAAACCAAGATCAAGCTATCCCACTCCCTATCATCCTGGTGTGCTCCATGTGCCTATCCAATAACCGCTTGAAATTTCCTAAAGTGTCTGACTCCACTATCACAGCAGGCAGTCCATTCCACACCCCAACCACTCTGAGTAAAGAACCTACCTCGGACATCCCTCCTATATCTCCCACCATGAACCTTATAGTTATGCCCCCTAGTATCAGCTACATTCACCAGAGGAAATAGTCTCTGAACGTCCACTCTATCTATCCCCCTCATCATCTTATAAACCTCTATTAAGTCGTCTCTCATCCTCCTCCGCTCTAAAGAGAAAAGCCCTAGCTCCCTCAACCTTTCCTCATAAGACCTACCCTCCAAACCAGGCAGCATCCTGGTAAATCTCCTCTGCACTCTCTCCAATGCTTCCACATCCTTCTTATAGTGAGGTGACCAGAACTGCACACAATATTCCAAATGTGGTCTCACCAAGGTCCTGTACAGTTGCAGCATAACCCCATGGCTCTTAAACTCCAACCCCCTGTTAATAAAAGCTAACACACTATAGGCCTCCTTCACGGCTCTATCCACTTGAGTGGCAACCTTCAGTGATCTGTGGATATGAACCCCAAGATCTCTCTGTTCCTCCACATTCCTCAGAATCCTGCCATTGACCCTGTAATCCGCATTCAAATTTGTCCTACCAAAATGAATCACCTCGCACTTATCAGTGTTAAACTCCATCTGCCATTTTTCGGCCCAGCTCTGCATCCTATCAATGTCTCTTTGCAGCCTCCAACAGCCCTCCACCTCATCCACTACTCCACCAATCTTGGTGTCATCAGCAAATTTACTGACCCACCCTTCAGCCCCCTCCTTCAAGTCATTGATAAAAATCACAAATAGCAGAGGACCCAGCCCTGATCTCTGTGGTACACCGCTGGTAACTGGTCTCCAGTCTGAAAATTTTCCTTTGTAGCAATTGAGCACAACTGAGTGGCTTGCTAGGCCATTTCAGAGGGGCAATTAGAGTCACCCACATTTCCTTGGGTCTGGAGTCAAATGTAGGCTAGACCTGGTAAGGATGACAAATTTCCTTCCCTAAGGAACATTCGTCAACCAGCTGAGTTTTTACAACAATCAACTTTTAACTCCAGATGTTTTACTGAGTTTAAATTCCACCATCTGCCACAGGTCCCAAGAGCATTATCTTGGGTCTCTGGATTAACAGTCCAGCAACAATACCACCATTCCCCTGACTCTGCTAGCAATATATCAAAAGTAGCACAAATAGATAGGGAGGAGAGCGGAAAACCCAGTATACAGCAGCACTTGGGCTGCTGTATACTAAATTGAATTTTTCCAAATGAACCCACGGGCTAGTACCACTCTCATGAGGTCGTCACTTCACTTCATCCCAGGGAGAGCAATCCTGTGGGAAGGAGAAAGGAGGACAGTAGGAGTACGTGTGCTTGTAATCCTACGTTCATACAGCAGAGCCTGGTCTCCAGTTGTCTTGGGCCCCCATTTTCACTGGACCAAGGCCTTGCCCTTTGATCTCCAAACACAAACATTCATCTTGAACATGTGTCCGTGCTACAGCATCTCAACAATCACAAGTTGTCAAATGAATGCAAAGTCAATTCAAGTTTGACATGGACTAATTTGAAACTGTCTTCATTAAAAAGAGAGACATACATTTTGCTTGAATCATGAAATGCTAGATGCCCCAGAGGGTCCAGTAGAAACCTGCTGTAGGTGAAGACACACCTTAGGACACCAAAACCAGGCTCTCGTCGTTTACCAGAGATAACTCAATCAGTACAGCTGGTCATATAATTTCCGAAATAGGATGGCCAACTAGTAGTAGCTAGTTGGCATGGATTTCACCAATGGGCAGAAATCATTAGTTCCCAGAACCATAACTGAAGACATCCAACAAACAGTAAATGCTCAATAATCTTAGCCATTAACCAGCCAAGATTTTCAAACTGTTTCTAAGCCACACCTTTCAGTTGATAGGAGACTGTAAAACTGGCCTATGAGTTTAACAGGCAATTCCTATAATCAGTTTAATAGTTTCAGGTCCAACTAGTTAAAAACGGCAGCTTTTTTCTAAAGTATTCAGTGCAATTTAATCTCCTCCAGTGAAGGGAATGAATGATTAATAAACTGGGGTAGGTGCCTAATGCATTTCTATAAAGGAACTAATTCTGTGGAACAAATGGGCTCTTTCATCTGTACTTGCCTTTGTCATCTTTATACCCAAGCAGTGGTGGGCCACAGACAAGGAATCTCACTGGCTATATGTTTCCATTAATTTGCATGTATCTCAAGAGGATGCTACTTACATGTTTTTGGAGTTTTCTCAGTTAGGATTTATGAGGAAACAGTTAAAAGAACAACCATTTGCAAATCTCCAGCCTGAAAACTTCAAACAGACCAAAGCAGTGAATAAAATCTTGACCTTGGGCAAAGGTGTTAAGTTCGGGGAAGACTAATTACAGCCACATTAGGCAGGATCTGGAGAGCGTAGATTGTGGGAGACTGTTTGAGGGTAAATCAACATCCAACATGTGGGAGTCTTTCAAATGTCAATTGATTGGAATTCAGGACTGGCATGTACCTGTGAGGATGAAGGATCAGTGTGGCAAGTATCGGGAACCCTGGATAACGAGGGATATTATGAGCCTTGTCAAAAAGAAAAAGGAAGCATTCGTAAGGTCTAAAAGGCTTAGGATAGATGAAGCCCTTGAAGAATATAAAGAACGTAGGAAGGAACTTAAGGAAGGAGTTAGGAGGGCTAAAAGGGGCCATAAAAAGTCCTTGGCAAACAGGATTAAGGAAAATCCAAAGGCATTTTACACGTATGTAAAGAGCAAGAGGGTAGCCAGGGAAAGGGTTGGTCCACTCAAGGATAGTGAAGGGAATCTATGCATGCAACCAGAGGAAATGGGCGAGATGAATACTTTGCCACAGTATTCACCAAAGAGAGGGACTTGATGGATGAGGAGCCAAGGGTGGGGTGTGTAGATATTCTGGGTCATGTCGATATCAAAAAAGGAGGTATTGGGCGTCTTAAAAAGCATTCAAGTAGATAAGTCCCCAGGGCCTGATGGGATCTACCCCAGAAAACTGAGGAAGCAAGCGCGGAAATTGCTGGGGTCTTGACAGAAATCTTTGCATCCTCATTGGCTACAGGTGAAGTTCCAGAGGACTGGAGGATAGACAATGTTGTTCCATTGTTTAAGAAGGGCGGCAGGGATATTCCAGGAAATTTTAGGTCGGTGAGCCTTACGTCAGTGGTAGGGAAATTACTGGAAAAGATTCTTAGGGACAGGATTTACTCACATTTGGAAACAAATGGACTTATTAATGATAGATGGCATGGTTTTGTGAAGGGAAGGTAGTGCCTCACTAACTTGATCGAGTTTTTCGAGGAAGTGACAAAGATGATAGATGAGGGAAAGGCAGTGGATGCTGTATACATGGACTTCAGTAAAGCGTTTGACAAGGTACCTCATGGTAAACTGCTACGAAAGGTGAAGTCACACGGGATCAGAGGAGAGATGGCAAGATGAACACAGAACTGGCTTGGCCATAGAAGACAAAGGGTAGCAGTAGAGGGGTGCTTTTCTGAATGGAAGGCTGTGACTAGCGGTGTTCCACAGGGGTCAGTTCTGGGACCTTTGTTGTTCGTAGTATATATAACTGATTTGGAGGAAAATGTAGCTGGTCTGATTAGTAAGTTCGCAGATGACACAGAAATTGGTGGAGTTGCGGATAGTGAAAAAGATTGTCAGAGAATACAGCAAGATATAGACCAGTTGGAGATTTGGGCGGAGAAATGGCAGATGCAGTTTAATCTAGACAACGTCCAATGCACGTAGGAATTATACAGTAAATAGTAGAACCCCTAGGAGTATTGACAGGCAGAGAGATCTGGGCGGACATGTCCACCAATCACTGAAAGTGGCAATGCAGGTGGATAAGGTAGTCAAGAAAGCATACGGCATAGAACATAACAGCGCAGTACAGGCCCTTCGGCCCTCGATGTTGCGTCGACTATGCTTGCCTTCATTGGTCGGGGCATTGAGTATAACAATTGGCAGGTCATGCTGCAGCTGTACAGAACCTTAGTTAGGCCTCATTTAGAATATTGTGTACAATTCTGGTCGCTACACTACCAGAGGATGTGGATGCTTTGGCGAGGGTACAGAAAAGACTTACCAGGATGTTGCCTGGTCTGGAGGGTATGAGAGGTTGGATAAACTCGGTTTGTTCTCACTGGAATGACGGAGGTTGAGGGGTGACCTGATAGAGATTTACAAGATTATGAGTGGACAGAGTGGATGGTCAGATGCTCTTTCCTAGGGTAGAAAAGCCAAGTGCTAGGGTGTAATGATCCCTGTGGAACACCGCTAGTCACAGCCTTCCATTCAGAAAAACACCCCTCTACTGCTACCCTCTGTCTTCTATGGCCAAGCCAGTTCTGTATTCATCTTGCCAGCTTTCCTCTGATCCCGTGTGACTTCACCTTTCGTAGCGGTTTACCATGAGGTACCTTGTCAAAGGCTTTACTGAAGTCCATGTACACTTACTAATCAGACCAGCTACATTTTCCTCCAAATCATTTATATATACTACGAACAACAAAGGTCCCATGTATACTTTATTTACACCATACATCTGTACACAGCCAGCTCTCCAGTTGCTCCCTGCTGAATGCAGACTGGGAGTCTGACACACCTGCTTTAAATAGAGAGCATGAGGCTCCCTGATTTAACCATCAATTAAGACTCATCAGGTAGCTCTTTCGGCACCAATCAAGTAAACGAACTCAAATTAACTTAGGGACAAAGTAAAAGGGGCGGCTCCCCAAAAGGAAGGGGGGAACAGCCCGAACCAAAATCAAAGTCGAAAGGAAACTTAAAACGTCAAACCAAAAGGTGATTATCGGGGTCGATAATACACCCCAGCCCCTGCGGCGCCCAGCGGTCGCGGAAGGCGTCAACCGCGCCCGTGGACACCGCATGCTCCCTCTCCAGAGACACCTGGCCGCGAATGTAGCCGCGGTAGAGGGGCAGACAGTCGGGATGGACGGCCCCGTCGATCGCCCGCTGCCTGGACCTATTGATGGCGCGTCTCGCCAGGCCCAGGAGCAGGTTCACGAGGAGGTCGGCATCCCGACCCGCCCCTCTCCGCACCAGGTGCCCTTAGATCAGGAGCGTGGGACTGGAGTGCAAACAAAACAAAAGGTTTTTCAGGAAACTGAAAAGGGTGTGCAACCTAAGACATAGAACATAGACATGGTCCACAGACTCCACAAGATTGCAAAAAGGGCAAGCTTGGGAGAAGACTCATCAGGTAGTTCATACTCTAGCAAGCCAACCTTATTAGCCTGGCTGAAGTCATCACCTAGGGGCCATAGGCTTAAGGGACGTGGGGAAAGTTTAAAGGAGATAGAACATTAAAGTGCAGTACAGGCCCTTCGGCCCTCGATGTTGCACCGACCAGTGGAACCAATCTAAAGCCCCTCTAATCTACACTATTCCAATATCATCCATGATATTGGATGTGCAAGGCAAGGATGTGCAAGGCAAGTTTTTTACACAGAGGGTGGTGAATGTCTGGAACGCACTGCCTGGGGAGGTGGTGGGAGCAGGTATGATAGTGGCATTTAAGGGGCAACTAGACGTAAAATGAATAGGACGGGAATGGAAGGATACAGACTCCGTGAGGGCACAGTTTTAGTTTAGGCAGGCATCATGATTGGCACAGGCTTGAAGGGCCGAAGAGCCTGTTCCTGTGCTGTACTGTTCTTTGTTCTTGTAAGTGTAGAGGCTGTTGGTTTGGAAGGTGCTGCCAAAGGAACCTTGGTGAGTTCCTGTAGTGTATCTTGTAGATGGTACACACGGCTGCCACTGTCCGTCCACCGGTGGTTGAGTGAATGTTTGTTGATAGAGAGCCAATCAAGTGGGCTTTGTCTGGATGGTATCGGGTTTTTGAGTGTTGTTGGAGCTGCACCCATCCAGGCAAGTGGAGAGTATTCCATCACATCCTGACTTGTACCTTGTACATGATGTACAAGCTTTGGGGCATCAGGAGGTGAGTTACTCTCCTCAGAATTCCTAGCCTCTGACCTGCTCTTGTAGTCAGTGTTTATAAGGCTAGTCCAGTTCAGATTCTGGTCAATGGTAATCCCCATGATGTTGATGGTGGGGTATTTATTGTCGGAGATGGTCATTGGCTGGCACTTGTGTGGTGTGCATGTTACTTGTCACTTATCAGCCCAAGCCTGAATGTTGTCCAGGTTTTGCTGCATGCAGGTATGGACTGCTCAGTATCCAAGGAGTCACGAATGGTGCTGAATATCATGCAACACCAGCGAATATCCCCACTTCTGTCATTATGATGGAGGGAAGGTCATTGATGAAGCAGCTGAAGATGGTTGGGCCGAGGACACTAACCCTGAGGGACTCCTGCAGAGATATCCTGGGACTGAGATGATTGACCTCGAACAACCACAATCATCTTCCTTTGTGCCAGGTATGACTCCAACCAATGGAAAGTTTCCCCCCCTGATTCCCATCAACTTTTAATTTTACCAGCGCTCCTTGATGCCACACTGTCAGACACAGCCTTGATGTGAAGGACAACGACTTTCGCTTCACCTCTGAATGACCTCCCAGTTTAAGACAACCAGTGGAGTCCTTAGCATTGTCCCAACCAACCACACTTAAGAGACAGTTAGATATGAACTGAGTGATAAGGCACAAATAAATACTGCATGGATTAATCACATGTGGTTGTTTTCTATTCAGCATTAATGGAAATAGAGTTGTCTATAAATGAGACATTAATGGCCATTTCTCATGTGGATTTTCTTGGCTTGATATGATTTCATGCATTATGCTCTGAAAAGTGCATTATCGCATTTTCATAAAATACACATTAAAATCAAGCTTCTTTTGTCTTCATTTTAAGCTTTCTTAAAAGACACTCATGACATATGCTGTTTGATTTATAGAGGTCTTGGAACAGACCAAGAGGATGATTAATACAGCCTTAAACTGACCCTGTCCTTACTGCATTTCATGTCAGGACACATAACATCCCAACAAGCCAGTGTGCAGCAGATGGGAGTAGTTATTGATGATACTGTCTTGGTACAGAGCTAATAAGCTCACACATGTTGAGTAAACCTTAAGCTAATCGTCCTCTGTTTTTTATTTTCAGAGCTTGAGTCACAATGATGTTCATTTCCTGCAAGTCTGTTCTTAGTCCCGCACATTGGAATTATCTCGGAATTCCAGGGCAATTTCCAAATGGATCTAATTAAAAACAGCACTGGACTACAACTCACAGGAAGATCATCTCCAAATTTCTGGCTTCCTAACACCCACTCCTGTTAGTTTCCTTTTGTAATGCACTTTCAAAAGGAGTGTTGTTGTTCCGAAGTGCTTTGCATCATCTTCTGTCACAAACCGCCAGATCTGATTCAGTCTCCGATAATAACCCGAGCAAACATTGATTCAACGCAACATCAAAGAAGCAGAAATTAACTCCTGCGGAACATTCTGCTTGACATATGGAAATTATATTCAACATGTATTGTCTTGTGCTACTGGAAGGAAATGTTGTCTGTAAAAGCCTCTCACTGATGCAATGGTTATCTTATTTTCAAAGCTGTTACCTTTAGCATTTGCCCATGCATATGCCATCTTCTGCCCCCCGCCCCCCCCAATCCCCCATACCAATTCTTCCCTCCAATTCAAAGTTCACAGGCAACAAAACAAGAATAATTGTGAAGAACAGTCCATTTCACATTGATTTTTTAAAAATTCACTCATGGGATCTGGATGTCGCTGGCTGGGCCAGTATTTATTGCCCATCCTGGTTGTCCTTGAACTTGATGGCATGTTATTTTATAAAGGACTTAAGAGTCAGCTACATTGCTATGGGTCTGGAGTCACATGTAGGCCAAAGTGTCCCTTAGTGGCCCAAGATGTGTAAATTAGCAGGGTAAATACATGGGGCTACGGGGATAGAACCTGGATGGGTTGCTCAGTTGGAGAGTTGGTGCAAACATGATGGGTCAAATGGCCTCCTTCTGCACTGTAGGGATTCTATGATTCTTAAAGAAGTGGGCAGCATGGTGGCACAGTGATTAGCACTGTTGCCTCACAGCGCAAGGGACCCTGGTTCAATTGCGGCCTTGAGTGATTCCTCTGTGTGGAGTTTGCACGTTCTCACCATGTCTGCGCGGGTTTCCTCCCACAGTCCAACGATGTGCAGGTTAGGTGGATTGGCCATGCTAAATTGCCCCTTAGTGTTCAAAGATGTGTAAATGTGTATGTATAAACCAGGTAAGGATGGCAGATTTTCTTCTCTGCAGGACATTAGTGAACCCACTAGTGGGTTTTTCCGATGATGATTTCATAGTCGTCCTTAGACTTTTAGGCGGCACGGTGGTTAGCACTGCTGCCTCATAGCACCAGGGACCCAGGTTCAATTCCCGGCTTGGGTCACTGTCTGTGCCGAATCTGCACGTACTCCCCATGTCTGCATGGGTTTCCTCCAGGTGCTCTGGTTTCCTCTTGCAGTCCGAAAGATGTGCTGGTTAGGCGCATTGGCCATGCTAAATTCTCCCTCAGTGTACCCGCAGGCGCCGGAGTGTGGCAACTAGGGGATTTTCACAGTAACTTCATTGCAGTGTTAATGTTAGCCTATTTGTAACACTAATAAATAAATTTTAAAAACTTTTTTAATTCCAGATTTCTATTGGATTCAAATTTCACCATCTGCCGTGGTGGGAGTCGAACCCAGAACATTACCCTGTGTTTCTTATGTACTAGTCTGATACCACTACTGCTGCTGCAACCTTTCAACATCAATTGAAGCCTTCCGAGGAGGCCGGGAGTAGGTTCGGAGGTAGACAAAGAGACGTCCCTTTGTCCCATTGGGATCTCTATCCACCATGCAGCCTGATCAAGCCAAGAGGGCAGTGCTCTTGTTGCCCTGGGCAATGCAATCTGAAAAAGAAGCATAGCCAGATGTGTGATGGGGGTTGGGGCAGAATTTATTTGACAAAGTAATGGAGGGTGTCATTGCGACAGAATATCCTGTCTATGAGGGAAAGCATTACAAAACAGGACTTTCTTCCCCAGCTACATAATCCTCTTATAATAGTTCGACATAAACACAGTGGCTACAACAGCAGGTCAGAGGCTTGGAATACTGCAGCGAGTAACTCACCTCCTGACTCTCCAAAGTGGGTCCAGCATCTACAAGGCACAAGTCAGGAGTGTGATGGAATACTCCCCACTTGCCTGGATGGGTGTGGCTCCAACAACACTCAAGAAGCTCGAAACCATCCAGGACAAAGCAGCCCGCTTGATTGGCACCCCATCTACAAACATCCACTCCCTCCACCACCGAGGCTCAGTAGCAGCAATGTGTACTATCTACAAGATGCACTGCAGCAATTCACCAAAGATCCTTAGACAGCACCTTCCAAACCCACGACCGCTTCCATCTAGAAGGACAAGGGCAGCAGATACATGGGGACACCACCACCTACAAGTTCCCTTCCAAGCCATTCACCATACTGGCTTGGAAATATATTGCCGTTCCTTCGCAGTCGCTGGGTCAAAATCCTGGAATTCCCTCCTTAACGGCATTGTGGGTCAACCCACAGCACGTGGACTGCTGCGATTCAAGAAGGCAGCTCACCATCACCTTCTCAAGGGCAACTAGGGATGGTCAACAAATGCTGGCCAGCCAGCGACGCCCATGTCCCACGAATGAATAAAAAAAAAATCTAATTTCCATCAAGATCCAGGATGAGTGGCATTCAGTGCCAATAAAGGTAGCCAACTCTGGTTGGCTTCATCACATGCCCTCTCCCAAGTCCAACAGGCCTGTCCAGTCAAACAGCTTTTTTATCCCCAATTCCAATATTTTTATAACTAATAATCAAAAACTGTACAAAGAAAATGGAAACAAACCCACATTTTTTAAATGCTCCTATGATTTTCCCTCTGAGTTTGGTTTGCAGCAAAGCCCAGGACTTTAATCTCTTGATTCCTGGAGATTCTAGGACTCCTGGAGAGTAGGGAATCCTGGGGCCAATTATATTAGTTAACAAATAAAAATAAAGCCAAGCGTTGACTGTAATTGCCTCGGGCTGACTATAATTGTAAGTGATCTCTTGACCCACTCATAATTAAAATTGAGCTTCAACTCTCCTGGAATAATAAGTAAATGTCACAGTTGAGTAATAATTGGCAAAGTGTTGCACAAAAATACAAATGATCACTGAAATACATTTCTTCAGGATGCATCAGCCACAGAGGAATGGCATAAAATATACCCAATGGAATAAGCTCTTTAATTTAAACATTCTTTTCATGTTGTTCCCAAAGACACCCTTGTTACAAATAGTGTACTGAGTCCATCATCGACTACTTCAAAGTTATAAATTTTGCCTCAGTGATAGTGGTTTCATCTAATCTGTTTGAGAGTGGGATTTCACTCTTTGATTATTGCTATCTCTCTCCCTCACTCACCCTATCAGTGTCCCTTTCTCTCTCGTTCTCTTCCCCACCATCTGTCTCACGTTCTGTTTATTGAGGTCTGGCTTTCTTTTATTCTTCCTCAATACAACTTTTAACCCTTTACTGGTTGTTGAAGTGTCACACTCTCCTTTCTTTCAACATCAAATATAGAATATATTTGAGACCTGTGGAAAATGTAACATGCGGGCACACAATTTCATGCGTTGCCTCACAAGCTGAATAAAAGTGGTCAGTTTGGATGGCTGGTAAGTAATTGCTTCCATTTTTTTGAATTCATGTTCAAATTCCATGTAGATGTACAATCTGAACACAACGCCGGTGGTTACAGGGGAAACCTGGGGGTTAACTGTGTTCCTTTACTGACTTCCCATGTCAGGAGAAACAGATACGCTTATCTCACCTTAAACTCGTGTACAGGTCTTGTGGTGCAGCGGTAGCATCCCTGCCTCTGAGCTAGAAGCTCCGGATTAGAGACCCATCCCAGCACTTGATGGCCAAAGAAAATGCATTCGTAACGCAGTCAATCAGGTTGACCTTCCAAACAAGTCAATGTCTGGTGGTAAAAGCGGAAGAGACTCCTGATCAGCCACGCTTGGTGCAGAGTGGTGCCCTCAAGCTACAAGACTAGCAACCTGTTTCAGGAATTACTAGCTATGGAAACAGATGAAAGTCTGCCTTAGTGCACCACTAGGTGTGGGAAGAGAACAGAAGAAAAACTATTTAACAGCACAGTTTATAATAGGGCCCTCTATCTCACAATGCCCTTCACAAATAATTTGGGGTTTTGTTTAATGGTGAGGGAAGTTGTCACCAGGCAAAAAGCTACATTTTATCATGAAATTATTTCAGCTCTGAAGTACCTTTAGTGTCGCCGCACAATTTTCCCTCACTCCTCTCTGAAGGTGTTGCAGAGGTAGCATTCTATGGGTGTCATTATCATTTCCATACCTCAGCCTTGAGACCACTGGACAAAAATGAGCCAAAACCGGTGGATGGGGTTTGCCTGTGGAGGGCATTACAGCAACCTCATCTCATTCAACAACAACTGGCCACCTCCTCCTCGTACCATACCCTAAGAGGACACTGGCAACCATGGACTTTCACTGGATTGATCCCTGATTATACTTGGCAAGGTACTGCAGTGGATTGCCATCGCCTTCTGCAGTCTGGCTGATCAGGAAACTCACCAACTCACTATCAGGCACACTGGAAGGATTTACAGGCTGACAATCAGCTTGTTTGGTCACATTGCGAATGCACTTTCTGTGGTCATCAAGTCCCGAAGTGGGATTTGAACCCAGAGTTTCAGGCCCAGAGGCAGGGATGCTACCTGCTGCACCACAAGAACTCCCTGCAATTATACAGAGCCTCTTAACACTGAGAAATGCCGCAGGAGCTGTTTTGCAGGCGGGTAACCAGACAAAAACTGACACATAATTAAAGGAGAAAGTATTAGGAGAGACGGCTCAAAACTTGGTCAAAAAGATAAGTTTTAAGATAGGTCATCAAGGAAGAAAAATAGACAGAGAGGAGGGATTTCCAGATCTTGGAACGTAGTTGGCTAAAGGCAAGGCTACCAATAATGGAGCACAATGAAAATTGGGGATGCACAAGAGGCCCGAATTGGAGGTGCACAGAGAACCCAAATGGTTATAAGCCTGGAAGAGGTTTCAGAAGTAGGAAGGAATGATTTGAAAACAGAGGTAGGAATTCTAAATTGGAGGCATTTAGAAGGTCCAATGGAGATCAGCAGGAAGAGGTGTGAATGGGAATGGTGTAGGTTACGATATGGGTAACCCTCCACCACTTCGAAGGACAAGGGTATTTCAGAACACCATTACCTACAAGTTCTCCTCCAATCATGTGCCATCTTGTCTTGGGCACATATCACACTTCTTTCACTGTCACTGGGTCAAAATCCTGGACTACCCGACCTAACAACATTGCCAGAGCACATTCGCCACACAGGCTGCAGCGGTTCGAGATGATAGCCTCTCAAGGACAGGGAACAGGTTGCCAAGGACGATGATGAACAGCTATATTGTGGATTTCCATGTTACATTTAGTGTGACAAGCATAAAATTAGTTCTGGGATTCACACTATAACAAAGATGCTATGGACTGCATTAATTCAACTGCCTGACATTATCAGGTCTATGGCTTCTCCTGGTTCAGCCCTTAGTGCTGTCTTCGCCACAGAAACAGTAAGAGATCAGCAGGACCTGTTCAGCTTCAGGATTGAGGCTCTCATCTCGTGCTAGTCACTTGTTAGTTGGACAAAGGGCAATGACAGCTAAATGCCTAACCTGAACTCTCTGCTGCTGACCAACACCCACCTATCAACATCCTAACAACAGAAACCAGAAACCAACATTGACCAGAAACTGAACTAGACTAGCCATATAAATACTGTGGCTACCAGAGCAGGTCAATGGCTGGGAATTCTGCAGCGAGTAATTCACCTCCCCAAAGCCTGTCCACCATCTACAAGGCACAAGTCAGGAGTGTGATGGAATACTCTCCACTTGCCTGGATGAGTGCAGCACCAACAGTACTCAAGAAGGTAAACATCAGCCAGGGCAAAGCAGCCAGCTTGACTGGCATCCCATCCACCACCCTCAACATTTCACTTCACCACCGACAGTGACAACCGTGTGTACCATCTACAAGATGCGCTGCAGGAACTCACCAAGGTTCCTTCGACAGCACCTTCCAAACCCACGACAACTACCATCTAGAAGGACAAGGGCAGCAGATACCTGGGAACACCACTATCTGGAAGTTCCCCTCCAAGCCACTCACCATCCTGACTTAGAAATATATCACCGTTCCTTCACTGTTGCTGTGTCAAAATCCTGGAATTCTCTAACAGCACTGTGGGTGTAACTACACGTCAGGGATTGCAGCGGTTCAAGGTAGCTCACCACCACTTTCTCAAGAGCAACTAGGGATGGGTAATAAATGCTGATCTAGCCAGTGATGTTCATATCTTGTAAATGAATAAAAGAAACTGTGTTGTGAGCACTCTCCACGCTCGGAAATGAACATATTGGCTCCTTGCAGCTGTCTAGGGCAAAGCTTGTTATTCTGTCAGTCCAGGTTTCAGGTCCAATATATGAAAGTGTGTTAATGCACTCCCCATCCAGTTGCTATCATACCCTTTATATAACGCATTGCCAGCTCTCTGTTATCCCATTGCTAAACATTGAACAAAGCACAGTTTATTTTAAACGGCAAATTTGTTCAGAATTTGCAAAAATATGTGCCTGTTGTTAATTGTACTCTCTTCCTGATGTACCAAAATATTAAATATATATTACATGCTGCATATGTCTTTATCAACAACTTTACATGATCTAGTATGTGTGTGGCTTTGTTTATTGTCTTCAAAATGCAATATGAAACATTAGCGTGTCATTATGAGACATTTGGGGTTTTTCTGTCATTTTTATATGGGCATAACATCATGTATCATAGCTCAGTGTAAGAACCGCCTCATAAATCATCAGGATCTCCCACAGAGTTTCAGACGGGTTTTGGAATCGACCTTATGCGTACGAAAGGGTAACTGCAGCTTTAGAAAGGGCGGCTAAGGGAACATGGTTGCAGCCTTTTGAGAAAAGGAGCAACGACCAGCAGCAGGACTGGTTACCATAAAACATACCAAAGATGCCTTTCTAGACTCAGGGTAGGACTGTACCCACCAAGGGGTGGACCATCTTTCCACACATGCAATAATAATGCCCTGAATTTTAAAAGTGTCTGGAGCACCCTTGTGCACATCCCATGCATCCAACAAGATAACTAGCAGGAAAGACAGAGGGGGCTTGTGGTGATTGTCTCTTTAATGGCAACACAGCAGAATAAGGGTCACCTGGTCTGGGTGACCAATCGGGACTCAGAGTGGGGAATCACCCTGGGAGTTGAGTTCTCTTAGGCAAGAGGCATTCTGGAGTTCACTGCAGACATGCTGCTGCTCTTGTAGATCCTTGTAAATAAATCCTTTGTTGTTCACTAAGAAAGTCTCTGAAAGTGTATCATTACAAGGCTGAAGCTCTTTTCTCGAGAAAAGAGATGGCTGAAAGGCAACCTGATAGAGGTCTTTCAAATTTTGAAAGGATTTGATAGGGTAGATGTAGAGATGTTTCCACTTGTGGGCTAGTGTCAAATGAGGGGCCATAAATATAAGCTAGTTACTAAAAAATCTAATCAGGAATTCAGGAGAAACTTCTTTTACCCTGAGAGTGAGGGGGAATGTGGAACTCACTCCCACAGCGAGTGGTTGAGACAAATTGTATAGATACATTTAAAGGAAAGCTGGATAAACACATGAGGGAGAAAGGAATAGCAGGATATGCTGATGGGAGATGGGGGTGGGGGGATTAAGAAGGGGTTATGTGGAGCATCGGGTGTCAGTCTTGCCTCTGAATCAGTCATCTGTGGGTTTAAGGCCCCCACCAGAACTTGAGCTCAAAAATAAAGGATGACACTCCAGCCCAGCACTGAGGGAGTGCTGCATTGTCGAAGGTGCCATCCTTTGGATGAGGTATTAAATTGAAGTCCCATCTCCCTCTCTTAATGTAAAAGATCCTATGGCAGTGTCCTGGCCAATGTTTATCCCCAACCAGCATCACAAATCTGGGTCATGATCACATGGCTGTTTGTGGGATCTTGCTGTGCGCAAATTGGCAGCTGCATTTCCTACATGACAACAGTGACTGCTCTTCAAAAAGTACTTCATTGGCTGTACAGCGCATGGGGCCATCCTGTAGTCAGGACAGTTCTCTAAATGCAAGTCTTTGGGCTGTGTATTTTCTGCATACTAATAAACCTATTTGCGACCGTGCTTCATTTGAGACATTCTGACACTAAATGCCAAAGAAAATCAAACATTAATAGGACGTCAGGCGCCAAATCCAGAAAAATCAGCGGATCTACTGCCCTAATGAGAAATCGGGCTTCCACCTCAAGCACAGGCCTGAATTCCAATCTTTCAGCACATTACAGGTTGAAACATTAGACACACAGATATCTATTTACCACGGACCTCACAGCACCAGGGATCCGGGTTCGATTCCCGGCTTGGGTCACTGTCTGTGCGGAGTCTGCACGTTCTCCCCATGTCTGCGTGGATTTCCTCCGGGTGTTCCGGTTTCCTCCCACACTCCGAAAAACATACTGGTTAGGTGCATTGACCGTGCTAAATTCTCCCTCAGTGTACCCGAACAGGCGCCGGAGTGTGGCGACTAGGGGATTTTCATAGTTAGTTAATTGCAGTGTTAATGTTAGCCTACTTGTGACACTAATAATAAATAAACAAACTCTGGCACTTGTAATGGAGCTGCCATATTGTGAGGATGTAGTGAAAGCTCCACCTTTTGTGTTTGGGTTTTGAAATGTCACCGGTCTGATTCTGACACCTCGGGCTTTCCATAGTCATGTGATTATGCCATGTGGCTGCCTCTAGAGACAGACATCTTAAGATCAGTCCAATGAAGACCTCTCACTGAATGCAAACTGAAGAAGATTGGTGTCCTAATATACATGGAACATTTTGTATGTCTGATCGGAAATGCTTTCGATGAACCAGTTTTCAAAGTATTAATTCATGTTGTTGCCAATATTGTCAACTTGATGCTGAGTTTTTAACATGCATGCATGTTGCACAAAATTAGGGGTGCAACAAGAACATCAAATTCATCCTGGACCTTGCCTGGACTGGCTAACACGTGGCTCCAGAGAGAGGTAGAAATATGACGGGGTTTAGGTTAGAGGGCAGGGGACATTAAATTGCAGTGTTGCCTGAAAGCAAAATGACAGAATGTGTTAATAGCAGGATAAAAGTCAGTGCTATCTGAAAACAAAACATAGGAGTGATTTTTAAATAGATTATGTGTGGGGGTGAGGTAAAGTTGGTTAGTTCAATTGGCTAGATTGATTCAGAATAACACCAACAGAGTGGGCTCGATTCCCATTCCAGCTGAGGAACCTGCCTCCTTGTCCGGCCCCTAAGAATGAAAGGCAGTGGCAAACCTCCACTCTGAAAACTGCCAAGGAAACTTCTCATAACGAAGCATCAGCAGACAATGTGTCAAGGACCTGACTTTGGGCAGAGCTCACATGTATAGTGACTGAGTGAATGATATGTGTACATATCTATCTCTTTGCATTGGTGGGAGATTTCATTTTCAGTTACTTTGCTAGTGATAGGTACCATTAAAAGCAAGAATGCTCTAAACAATTGACATGTGGGGACAGATTAATAACCATCATTCCACATTTATCGAAGAATTATCAGCTGTTATTGGAGAAACTGTGTATCTCTTACAAATAAAAAAAATAATGAAGCAAGTGTACAGGGAATCACAAATGGGGGGAGGTTAAATGTTTTTGTAGCTAGTTACCCCAGATTCAAATATAAAAATGTCAATTTGAAATAAAGATCAAGATTAAGATTGGGAACAACCAGTCCAGTTTGCAATGATGCTTCCAACTCTTTTGGATAAGGCAATTAAACCAAATAAAACAAACTGAAGGACAAAGTAAAAGGGGCAGCACCTTAGAGAAATATTGCCTTCAGCAAAAACAAATCACAAATGAAACTTAAAACATCAAACTAAAATGTGATTAAGAGGGTAGATAAGGCAACCCAGTCCCTGCAGTGCCCAATGGGCACAGAAGGCTTGGCAGTGCCCATGGACATCCCATGTTCCCTCTGCAGGGACACCTGACCGTGAATGTAGCCACAGTAGAGGGGCAGACAGTCAAGTCGGATGACCCCCTCGGTCACCCACTACCAGGACCTGGTGAATTTGGCCAGGCCCAGGAGCAAGTCCTCCTCCTTCCCACCCGTCTCCGCAACAGGTGGCAATGATACGTGCAAGGTGTTAATTCTGAAACCTTTAACCTAAAGCAATGATCAAATCAGGCAAACTGGCGTTAAGTCAGATCAAAACCATCGCTTCGTTATTGCAAAAAATTGCTGTGTACAGTCATTCTTAATGAGTAATTACAATAATGAAACGTCCACAGATGTGTTTCAGGCTTTAGTCATAGGGCCATAGAGCAATAAAGCTGTCTAACCTTGTCTGCCCTAGCATTTGGCAAAATGCAGAGGAAAAGTGAGCAAGAATAGATACAGAAGCAGCAGTCAAGATGAACTATCCTGAATGAATATTCCTAAACGATCCTTACTTAGTCCATTTTTAACCTGACTGGGAGATTAAAGTGTGGTCATTCTAATGTAGCCAAGGGATATTTGAGACTCTTGGCTTGTTGTCTTCTTGAGTGACAGTTCTGTGCTCTAGTTTGTCACCCATCATGTTGTTCTTGATCCATGAATGGTGTCGAAATAGCTAAAGAATGATGCTGAAAGGGATTGAGCAGTCTGAGTCGACTCAATGCTGAATAGGTCCAACTATGAACAACAGAAAGCAACAAGGCCAATGTGAATGCTGAGCTGCACATGGCCAAACAGTAGAAAATGTCAGAAGGAGGAATACTTCCCATTTCCCAATACACCTGGAATACGTCCCATTTCACATGGCCATGGCAAAAAAACAATGGAAATATTTATGTCAGATATCCAGGCTAGAGCTTCTGGTGAATGTCTTTTTAGGCTACCTGTGAATTGGCTTTGAGTGCACTGTTCAATGACATGCTCCAGGGTCTGATTAAGAGCACTGTAATTGCACAATGTTGATGCTTTAATCTACCACCAATGAAGAAAGTGCCAGCAACTACCATGACAGGCTCAGAGCCGGTTGTCCAGTGTTTATGGGGAGGGTTTGATCCTTCAGGTTGTACTGTGGGGTTGCACTCAATCAAGAATCCATTGGGAATGTCTCCATTCCCACCAGCATTATGCTACCAGCTCAACGAGGCTGAGGGGAGATTGCTGAAGGGTTTCAGCAATGAGCCAAAGTGGCCTTCCAGAATTCGTGATGGCCTGGATTGAAAGGCTGCTCAAACTGGCCTGGATTGGCTGGTCTTTTATTCTCTGGAATGACTGTCATGTCCACATGGCAAATCCATTGATATTCAGTTGAACCTGACAAGGAGAATTATCATGGGGATATTTTTATTCAGACTAACACCCTGGCTGCTTGTGCACCATCATATCTAGGTCCAATATATTCAAGCTCCAGCAAACACAGCTCTGAATACTTGCACATAGCTGTAAGGCTTTGTTACCAAGTAGTAAGGAGATACCCAAACACAAGAAGGTCATGTAGAGAGGAGCCACATGCGGATCCCCAGTATCAGCGACCTGAGCTATGAGGAAAGACTGGAGAGATGTGGGCTTTTCAACCAGGGAAGGATGGGACTGAGAGGTGATCCTATAGAGGTTTTTTTTCATATTTCAAAGCCTATATTTTATTTAAGGCAATGTTTTAATCGGTATCCAAAAAGCAATGAGAATCTTGGCTGCAGTAGTTTGTTTTTCTGTTGTAAACTCAGTCAATAATTAAGATTCGGGGCAAATCAAATTGTGTAATATTATACTATCAAATCCGTTTCAAAAATGGGTAACATCTTGGGTGATTTCCTATACATGGAGCACTACGGACATAATGAAGGATAATCCACATTGAATGCTCATTTTCATATTTGGTTAACAGAACAAGGGGTTTGAGGATTGGACTTGCCTTCCTCAATTCTTCATAATCTTTTTCAGACTCCTTCCTTAGTTGAACCTCTTGCTCTAATCTCCTTCTCCGCCTCGAGGCAGTTGAGCTCCTTCTACTGCTCCTGTGACCTTCTGGAAGACGGCAGTCCTCCTCCTTCTCGGCCAGCGAGCGGGTCCTTCTTCTTGCGGCCGAGGGCGGTGTTGTTGATGTACTTGGCGAAGCGGTCGTTGAGGTCCTTGAAAAGCGCCCCTGGCCATCCTCCAGCCCATCGTGCAGCTCCTGCTCCCCGGTTTTGTTGGTCACGAGCCACTGGCAGCTCCCGCGATCCGACACTCCGCCACTGCCGGCCTCGCGCTCTTCCTCAGGTGCAACTCGAGCATGCCAAGACTTCCAGCGCATGCCCGCAACTTCGTCTGTCCCTTCCACGCATGCCAGTCCACATGCCCGGCTTCTCGCCCGAGCGCGCCAACCATCAAGCGCATGCGCTCAGGTTTATTGCCTGAATCTGTTGCAGCTGCATCCATGACTTTCCCTTCATAATCAGGATAGGAGTGGGGCTGTTCACTGATCATTGCACAGTATTCAACCATCCTTTAGAACAGTGCTTCCCAACCTTTTATATATCACGGCACACCTCTATACTATTTTGAGACCTATTTTCTCTGAATTGCCCTCTAGCATCTCAAGACTGCAGAGAGAGGCCATTCAGCCCATTGAGTCTGCACCGACAATAATCCCACCCAGACCCTATCCCCGAAACCCCACGTATTTACCCTACTAATCCCCCTGATACTAAGAGGCAATTTAACATGGCCAATCCATCTTACCTGCACTTCTTTGGACACTAAGGGGCAATTTAACATGGCCAATCCACCTAACCCGCACATCTTTGGACTGTGGGAGGAAACTGGAGCACCCAGAGGAAACCCACGCAGACACGGGGAGAACGTGCAAACACTGCACAGACAGTGACCCAAAACTGGAATCGAACCCAGGTCCCTGGCGCTGTGAGGCAGCAGTGCTAACCACTGTGCCACCTCCAGCAAAATACTTTTCTGAGGTGATTTTCATCCCGTGTTCCTCCAAGGACACTTCACTTCAGGTTTGCTCCTTGTAGCACATTCTCTAATCGGAGGCTGTCTCTTCTTAATTTGATTGGTTCGTGTTCTGCGCCTCTGTCTTCTTCCCTTACTGGGAACTCTGTTTTTAACTTCTCCCTGTCCTCTCTCGGTCTCTCTCACTTCTCCCAGGGTTTTTGCGCCCTTTTTGAGCAGGAGCACAGGGCCTTTGTCTTCAGCTCCAAGTCCTGTTGGTCATACACATGGGCCTGACCAACATAAAAAATCGAAACCATGCATTTGCAGCTCTTTTGCAGCAAGACGACTGAGGTTCGTCAGGTCTTGGAGATGCCAACCACAGAGCTGAAGATAAAAGTTAGTTTTAGTTTAATTACATGAATCTTTAATCATTTAGAACATAGAACATAGAACATAACAGAGCAGTACAGGCCCTTCGGCCCTCGATGTTGCGCCGACCAGTGGAACCAATCTAAAGCCCCTCTAATCTACACTATTCCAATATCATCCATATGTTTATCCAATAACCATTTGAATGCTCTTAATGTTGACGAGTCCACTACTGCTGCAGGCAGGGCATTCCACACCCTTACTACTCTCTGAGGAAAGAACCTACCTCTAACATCTGTCCTAGATCTCTCACCCCTCAATTTAAAGCTATGTCCCCTCATGCTAGCCATCACCATCCGAGGAAAAAGGCTCTCACTATCCACCCTATCTAATCCTCTGATCATCTTGTATGCCTCTATTAAGTCACCTCTTAACCTTCTTCTCTAACGAAAACAACCTCAAGCCCCTCAGCCTTTCCTCATACGATTTTCCCTCCATACCAGGCAACATCCTGGTAAATCTCCTCTGCACCCTTTCCAACACTTCCACATCTTTCCTATAATACGGCGACCAGAACTGTACGCAATACTCCAAATGCGGCCGCACCAGAGTTTTGTACAGTTGCAGCATGACCTCCTGGCTCCGAAACTCAATCCCTCTACCAATAAAAGCTAACACACCGTACACCTTCTTAACAACCCTATCAACCTGGGTGCCAACTTTCAGGGATCTATGCACATGGACACCCAGATCATCCACACGACCAAGTATCTTACCATTAGCCCAGTACTCTGTATTCCTGTTACTCCTTCCAAAGTGAATCACCTCACACTTTTCCGCATTAAACTCCATTTGCCACCTCTCAGCCCAGCTCTGCAGCTTATCTATGTCCCTCTGTAACCTGCCACTTCCCTCCGCACTGTCTACAACTCCACCAACTTTAGTGTCATCCGCAAATTTACTAATCCATCCTTCCACGCCCTCATCCAGGTTATTAATAAAAATGACAAACAGCAGTGGCCCCAAAACAGATCCCAAAACAGAACTAGTAAGTGAACTCCAGGATGAATATTTCCCATCAACCACCACCCTCTGTTTTCTTACAGCTAGCCAATTCCTGATCCAAACCACTAAATCACCCTCAATCCCATGTGTCCGTATTTTCTGCAAAAGCTTACCATGGGGAACCTTATCAAACGCTTTGCTGAAATCCATATACACCACATCAACCGCCTTACCCTCATCCACCTCTTTGGTCACCTTCTCAAAGAACTCAATAAGGATTGTGAGGCACGACCTACCCTTCACCAAACCGTGCTGACTATCCCTAATCAAATTATTCCTTCCTAGGTGATTATAAATCCTATCTCTTATAATCCTTTCCAATACTTTGCCCACAACAGAAGTAAGGCTCACCGGTCTATAATTACCAGGGTTGTCCCTACTCCCCTTCTTGAACAAGGGGACAACATTTGCTATCCTCCAGTCTTCTGGCACTGTTCCTGTAGACAATGACGACACACAGATCAAAGCCAAAGGTTCTGCAATCTCCTCTCTAGTCTCCCAGAGAATCCTAGGATAAATCCCATCCGGCCCAGGGGACTTATCTATTTTCACCCTTTCCAGAATTGCTAACACCTCCTCCTTATGAACATCAATCCCATCCAGTCCAACAGCCTGCATCTCAGTACTCCCCTCGACAACACTGTCCCTCTCCAGTGTGAATACCGACAAAAAATGTTCATTTAGTGCCTCTCCTATCTCTTCAGACTCCACGCACAACTTCCCACTACTGTCCTTGACTGGCCCTAATCTTACCCTAGTCATTCTTTTACTCCTGACATACCTATAGAAAGCTTTAGGGTTTTCCTTGATCCTACCTGCCAAAGACTTCTCATGTCCCCTCCTGGCTCTTCTTAACTCTTTCTTTAGGTCCTTCCTGGCTAACTTGTAACTCTCAAGTGCCCTAACTGAGCCTTCACGTCTCATTTTAACATAAGTCTCCTTCTTCCTCTTCACAAGAGATTCAACCTCCTTAGTAAACCACGGTTCCCTCACACGTCTACTTCCTCCCTGCCTGACAGGTACATATTTATCAAGGACGTGTAGTAGCTGTTCCTTGAACAAGTTCCACATTACAATTGTGCACATCCCCTGCAGTTTCCTTCCCCAACCTATGCCAGCTAAATCTCGCCTAATCGCATCATAATTTCCTTTTTTTCGCAGCACACTTGAGGGGTGGGGGTTGGGGGGGTGTCTTCGCGGCACACTAATGTGCCACAGCACACCGGCTGGGAACCACTGCCTTAGATATTGGAGTGACTCACATCAGGAGCTGGCTAACTTCCAGGATTGGTCTGACAAGTGGCAGGGAACATTCACGCCACAGTCAGCCAGGCTATGACCATATTGAACAAGAGGAAAATCAGTCCCCAGGATGCAATGCAGCAACTCACCCAGGGTCACTTCAACACAACTCCTTCCCCTGTGACCTCTACCACTGGGAAGGACAAGTGATAACATCGTGAAGACACTACCAGCTCCAGCCTCCTCTCCATGGCACACGCCAATGGTAATACATCACTATTCCTTCATCATAGCTCCCTCAATATCTTGGAATTATCTAGCTAGCAGCATTATCGCCACAAGAACTGCAGCAGGTAGCAGAATGCCCACCAACTCCACCTTCTTCAGGGCAACTGGGATGGACAGTAAGTGATGGCCTTGCCAGTGATACTCACAATCCCTAGCAGAAATAGAATAATGGCTGGAATTAAAATGCAGGACAGAAGAGACACAAACAAACTAATAAAAAGCAGTTTTAAAACTAATATCAGGAAATTCTTCATACAGAAAGTGATCTATATGGGAATATACTCCTATAGGGAATAGTAGAGGCAAGACAAGGGAGGGAGGAGGTTGGTGAGTGCTAGAGTGGTGAGTGGGCGGGAGGAGGGTGGTGAGTGCGAAGGAGCAGAGTGCTGAGTGCGAGTGAGGCAGATGATTTTTTAAAATCATTCATGGGAATATGGGAATCACTGTAACCAGTATTTATTGCCTATCCCTAATTGCCCTCGAGATGAGCTGCCATCCTGAACTGCTGCATTGATACCAGCAACAAATCAATAAGAAAGGATGAAAGAAGAAAAGGCCATTCAGCCCATTAACCCTGCTCCTTCCACAGGCATAGGGCATCTGTGAAAAGGAGCGCCTGCCCTCCAGTGAAAAACAAAATATTCAAGCAAAACTGAGCGGCAGGTTAAGTGTCTCTCTGCAAGTCATGGCAAACATTAGTTCACAGAATTCAACAGTAACTCAAACCATCTGAGAATATCAGTTTATGGACAAAAGGTACAATTATGTGGTTGATGGATCATAAACAAGTATGAATGTTGAAGATCCAAGCTGCAAATGCTGCAGAGTTAGTGGTTGCATAATTGCATAACCCATAAACTCCAATGGCTGCTCACCACTTCATGTCATAATATTCTGGAAGAACAATGAGGTCAGGAAATGCCAGGGTTTACAATGTGTATTTAACATTTCTGATCTGCGGAGAAGTATAAACACAGAATATTTCTCTCTGTGTTTCTTTTGAATAAACCAATGAAAACCCAAGGTGAAATTAACAGATTAAAAATGAACAAATTGGCAAATTAAACAATTTAACAAATCAAACAAGGTCAAAGGGTACTGCAACAACGACCACAAAAATCCAAAAGGAAACATATCAACTTTAAATCAAAATGTGGTTCTGGGGGTCTATTATGTACCCCAGGCCCCCGCGGTGCCCACCGATCACAGAAGGCCTCCAACATGCCAGTAAACACCACGTGCTCCCTTCCCAGAAAATAGTCACGTAAGAGGGGCTGTGCGTGCATGCACTGGGACACATGTCTAGCCATCCATGGTAAATGCGCAGGGTTATGGGGATAGCGCGAAGGTGGGCCTGGGTAAGATGCTCTTTCAGAGAGTCGGTGCAGACTCGATTGGCCAAACGGCCTCCTTCTGCACTCCATGGATTCTATGTGCTGTTTTGCATCTTTTTATTAGTCTATATCTACATTACTGGAACTCCGGTCTCCATGGCCCTCATAGAATGGTTACAATACAGAATGAGACAATTCAGCCTGTCATGTCAACGCTGGCTTTCTGTAAGAGCATCTCAGCTAGTCTAACTGCACCATCATTTGCCCCAAAGCCCTGCACATGTTTTCAGACAACTACCCAATTGCCTTTTTGAAAGCCACGATTGACCCTGCGCCCACTACACTCTCAGGCAGTGCATTCCAGATCCTAACCGCTCACCAATAAAAACATTTTCCCCATGTTACCGTTGCTGCTTTGCCAAATTACCATAAATCTGTGCCCTCTGGTTCTTGACCCTTCTGCCAATACCCTATCGACTCTGTCCAGGCCCCTCTCGGTTTTGAACACCTCGATCAAATCTCCTCTCACTTGTGTCTCCTCCAAGGAGAACAGCTTCTCCAGTCTCACCTCATCATGGAGGTCCCATATCCCTGAGACTGTTCTCGTAAGTCTGTCCTTCACCCTCTCCAAAGCTTTCGCTTTCTTCCTCTCCAGGCAATATCTTTAAATTGATAGGAACCTGTCCTATTAGCACACACTTTTATTGTAAAGGGACAATCAAGCTGGGTGATATGGGAATGGTGTGGGGGGGGGGGGGATGCTGAGATAATGCACAGAAATACATATCAATAGGAAATTAATTTGTAAACTGAGATAGAACAATAATATTTTCAACTTAAAGCCATCCAGTATCCAACTCTTTTGTATAAAACCAGTTAAATCAAACAAACTGAGGGACAAATTAAAAGAGCAGCCTCTTAAAGAGCTACTGCCTTCAACAAAAACAAATCACAAATGAAACTTAAAACATTAAACTAAAATGTGATTAAGAGGGTAAATAAGGCACCCCAGTCCCTGCAGTGCCCAATGGGCACGGAAGGCCTTGATGGTGTCGTTGGACGCCACGTGCTCCCTTTCCGGGGACACCAGAACGTGAATGTAGCTGCGGTAGAGGGGCAGACAGTCAGGTCGGACGACCCCCTTGGTTGCCCGCTGCCTGGATCTGTTGATGGTGAGTTTGGCCAGGCCCAGGAGCAGGTTTACGAGGAGGTCCTCCTCCTTCCCCACCCCTCTCTGCACTGGGTGCCCGTAGATCAGGAGCGTGGGACTGAAGTGCAAACAAAACTGTAACAAAAGGTTTTTTAAATAACTAAAAAGTAAGTGCAGTCTAAAGCAATCCCATCCAGTATACAAAAGGATTAAATCTATCAGCAATGATATATAAAATTCAAATTCTCACACCATATTTCACCTACACTTCTCTGAATATGAGCCAACGATGAGAACTGGGCTTTGAATACCTCAATTTAGAACTTGTCTTGTATGGCAGCGTTTAGTCACAGAGTCATCTATAGCACAGAAGGAGGTCATTCAGCCCATTAATTCCATGCCAGCTCGCCGCAGAGGAATCCAGTCAGTCCCACTCCCCTGCTCTATCCCTGTAGCCTTGCAAGTTTATTTCCTTCAAATATGCATCTCATTCTCTTTTAAAATCAACTGATTGTTTCTACATCCCACCCCCTCATAGGCAGCGGGTTCCAGGTTATCCCATCAGAATCAATCTGAACAGAATAAGTCCACTTGATACTATGCCTAACGAGCTACATCAGAACCTGCATTGGTCTTGACAGCAATGAAGCTCAAAAAGTCTTCTTTGAGTCCTTAGCGAAGCAACAACTTGCATTTATATAGCACCTTTAATGTGAAGCATCCCAAGGTGCCTCACCGGAGCGTAATCAGAGAAAAGTTGCTGTCAAGCCATGTTAAGAGATTAGGGCGAGCGGTCAAAAGCTTAGACAAAGGGACATCTGAGAGGAGGTGAGAGGGGTAGGGATGCGGAGGCTTAGGGAGGGAATTCTGGAGCTTAGAGTGGGCAGATGAAAGAATGACCACCAACAGCAAGGTGAAGAAAATCGGGAATGCCCAGGAAGCCAGGGTTGGAGGAACACAGTGACCCTGGAGGGTTGTAGACACAGCAGGCTTCAAGGTCATGCGACGTTGCCACAACAGCGTCAACCTACACAGGTTGTAGGGGATATGCTACGGCAGAGAATTGGGCGAGCTTTGGCATGTACCCAACCATGACTGGCTTGTGTATGTATGCGTGTGCGAATGCAGTGTTGCTCAGATAGGGCAACAACAATCATTGCATCTTGAAGGAAAATAAATCTCAGCAAGCATTGGGTGTGTGCTGCTTGATTCCAGTCCGAAGTTTAACAACACCAGGTTAAAGTCCAAAGCAGACATTGCTTTCACTTGGTGCCCTGCCTGTCGAAATGTCCACACAAGGCCATTGCTGAAATGATCCAATTAGCTGTACGCATATAAGCAGTTAAGTAACCACACAATGAATATAAATGTTAAAAATATGAATGTATATTCCAGATCAAATGAGCAAGATACAGGAAAAATAGAATGCTTGAGGAATAGCATGTTGACAATTAATGATCAAAAATGTAATTTCCAATGTACTGCCAAAAACCTGGAATTAATATTTTTTTAAACATCCAAATTCTTAGACAAAGCACTTACATGCACTTAACATATGCTGACCATGTTGGAATATGCCAGTGACAGAGGCTGCCATGTGGTTCCTCAGACTAAGGCCCCAGGCTGTTAAATAAGTTAATTGAGGTGATTCACCAAACAGCTTGAACACCTGATTTGAAGTCTAAACATCTTTCTTCAGCTGTTCCAGACAATTTCCGTTTGAAAAGAGTACTTTGCTGGTCGGGAATGCTTGCAGGCCAGTTGGGGAGTGTTTAGCAGGTGTTGGCACAGGCTCTGCAGAACAAGACACTTCTTTAAACAGTCTCCCTCCCCCCACCCACCCCTCCCCCCGCCCCAAAAATAAAGTTCAAGTGCAGCTTTCTTCCCCCCACTACCACGGAACTGCATTCCAGGGTTCTGCCAAGCCACCACTTCCTTCCATGATGAACACTTTGCAAAGAAGGATTGAACATCCCAGGCTCCTGGGCGGGAATGCAAGTTAATAATGGGACGGAACATTAAAAAAATAAGTGATATGTAATTTAGTAGGAAATCCTTTGTACTGGATTTATCAAAGTGATTTTAAAATTAAAACACTTGAACAGAACAGACAGTCTCGGAGTTCCTTTCATGCTAACGTTGCCAACTGTGTTTCAAACCACCCCCATGAGTTCCATTGTTTGATCTAAACTGGTATTTGATCCTCTGTTAATGTGGGAACTTGGGATGGCTTTGGTTAAAGGAAAAATCCAGCTCAGCAATGTCGTATTTCTCATTTCACACTACAATGCCCTGTCCATGCAGCTACACAGCCTGGTCAATACATTTTTGCACAATGCTGGACATATTGGCCTATCAAAACCTAAAGCCAGTTTCTTGGTCTTTTGCCCAACTGCCTCTGGCACTGACTCCTAGTAACTGCTCAGGCGGAGGCCAGGAATGCCCCCTGGACCATTAGGCCCTGAGCTGAATGCTCTACACTCAAAAATCCGCAGCTAAGATCACCTTTCTGCAGCTTCCAAAACGTTGTCATATCCTCCCCCCCAGCGCTGCTTTCTACACTGCCTGTCTGTCAGAACAGTGGGATTTCCCTTCACTTCCACCCCCCTTCAGTCCTCAAACAATCCCAAGCTCTCTTGCCCAAACTCTCACCCTGCGTGATGTCCTAGTAAGCCAACCATGTCCCTCACTCGACACTTGGTGGCCCAGGGGTTGAGCTTATCCTCAGTTTTCAGTCCCTCTCCCCAACCTGAGTATCCTCTGCAGCAGATGTCTCAAACCCAGACCCTCCATTCCTTTGGCTCAGCATTGTTGCTGGTGGCGCTCTCTCTCTCTGTTTAACCACTGATTTCCCAGACAGGATGTCTCTCTTCCAAAACCACTCGACCATACTACTTCGTTTCAAAAGCATCCCTCTTGCAAGATGCCTTCAGTTCCCACCCCATTCCCCCAACCATAATCCTTTTTGGGGACCACTGCTAAAAGCTGAATTGGTCTTTTTTTTAAATGAGGGACATTATACGAATATTTCTTCATTTGTTAATGGTGGCTGCTAACGTTGATTGTAGCCAAAGTCTTTGCTGATCTCCTCCTTGGTTTGGGATTACATTTACATCCACTACCTCTCAGAGAGCGGACAATCCTGGGTCCGTGCAGCTACAGCTCTTAACTTGAGTCATCCTCTTTTGCCAGTGAGCCCAGGGCTAATCTGAACACCATTTGGGTTTGTTCCAAAGAAGCCATTGACAAGAGAACGCGCAAGAATGGCATTGTCAAGCGGAGTGGGCCTTGGTCATCAGAAGTGCAGCTGAGACTGAATGGCCCATGCTGGAGCCCCTGTATCTATCAGGGAGGGCTGGCATGGACCCTCACCTCGGTGCAAGTTTGAGAATAACTCCAAAGGCTGGCAGGTTGGAAGTGTGACAAGACAGCTTTGGACGCATTTAAGAAATTCAGTTCTATCTCCATGCACCCACCTTCCCCCCAATCATCCCCCGCCCCACCAACCCCAACACCAAGCTAAGCTAATAAGCTAAACTCATAGTATTTGAGGTGGGCTCTGAAATGGGCGGCACGGTAGCACAGTGGTTAGCACTGCTGCTTCACAGCTCCAGGGTCCCGGGTTCGATTCCGGGCTCGGATCACAGTCTGTGTGGAGTTTGCACATTCTCCTCGTGTCTGCGTGGGTTTCCTCCGGGTGCTCCGGTTTCCTCCCACAGTCCAAAGATGTGCGGGTTAGGTTGATTGGCCAGGTTAAAAATTGCCCCTTAGAGTTCTGAGATGCGTAGGTTAGCGGGATTAGCGGGTAAAATATGTGGGGGTGGGGCCTGGGTGGGATTGTGGTCGGTGCGGACTCGATGGGCCGAATGGCCTCCTTCTGCACTGTAGGGTTTCTATGAAAGACCTTTACCTCTTGACGATGCCCTATTCTCAACCAATCGCTGCAAGGATTGGGTGATGGGAAAAGGACCCAATGTGCTGTTAATCTTATTCCCCATCACCCCAGATGAACATGCCTGCTCCACACAGCCCAAGTCATGTTATGCGTTAAGCACGCCTGTTGTCCATCAACATATGCAGTGGGAAATTTAAAAACATAGAAAAAAAGTCTACATTGCATAAGAATGAAAGAAGGTGCCCCAGTGTTTCCTGTTTCACGATGGTTACTTGCATACGTTGACCCACTCGCTGACCCTGCATTCATCACACAACACATAGCAACACCAGTGGAAGCGGCAGTGGCAGCGTTCGCTCCGGCTCTGTTTGAGGATGTTGTGCCCTCTCCCACAGCACAGGCTGTCACAGTTGTCCATCCCTTGGCTTGTTTTATTGCAGACCCTCCCCCGTGTGCCTGGAGAGTCCGTGCCCAGGTCCTTCTCACAGAAGTCGGGCGATTTCTCGAAGTACACCATGTCCTTGTAGATTCTCCTCCGGCTGGGCTTCAGGCTGAACTGGCCTGTGTTTTTATTGTGTGTTTTGATGAGGACCGCATTCTGGAACCGCTTCTTCAACACAGCCCCAACCCGTCGGAAATCGGGGGTCACATGCCAGCAGGTTTTAAATTGGCAACTGCCCGAGGTGCCATGACATTTACACTTGCGTTTCATGTTGTCAATCACTGCCTGAAATTCAGAAGAAAAGCAATCAAACAGAAACACCAAAGGAAGAACTGGAGCAATGAACAGACCTGCTAAGCCCTCTCCACAACAGACAAGTCAACATGAACCATAATCCTGATCTGATAAGACCTCAGTTAACAAGTTTTAACCTATCCCTTGCAGTATTGAATATCTCTTGGAGCTGTCAAATCTATGATATACTTGTATATCTCCAGTGATCCTGCTCATGCTTAGCTGGGGGAAAGAAGAAAGACTTGCATTTATATAGCACCTCTCATGCCACCCAAGGACATCCCAAAGGACTTTACAGCCAATGAAGTATTTATTGACCTGTTGTCACTGTTGTAATGTTGGAAATGCAGAGGACAGTTTGCGCACAGTAAACTCCCAAAAACAGCAATATGATAATGATCAGACAATCTGTTTTTTGTGATGTTGACTGAAGGATAAATATTGGCCATGACACAGGGGAGAACTCCCCCTGCTCTTCTTCGAAATGGTGTCATAGGATCCTTCAGCTAAAAGAAGAAAAACAGCAAAAATGCTGGGAATATGGAACAGCAAACCAAATGCTGGACATAGAGTCATAGAGTTTTACAGCCCTTCGGCCCATTATGTCCGCGCCAGCCATCAAGCACCTATGTATTCTAATCCCATTTTCCAGCACTTGGTCTGTAGCCTTGTATGTTATGATGTTTCAAGTGCTCATTTAAATGTTCCTTAAATGTTTTGAGTGTTCCTGTCTCTACCACCCTCTCAGGCAGCGAGTTCCAGACTCCCACCACCCTCTGGGTGAACATTTTTTCCCTCAAAACCCCTCTAAACCTCCTGCACATTACCTTAAATCTATGATCCACAGCAAGTTAGCCTGTATCCACAATGGGAAAAGGCAGGATAGGCCCTGGGGTTTGCAGCCCACTTGGTTATTGTCTTTTCGCTATGTTTGTTGTAACAGGTTACAGCACTGCCTGAGGAACAACTACTGACAGCCTTTCCCATGCATTACAGTGTTACTAACATCAGGGGTTTAATATATTACTGGCAGATCTGTGACATTGCTCACATTGTGTTGCCATCTCATTCTGCCATTGTGATTTCTCTGTGCAATTTTACTTTGTATCACTGTGCATGTGCATGTGTTTCTCTGTCCACAGATGCTGCCAGACCTGCTGGGTTTTTCCAGCACTTCCTGCTTTGATTTTTTTCCCCAGACTAATGTCTGTTTGCAGATTTTTTTTGTGTCTGTTTGTTTTTCTTTGTCATTAAGTGCAACATGCCGAACTTTCTCTTCTCAAATGATTGTGTTCTTTTCATGGGATGCATTACAGATTGAGCTATATGTAAAAAGAAATGGCCTCCTTCCACCTCTTGACTTTGTCCCAGCTTCATCTCATCTGCTGCTGAAACCCTCCTCGATGCCTTTGTTACCTCTGGGCCTGACTAGTCCAACCCACTCCTGGCTGACCTTCCAACCTCTAGAAATGTGAGTTCATCCAAAATTCTGCTGTCTGTACCCTAGCTCCCGCCAGAACCTGGTCTCCCATAACCTCTGTCCTTGCTGAACTACTTTGGCTCTCGGGCCAGCAGTGACTCAATTTTAAAATTCTCCTCATTTTCAAATTCCACACCCCCCCCAACATCTTCTCCTCAACCACTTTCCTATCCCTCAAATCCCCTCCAGCATCTCTAAGCTCCTCCAATTCTGGCCTCTGACATGCTCCTCCCCAATTTTGATCTTACTGAGACATAAAAAAATCCTCTCGGGACTCGACAGGTGAATGCCAATAGGTTGTTTCCCCTTGTAGGACAGACTAGAATTAGGAGAAACAATTTAAAAATAAGGGGCCTCCCATTTAAGACGGAGATGCTCCCAGGATCATGAGTCTGAGGAACACTCTTCCCCAAAGAACGGTGGAGGCAGGGTCATTGAATATTTTTAAGGCAGAGCTAGATAGATTCTTGAATGATAAGGGAGTCAGGAGTTATTGGGGATGGGCCGGATATGGAGTTGAGACCACAATCAGATCAGCCAGGTTCTCATTGAATGTAGAGCAGGTTTGAAGGGCCGAACAGCCTACTCCTGCTCCTAATTTGCCTGTTGGTATGCTTGACTACATGAAAGGCACTATAAAATACAAATCGATGTTCTTTGCAATAAATCTGTTTATGTATAATTATTTATTTTTGTGTATTGTGTGACTCCTGATGTTTTTATCCTCCGTGGAAATAAAGTTGGGGAAAGAGAGGGAGGAATAGGAGTGGAGGTGAATTGGCGGGGAGGGGAGAGAGATTTAATTCAAAGGAGACATAGATTATAGAAGCCATGAAAAGAAATGGGGATGGGGGGGGGGGGAAGGATGAATCAGATGAACAAAGGCAAGTGGGAGAAAATGAGAAAGATTAGACAGGCTAGGCTTGTATCCGCAGGAGTTTCGAAACTTAAGAGGCGACTTGATTGAAAGATAGAGATCCTGAGGGGTATTGACAAGGTGGATGTGGAAAGGATGTTTCCTCTGTGGGAGAATCTAGGACTAGGGGGTCAGTCTTTAAAAATAAAGAGTTACCCATTTAGGACAGAGATGAGGAAAAAGTATGTCTTAGAGTGTCATGTGACTTTGGAATTCTCTTCCTCAAAGGGTTGTGAAGAGCTCTTAAATATTTTTAAGGCAGAGTTAGATAGATTCTTGATTAACAACGGGGTGAAAGGTTATCGGGGGAGGCAGGAATGTGGGGTTGAGGTTACAATCAGATCAGCCATGATCTTATTGAATGGCGGAGCAGGCTCGAGGGGCTGAGTGGCCTACTCCTGCTCCTAATTCGTACGTTCATAAAAACATTATTGCAAGAAGAGGCAGAGATCAAGTGGGAGGGAAATTGTGACATAGGATAAGCTGAAAAGGGCCAAGGTTTACAGATAGATCACTCTCAGAAGCTGCAAAGGAGCAGCAATTGCAAATTAGAAGACAATTGCTGGCGCAGGAACTGTGACGGAGGAGGAGATAGAAGCTGAGCCAGTGGTGAAGGTGGAGACCGAAGGTGGGATTGGGCCTGCGCATCAGGAAAGAGGTGACAAATGATGGAAAAGTCAAGCTTGGCAACCAGAGCAGGGGCAAAGGCACAAGTGGGGTAAAAGTTCATGGAGAGTCAGATGCAGTGGAAAAAATGAAATTAATGGCAGAACATTCAATGAAATAGGTAAAATCAAAAACAAGACTAAGACATAGCAAATAGGAGGAAAATACAAAGCTTTTTAAAAGACAGCAAAATGTTAAAATTTAAAGGAAGAAAAAGTTAAAAAGAAAAAGAATCAAACAACACTGACAGTCGAGAGAGCATTCTACAGGAGCTGCAAGAACAGAGCAGTAGGCTTTGGGAGTAAGGTGACAGTCAAGTCAGGATTCACGTTGAAATTTCTTTTATAGTGTCACCTACCCAGCATCACAGCGAAATAGGTAAGTTTGGCCATCTCAAAGTGAAAATCCTTGGAGGAAATGTCCACATAGCAGTTTGCAATGAAATGTGCTACCCCAGTACTGGTTTTGACATATAAAAAGATCCAATGAATAATGGGGACAGTGATGTGTTAATGAATAATGGGAACGCAGTGATATAGTGGTACTGCCACTGGACTAATAATCCAAAGGCCCTGGGCCAATGCTCTGGGGACTCGGGTTCAAATCCCACCACGACAGCTGGTGGAATTTAAATTCAGTTCATAAAATCTGGAATATAAAGCTAGTCTCAGTCGTGGGGACCATGACAACTATCACCGATTGTCATAAAAAGCCATCTGATTCACTTTAGGAAAGGAAATCTGCCGTCCTTACCTGCTCTGGCCTACATGCGACTTCAGACCCACAGCAATGTGGTTGACTCCACCCATTCAGGCTGCCTAAACCACTCTTTTTGTGTGTGTGCGTGTTTTTGCCCCAGTGAATAGGATCACTTGCTGCCTGAACTGAAACCTAAAGTGTAATTTGGAGCATTGACTCAGTGAACCACAGAGTCCCTACGGTGCAGAAGGAAGCCATTTGGCCCATCGAGTCTGCACCAACTCACCAAAAGAGCATCTTACCCAGGCCCAATTCTCCACTCTATCCCTGGAACCCCACACATTTAGCATGGCCAATCCCCCTAACCTACACATCTTGGGACACTAAGGGGTAATCTAGCATGACCAATCCACCTAATCTGCACATCTGGAAGGTTCCACTCACATCAGGGTCGCACTCACAGCTGGAACAAGCCCCTGCACCTGACATTCAACATTGAACTCCCATCCAGAGGTGCTGCATTGCTGATGCTATAGTTTCTCACATTTCTGTTAGAGTTTTAAAAAAACTCCTACAGCAAGAACCATCTCCCCATTGGTAGACACTTTAGCGCCATTGACGTACATTTTAGCGCTGCTAGCATGCATTTTAGCGCCATTAACGTACAATTTAGCGCCATTATGCCACTCTTAACTTGGATGGCGCAGTATTAAACAGCTCTGTTACTTTATTGAGGACCAGTGGGTTATTAGTTTCTATGGAACTGAAATACACCAAAATTTCTGCCAAAGTAAAATTTTACACCCACCTTTCTCACCCAGAGTGTAAAAGGTGCATAGACACGGGTTGTGGTTAAAATGATGAGTACCAAACTTGGATTGAAAGGCCAACACACACATTCTCCAAAGATTGCTTACCTGCCTTCCCAGCTTGTTGTTGTGGAGTCTCATTCTGCCGTGGATGTCTCTTGATGTCTCCCGGGAGTCCAGAAAGTCCCTGGAAAACCTCTCCCCGAATTCGATGTCGTGGTTGCAGTCACCCCGCTCCCAGGAGTCCTGGATGCCGGGGAAGCGCTCCTCGGGCTCTGGGATGGAGACAGGGAGGCCCTGGGTCAGCGCTTGGACCCGGAGCTGGTGGAGCTTGAAGCGCAGGCTCTGGTCATCTTCTCTCCGCTTTTGGTCGCAGCCACAGCCCTTGAGCTTTCCTAGGCTGCAGGCGGTGGCCACCGAGTGGGTGACTCCCGCGGCCAACAGTGAGAACATGAAGGCACTTTCCCGGAACCCTGGTACATATAACAGCAAAAGATGTGCGTTACCCGAGTTGACAATTATAAATTAAAGAAAAACAATTACTGCAGAGAAGTTCCTTATAGAGGGGGCATCAGAGAATTAACAGGCTGTTTTGGAGAGATTGGATAGATTAGGGTTATTTTCCTTGGTTGACTTGATAGAGGTGTACAAAATTATGAGGGGAAGAGATAGAGTGGACAGGATAAAATTGTTTCCCTTGGTGGAGAATTCTAGAACAGGGGACATAGATTCAAGATAAGCAGCAGAAGGTGTAGAGGGAACATGAGGAAGAACATTTTTTATGCAGAGGGTGGTGGGTGTCTGGAATTCACTGCCCAAGTTGGTGATGGAGGCAGAGGTCCTAAACTCTTTAAAAAGTACCTGGATCTGCACCTTAAGTGCTGTAAGCTACAGGGCTATGGCTGGGTGCAGGAAGGTGGGATTAGAAAGGGCACCTGGGTGTCCTTGGACTGGCATGGACAAGATGGGCCAAATGGCCTCCTTCTGTGCTCTAACTTTTCTATGGTTTGCAACATATAGATCCAGAATTGTTAAGTGTGAGAGATATGTGTGTGTGTGTGAGAGTGAGAGAGAGTTTATTTACTGCACCTTCAAAAGTGTCTAAGACACAGGCATCCCATAATTCACCCGCAAGTTAACACCTGATCTTTCGGAAATGAATTTACACAGGAATAGGAGGAGGCCATTCAGCCCATTCATTTCCATTGCGTGTGTGTGTGCGTGTCCGTCCACCATGCTTCTGTAACCCTTAATTGTCACAGATCACTCAGGGAGTCTGTGTCGCTGTGGTTACACACACCTTTACTTGCACCTTGTAGCCTGGAGCCATGGACAATTGGTGGTCCGAGGCTGCAATTGATTCCCCTCACCAATGGCTGACCAGGAATCTCTCCCACTCTTACCCCTGGCATGTATTGGAAGGACTTTGCAGGTCGGTGCTCAACCTGTCTGGCCACGATTGTGAACACATCAGGTCCTGGAATGGGACTTGAACCGAAATATTTGGTCTCGGAAACAGTATCCACTGCGCCACAAGATTGTCCTTAATATCCCAACCCAACAAGAATCGTTCAACCTCAGTCTTGAAATTTTGAATTGCCCCCTACATCCAAAGCTGTTGGGGAGGGAGAGGGGAGAGAGTTCCAGATTTCCCCTCCCCTTTGTGTGAGGTTAGTAACATCACCCCTGAACGACCTGGATCCAATCTTAAACTTCTGCCTCCTTGTTCTGGACTCCCTCCCACCAGATGGAATAGTTTTTCTCTCTATCGACCCTATGCATTCATTGAATCATCTAAACACCTCAATGACCTCACAGCTGAATCTGCTCTACCCAAGGGAGTACAAGCCTGGGCTATGTCCTTACAATGTATCCTCTCTGATTTGTGAATGCTGCAACATATAACCAGTATAATTCTAATGAATCATCAAGGTCAGCATGGCCCAGACTGAATGGGGAACTCCAGATGCAGTCTAAATAACTAGAACACACACCCTGTCCTAAGGGCTAACATTCTGTCCATCTGACTGATTCAAGGAAGCACTTTTCTCATGTTATTTTAGCTACTCACACCCTTGAGATCCTTAACCCTACACAAACTTCTCCCCAACTCGAAAATATCCTGATGCACCCCCTCCCTCCCCAAAATTAGGTCCAAAGTGGGGTCACAAAGTTTTATGGCATTGAAAGAGGCCCTTCAGCCCATTGTGTTTGCTCTGGCCATCAAGCACCTATCTATTCTAATCCCATTTTCCAGCAGTTTTCTGTAGCTTTGTATGCCATAATCTCACACTGCCCCCCTACTAAACCACATCTGTCTCAGTTTAACCTGGCCCACTTAATCCAGCAGCATTGGAAGACTGGAATTAGCCAACACTACCTGATCTACCTCTGAATAAATTGTAAGATCCCCGGATTAACATGATGGTGATTGTCTCATGAATAAGGAAGATTCATTTGGTTTGAGTTGAATTGCAGCTGTTTCTGTGGTGCGGGGGTGGAGGGTGGGGGGAGGGGTCATGATGTGTAGGAGTGATTCAGCCACAGTTCATTGTCAATTCAAACCAACCAGGTGTCCCGAGCACATCTGCAATGCACCACAAACATCTGTTTATTTTTTCCTGTCATTGTGATGCAAGAACCGTTCCCCTTCACTTCTTCGCAATGTCCAATATAGAAAGGAGGTTGATGACTCCTGCAGGTTGGGTGCAGAGTTACAGGAGCAAAGGTCTGGGGAAGAACACTCAGGAGGGAGCTGGTACCCAGAAAATGGTTGGGAATGGTTCACTTTGACACATCAAGCCAGAAGCAAAGATCAAGGGAGTCAGCTCTTCAAAAAGTGTGAGGTGATGCATTTTGGGAGGACTAACAGGGCAAGGGTAGGATGCTAGGAAGTACAGAGAATCAGAGGGACCTTGCTGTGCATGTCCATCAATCCCTGAAGGCAGGGGGAATAGGTAGATAAGGTGGTTAAGATAGTTTATGAGATACGCGCCTTTATTAGCCAAGGCATAGAATATAAGAGCAGGGAGGTTATGATGAAGCTGTATAAAATGGTGGTTAGGCCACAGCTGGAGAACTGTGTGTCGTTCTGGTCACCACACTACAGGAAGGATATGATTGCACTGGAGAAGGTGCAGAAGAAATACACCAGGATGTTGCCTGGGCTGGAGTGTTTCAGCTACAAAAAGAGGCTGATTAGACTGGGGTTGTTTTCCTTAGAGCAGAGAAGGTTGAGGGGGACCTAATTAGGTGTAGCAAATTGTGAGGGACATAGATAGGGTAGATAGGAAGAAGAAACTTTTTCCCCTTAGTAGAGGGGTCAATCTAAATGTTTTTTTTAAATGTTGTAAGTGTTCCTGCCTCTACTACTCTTTCAGGCAGTGAGTTCCAGATTCCCACCACCTTCTGGGTGAAAAATATTTTCCTCACATCCCCTCTAAATTTCCTGCTCCTTCTCTTACATCTTTACAGGGTTAGACAGGGTAGATTCAGAAAGAATATCTTTCTGTCTAGCCCTGTAACGATGTAAGGGAAAGAGCAGGAAATTTAGAGGGGATGTGAGGAAAATATTTTTCATCCAGAGGGTGGTGGGAATCTGGAACTCAGTGCCTGAAAGGGCGGTAGAGGCGGGAACACTCACAACATTAACAAGCATTTAGATGAGCACTTGAAACGCCACAGCATACAAGGCTACCGACCAAATGCTGGAAAATGGGATTGGAGTAGATATATGCTTGACGACTGGCACAGACACAATGGGCCGAAGGGCTCTTTCTATGCTGTGAAACTTTATGACTCTGACTGAGTTGGCGGGATGCCAAGATGATTGCCAACATTCTGGGGTGGTCATGGTTAAGAATGCAGTCGAGAGGTGAAATCCCCACATAACATGACAAAACCCACACACCCCACAGTGCACACCGCAATTCACACAGCGCTTCCCAAAGCGCATCACAGCCAATTAAGTACTTCTTCTTTTGCAGTGTAGTCCCCCTGTTGCGAATGCAGCAGCCGATTTCGGCACAACAAGATCCCAGAAGCAGCAAAATCTGAGCATGACCAGATAATCTGTTTGTCATTTCAGCCCCCGCCCCTCCCCCCCATCTGACGTTGATTGGGTAGGACAGCAACACAGCATGGGCCGAAAGGCCTCTTTCTGTACTGTAATACTCTATGACTCCATGACTAAAAAGTTTATTTATTAGTCACAAGTAAGGCTTACATTAACACTGCAATGAAGTTACTGTGAAATTCCCCTAAACTCTCCATATTCTCTCTTCTTTCCATCCATTTGAAAGGGCAGATGCCTCGTACCCGCTGCTTTAAGGCCCCATTCTGATAATTGCATGTACTGGAGCATGTGTCAACATCTGTGGAAGCCGCTTCTTAAATCCTTCTCCTGTCAGTGTGCTGGCGACTACTGCCTTTGAACCCCACCGTTCAACACAGCCCCTTGGAGATCAAACCGTGCCACGCACTGTCAATGTGTGGATCAAATTGTCTTGTACCTCTGCTGTTACAGCGAGTCCCAACGGTTCATTAACAAACAGCATCGCCACTCACCAGTTCAGGGTGTCAGGGAGAGTGTACAGACTCCACCGCCACAGAGCAGAAACCCTTGAAATATCGGTGTGACTTCCACTAGTCACAGTTTTGTGTTAACTGGGGCTGAAATACCTTTGTAACTTTTGTTGATGGGGCGGGGGTTTCAGGCGAAAGGAGCCGAAATTCAAATCAGGGAAGGGGGCAGGCAAGATTGTGAGGTTATCATCAGATCAGTCATGATCTTCACTGAATGGGAGAGCAGGCTCGAGGGGCCGAGTGGCCTACTCCTGCTCCTATGTTCGTCTCAGCTCTTCAGAAGATAGGAAGCGTTCCGTCCTGTTTATTTCCTTCTCTGTTGACATCTTGATGCTCATTCATTCAGCCAAGGGCGCCACACGCTCACTTGTCATAATGAAGCGCAGAGGAGGCGATCTTGGATATACTTGGAGCTGCTGCTGGGGTGGGTGCAGGTCCTGGTTGGTGTGTGGACCAGTGGGCGAGTGAGGGAGTTAGTCCTCTCTCACACACGCGGTGCAAAAGGTTAACAGAAAAGTCTGATGAGTACTTGGTGTTGGGGAGGGGGGGGGGGGGTAGTGAGGGGGGACCATAATTTCGGTCTCATTGCCGCAGTATACAAGCATCAGGCGTCTCAGTTGTCTCAAACTAGTCAGGACTTCACTTTGGTCTAAGGGTGAGTTGTGAATCTGGAGCTAGGTGAGAGCATCTGAACGAGAAATTCACCTCAGTCAGGGATAGAAATTGACCTTCCTTTAAAAAAAATGTCCATCCAATCGCCCCCACCCAACCATTAGCCCGAGTGTCGGAAGGTGTGTGTGTTTACCTCTGCTGAGGATGACGGTATCCTGCAGGATTTTCCCACCGTTTTCCAGGGTCGAGCAATTCCACCTCTGGTCCCAGAGCTGGCGCTGACACTCATGGATGGCGATCTGTATGCCCTGCACAGCAGCGGCGGTCACATCAGGGCTCCTCACGCACAGTCCCAGCTGGCGCCTGCTGAGCCCTGGCAGGGTCAGGCACACCGTATTGGCAGTCAGGATCGGGTCCACTGGGATCTTCAGTCCCAAGATCTCATTCCCGGCGACACTTGAGGCGGAGAGGTAGAGAGAGAGAGGGCAAAGAGTGAAAATGAGCTAACAGCATCCACATTCACAATGGACATACCATCCCAAATCACAGCAGGTACATCACAGAATGGTTACTGCGCAGGAGGCCATTTAGCCCATCATGTCTGCACCAGCTCTCCAAATGAGCATCATGACTTCGTGTCATTCTCCTGCCTGTAACCCCGAACAATTGTTTCTGTTCAAATAATCATCTAAAACCCTCTTGAATTGAACCTGTCTCCACCACACTCCCAGGCAGTGCATCCCACCCAAACCACTCGCTGTTTGAAAAAGTTTTTTCTCACATCATGTTTGCTTCTTTTACAAATCACTTTAAATCTGTGTCCACTTTTACAAGCAAGAACAGTTTCTCCTTAAGTACTCTGTCCAGCTCCCTCATGATTTTGAATATCTCTATCAAATCGCCTCTTATCTTTCTTCTCTCCAAGGAGAACAGTCCCAACCTCCCCAATCTATCCTCATCACTGAAGTCTCTCATCCCTGGAATCATTCTTGTAAAACCTCTTCTGCACTCTCTCCAATGTTTTAACAATAGTTTTAATTTTCACACCATTTGAATTCAGGGAGGTTAATCACTCAGAATCGTTTTGTTTTCTTACCTGGAGCATGTGAGTGAGATGGTGAGGAGCAAAGAGACGTGGCCACACATCCTCGGAGCTGCCATGGCAGGAAGAGATTGGCAAGTACCCTGAGAGACCTCAAAACCTCTGTGGCAACGACACCAGCGAGCTCATTGCAATGCCCTCCTCACGAGCATCCTCATCGCCTCCGCTGCCGTGCTTCCCACTGCCGCTAGATTGAGTCAGTTTTTTTCTCATATACAAAAAGGCCAGTCACAGAGAGGGGGAGAAAAAACCCCCCAAATCAGTTCAAAGACAGATTGAACCGAGATGGATCCGACAGTCTTAATTTGCAAGATTTTATCTCTGTCACTCTCTGCCTCCCTCTATCTTTGTGTTGTATTTCAAGCTTGTCCTTATTCACACTCCTTATTCTCCCCCCTGTGTCTGTCTGTCTCTCTCACCCTCCACTACCACCACACACCCCCTGTCTTTTCTCTCTCTCCTCCTCGCTCTTTCCTCTCTCGCTTGCTTCTCTCTCTCTCTCTCTCGGTCTCTGTCTCTCTCCCTTCCTCGGTTTCTCCAACCCCTGGCTCTCTCTTCACCCCTCTCGCTTGCTACTCTCTCTTCCCCGGTCTCTCTTTCTCTCTAACCCCTGGCTCTCTCTTCACCCCTCTCGCTTGCTACTCTCTCTTCCCCGGTCTCTCTTTCTCTCTAACCCCTGGCTCTCTCTCTCTCTTCACCCCTCTCGCTTTTTCTCTCTCTCCTCTCGGTCTCTGTCTCTCTCTCTCTCTCCCTCGGTTTCTCTAACCCCTGACTCTCTCCTCTCCCTTCTCGCTTGTTACTCTCTCTCGAAGGTTGATCAAACAAGTTCGCTGTTTGAAAACGAAGACTTTGATCATTGCTCTCGGATCAGGAATGCTCAAAGGGGATCTTTGAAAACGGAACTTCACTGGCAGCTCCAGTGACAGTAATGCTGGTGGGGTTTGTGTGAAGATGTGCGCTCTCTCCCCCACCCCCCCCCCCCCCCCCACTTTCATACGCACCTCTCCTGCCTGTCTCTCAATCCCCGGGCACATTACAATTCTCTGATCTCTCTCTCCGCTGCCCAGGCAAGAGACATTGTTTTAAAAAGCCCAGATCAGGCGGAGAGGTCGCTGATCATGGGACCTCCTGTCCCTTCTCCAAACCTATAGCCCCATCCAAAATTCAACACGCTTATTAAAATCTAGATGGAAGTTTGGCAATTGGCATTCGCAGCAATCAGGATTTCACTTCCATTGTGCGTGGTGTCGCGAAATATTTATCTTTGACAAACGGATCCCGGAGTGAAAGAAAGAAGAAACACCCCAAAATGAGAAATATCAAAAACAAACGCAAGTACATCAGTGTCTGGTACAAGGGGTGCGGGCGAGATTTACACTTCAATATAACCCCCATTCTCTCCTCTTTGTACAGATTCCATTATTTGGTTTATTTAAGGGGCAAGGGTGTTTCAACACACACACAAAAACACATAGGGACACCTATTGCTTCCCTTGACAGCCACTGCAAATTAAAGCGATTCATTACACGTCAACCCCTTTGAGACTCTCTCCTGGAGACGCGACATCGAGTCGCGCAAAATGTAGCTCCTGGGTTTTTTTTCCCCTCTAACGCAGAAGCCGGGAAGTTTGGGGGCCAAGCAGCCAGCCAAGGTCAGTGGACCACAAGAATAGCAAGGGGAGGGGGATAAAGAAGGGATTTGCAATGATATTTAGCGGGTAAATAGTCCCTGCTGCTGGGGCCAGGACTTCAGGAAGGGCTTTCAGCTGAATCAAAATGTTCAGGTTGCTCCTGTCTCAATAACAGGCATCGCTCCCATCTGTAGCTAATCTTCATTGACTCAAGGTCTTGTACTTTCAGCCTCACGTTGTTTCATGTCTAATTCTTAGAGAGGGCAAAGTTGCCAGGTCACTCTGCTCAGGTCCCGCAGTGGGTGTCTTGTGTTGATATCCTCCCTTTTGCTCAACTCACTCAGAAACCTGAATGTGAATGCCCCTGGCCAGGCAGCCTTTCAAAACCATCCTTTCCCCTCAGTGGTGGTGTTGTGAAAATATGGCTGTGGGGCTGCAGGCTCTTTGGAAGTCCTTGTGGTCTCTCTGACCGCAGTCTGGTGGAACGATGGACGAATGTCAGTTTGATCGGGTGATGGAATGATTGGGACGAAAGAGATGCCTTCTAAAGTTGGGTGGGATATACAGCTCTGTGCTGTGACATGGGAATGTCCAAAACTTCAGTCTCAAATGGCTCCTCCAGCAGACCAAGTGATAAATCAGGGGGAGGCAATGGCCTAGTGGTATTATTGCTAGACTTTTAACCCAGAAACTCAGCGAGTGTTCTGGGGACCCAGGATTGAATCCCGCCATGGCAGATGGTGTAATTTGGATTCAATAAAATATGCCTGGAATTAAGAGTCTACTGATGACCGTGAAACCATTGATTGTTGGAAAAACCCATCTGGTTCACTAATGTCCTTTGGGGAGAGAAATCTGCAGTCCTGATCCAGCCTGGCCTACATGTGACTCCAGAGCCACAGCAATGTCGTTGACTCTCAACTGCCCTCGGGGATCAAGGGATGGGCAATAAATGCTGGCCCAACCAGCGATGCCCATGTCCCACAAATAAATTCTTAAAAATCAGAAAATGCTGGATAAACTCAACAGGTCTGGCAGCATCTGTGGAGAAAGAAACAGAGTTAATGGCTGGAATTTTACTGCCACGCTTGCAGAATGGAATTCTCTGTTGGCCTCGGGCAGGATTTTACGAGCTTCGCCCAAGCAATGTTTCGAGTGTGTATGACTTCTACAGAATGCCTTCTAAAGTTGGAGTCCAGTTATAGTCATACAGCACAGAAAGAGGTCCTTCGGCCCATTGTATCTGGTCATGAAGCACATTCCAATCCCAATTCCAGCACTTGGTCAGTAGCCTTGTATGCTGTGACATTTCAAGTGCTCATCTAAATGCTTCTTAAATGCTGTGAGTGTTCCCACCTCTACTGCCCTTTCAGGAACTGAGTTCCAGATTCCCATCACTCTCCGGGTGAAAAAGCTTTTCCTCAAATCCCCTCTAAATTTCCATCCCCTTACCTTCAATCTTCTCCTCCTGGTTATTGACCCCTCTACTAAGGGGAATAGTTTATGCCTAACTACCCTATCTATGTCCCTCCTAATGTTGTACACCTCGATCAGGTCCCCCCTCAGCCTTCTCTGCTCTAAGGAGAACAACCCCAGCCTATCCGGCCTCTCTTCATAGCCGAGACGCTCCAGCCCAGGCAGCATCCTGGTGAATCTCCTCCACACCCACTTTAGTGCGATCGCATCTGGTCTGTCAGAGTCAAAGTACCTTCATTATTGCATGTCCCTGGGGCTACTTGATCTGAGGCACAGACCAGTGCCAGCAACATTCTCAGAGGGGAAGAATTCCTGTAGGCTGGAAACTTTGGGAGGCGCCATCCCAAGCATCAGTTGGGTTAAAATAGAGATTTGAAATGGACACTTGGGAAAGCCTCTGTTTCTTAAGGGAATCAAGGATGTTCTCTATGGGAGAAATCATTTAATTTGACATTCACATTGATTAAAGGACCCCTTTGTATTTATTTATTTTGAATCATTCTTTCTTCGATAGAACCGTTTGTTGGCGCACTCTGGGCTTCATTGGGTTAGGCTCTATACAGAGTAACATTGAATTGACTCTACCCAACACCCGGGGCATCATTCCAGTGATTTTCTGGGAGAGGGGGTGCAGGGATCATTAGCACACACATAGACACAGAGGCACACTCACACACTCATACTGACGCACTCACACACACACAGTCACACTTACACACAGACTGACACACACAGAGACACACACTGACGCACACACACACATACACTGATATACACATACACACACAGAGACCATTCACACAGACACACTCACACACACACACAGACCACTCACACAGACACACACATGTACTGGCTTTGTTTGGCCACTTTATCACTGCCAGTGCCAACAGTGGCGCCTGGAGAGGTGTCATCCCGAGATGATGCCGATCAAGATATGCGAGCAGACCGGGTAAATGTTGTCCAGTCGAGTGATAACAGGGTAGAGATTGGCAACACTCTTTCATGTGCATCAGACGGAGGAAGTGCTGACCCAGCATATCACTCTGAAAGCCCCTTTAATGTACATTCTTGTTGGCTGCTGGATCGAGTTCTCAGATGTGTTAGATCTCATGAAGATGTGAGCTGCTTCCTTTAACCTTCAGCTGGCCCGGCTGTTTGGGGGGTACTTTTTTTTAAAAATCGTAAATCCTAAAGGGTGGGGTGGGGGTGGGGGTGAAAACTATAAAGCTCATTGCCTGCTCCTGCTGGGATATACAGCTGTGTGCTGTGACATGGGAATGTCCAAAACTTCAGTCTCAATTGACTCCTCCAGCAGACCAATGATAAACAATGGCATCTGAAAATGCCAATTCAGCTGGATTGAGTTGTAAAATCCGCCGATTGCAAAGTGTGCATGTGAAGGAGTTCGTGCAAAAAACACACTCAGACACATACACAATCCACTCACTCACGCTCAGACACATACACAATCCACACACAGTCCACACAAACACACACAGACGCACTCAGTCCACACACACACAGTCCACACACACACAGTCCACACACACACAGTCCACACACACACAGTCCACACACACACAGTCCACACACCACCTCATACACACACTGCTCATAAACACACACACAATAGACACACACTCCCTCATACACATACATCCTACACACACACCCTACATACCCAATACACATCACCCCCTCATACACACACAATACACACCCACTTCATATGCACACACTCTACATACACACTGCACACGGTACACATACTCCCTCATTGACACACCCTACAACACACAGTACACACTCACCCTCATACACACACACACACATACACCCTACACAGAACACACACTCCCCTCATATACACACAATACACACACCCTCATATACACCAAACCCTACACACAATGCACACACACCCTCATTCACACTCTACACACATAATACACACCCCTCATACACAGACACACACATTACACCCCCGACACACACACCTTACACACAATATACACACCCCTTCATACATACACCCTACATTACATCCCCCATACACACAAAATACACACCTCTCACATACACAAACTACACACAATACAGATACCACCTCATACACACACTCTACATGCAATTCGCACACACCTTCATATACACACACAATATTTATTCTCCCACTCATTCCCTCCCTACAATGCACCCACCCCTCACATACAATACACACCCCTCACACACACAGACAACTTACTCACATAATACACATACCCCTCTCATACACGACTCCATACACCTCTTAAATATATGTAGTACACACAGCCAACACATATGTGAACCCCTTTATAATCACCATTCACATTCAGAATACACACACCTAAACCTATGTGCACCTACATATACCTACATGTACCTGTACTCACAACTCTCATACTCACACAGATGTACCCCATCTCACCCCCACACACACATTTCATCTACTTATGAATGCACCCCATAGACAAGCATACACTCATATATACATCTCCTGTACACATACACCAACAAGCATAGTCCATACACATACCTCATACATTCATCCCAATGTACCCTTCCACACCCCTGCACACATACACAAGCCCTTTACACACATCCATACACATGTAGCTAATCACATATACATCTGTACTGAGAGTTGTAAGGTTTAGACTCTTAGAAGTCTAAACTTCCACACCCTAAATCAAATTGCTATTTCAAACCAATATTCTATGTACATTCACTGCACATTCACAGTGTTGCCCCCAGGTGCAGGCAATGGAAATTCCCCAGCACTGACAGCTCTCAGCCAGGTAAAGTCAAAGCAGAGTTCAAAGAGTTATTAAGTTAACACATTTTAAAATCATTTCAAGGATGTAATATGGTGTAGCTGCTGAGAAGTTTGCATGCTGTCAGAGACACCTTGGAATCAAATGTTGAGTTAGACGTGGATCTCAAATAGTAACACAGCTGCAATTCACTGATCAATTGGTGGAAATGAACATTCACTCACTCACATCTACACACACTCTCACACACACACTCACACAGCCACTCACTCATACCTATACTCACTCACACACAAACTCATTTACACACTCACACACCCACTCACTCACACATCCTCTATCATACACACTCTCACACACATACACACTCACACACAGACTCTCATACTCACACACAGACACACACTCTTACACATACTCTCATACACATGCACCCAAACGTGGTCACACGTGCACACATCACTTTGCTCACTATCAATCTGACTGCCAGGGTTTTTATGGTACAAATGTTTAACATACTTTGACAGATCACTCTCTCCTCTTTAATTGAAGCATATAATTTTTAATGGATTCATGGCTCCATTAAGATATTGGAGAAAAGAACTCGGTTACAATCTCTCAAACATTCCTTTCGTAGATAGGGCTCACAGTTATTTGCTCATGTGTCCTCTCTTGTGTGGATGCTGTGATTGGACAGCAGCATGTGATTTTCTCCTTCCCTATTGGACATGAGGAGGAAGTCAATGCTCGTTTGTCCAAATTAAACTCCCCAAGTAAATAAACCATGATAACTGAATACATTGCCTTCATGTTGGCCATGACACCTCAATGATTTAGCCAGGGCAGTACAGTGAGTAAGAATGGGAACTTTCAGATGTCCTGTAAGCAAGACAGAGCTCTCATCCATTGCATTGAAGACACCGATCTGGTCTTCCAGCCTGCTGACAAAACACCGAGAACTATAGATTGGTGCAGATCTATTTTTCAGTTAGAGAGCAGTGTTCGCGTTGAAACTCCATCTCAGATAACTGGGCATGCACAGTCTGACACACTAAACCCTGCTCCAAATGTACCCCCATTGATAGACATGCATGTACACAATCTAACCTCCAAATACTAAAACTAAGGATTACAGACCCAGGGATGGTAAAGCACAGACATACAATGCCAGGACTTTGAAAGGTTTTCTCAAACTTAACAAGTACATACAACTCTTTAGGATTAAGTCTGGAATACCTGTTGAGGACCACCATACCAAAGTAATGAGCTATCCATCATCATTGAAAACCGATCTCTAACCTTAGTACTTCAAGTATGCCTAAGGTACCCCGGCAGACAGGCATCATTCTCAACACCAAAGACCAGCCCCAGAGTCAATCACCTCCCAACCAAAAGGTTACCGACCACTTTGAACTCTGCTTTTCATGGTCTTGACAAAGAGAATCGTTAGATTTTACTGTGTAACATAAATATGCACACAGGCACACACACTCACATACACACAGGCACATTCAAACTGACACACCTACACATACAGGCACATTCTCATATACACAGGGACACGCACATACACACACAGGCACATTCACATACACACAGGGACACACACATACACACACAGGCACATTCAAACTGGCACACTCACACACACACAGGCACATTCTCATACACACAGGGACACAAACATACACAGGCACACACACATTCAAACTGACACACTCACACACACAGGCACATTTTCATACACAGTAAGAAGTTTAACAACACCAGGTTAAAGTCCAACAGGTTTATTTGGTAGCAAAAGCCACACAAACTTTCGGAGCTCCAAGCCCCTTCTTCACTCACCTGAAGAAGGGGCTTGGAGCTCCGAAAGCTTGTGTGGCTTTTCCTACCAAATAGACCTGTTGGACTTTAACCTGGTGTTGTTAAACTTCTTACTGTGTTTACCCCAGTCCAACGCCGGCATCTCCACATCATGACATTTTCATACACACAGGGACACAAACATACACAGGCACACACACATTCAAACTGACACACTCACACACACGGGCACATTTTCATACACATAGGGACACAAACATACACAGGCACACATACTCACACACACAGGCACATTTTCATACACACAGGGACACACATATACACACACAGGCACACACACTCACATTCAAACTGACACACTCACACACACAGGCACATTTTCATACACACAGGGACACACATATACACACACAGGCACACTCACATACACACACAGGCACGCTCACATATATATTCACACACAAGCACACTCACATATATACTCACATACACACAGGCACATTCACATACACACACACTGGCACACTCATACACACAGGCGCACACACACTCATTCACACAGGCATATACACACTCACATACACACACACACATGCACGTATAGGCACACACACACAGACACAAATACAGGCACACTCACATACGTACACAAATATGAACATACATAAAACCAGACACACGCACATACCCACACAACACATACACATGTTCACTTTTATGCACGCGTGCATAGACTCACTCTCAGACCCTCACAGGGCGTGGAGCCAGAAGTTCTGCACAGCCAATCAAGTCCCAAAATGCTGAAATCAGATCCATTCCATTTATTATGCAGAATCTTTGAGGTTTCCTGTACTAATTGTCAATAAATGAAAAATAAAGCACTTGATCTAAAAGGTAACACCCCCCCCCCCCCCGCCTCCCCGTTTAAATAACCCCATTTTCACAAGGAATGCCATTCAGCATGAATTGTGTGAACATGAGGAAGCTCTGCTGATCTCCCCCTAACCCTGGGGGGCAGCATTTTCAGAATGACCTGCGGGGGAGCTGAGTTGACGCAAATCTTCCTGCTTTTTGACAATAATACAAAAATAGTCCTGTAGGGTGTTCAGTCATGGCTTATAGTGTGTCTGTGAGTAACATGCCCCACTCCCACAATAGGCTGCAGTCTGCAAAATTGCTGAATGTTTCTTGTGATGGGTCTGGAGAATGAGCCAGTGTCAAATTGGTCCTTTTAGTTCAATACTTGTTTTCAAAAAAAGCAGCCCTCATGAGTCAGATGGAGACAGCGGGTAAGTCTCCCACCTTGTTATGAGTTAATATTCCTGCCTGGGAGTTTTGCACTCAGGAATTCCTGCAGATATGAGGTGTTACTGCATCCGCCTCCCATGCAAAATGCTTGTTCTTTGGGCAATCATTTGGGACCTTGGATTGAAGTTCCAGGCATGGCCTATCTTTGTTATGTTCTGATTACAGGCAGATGTTGAGGTCCTTTTGGACAGTGCACCTCTGGCATTGCACCACGCAACACCAGTGGAAGCGGCACTGGCAATTCTCCTGGATGTTCACCGACTCCTCACGGTGGCCCCGGCCACAGCACAGCAGCTCACAGCCACTGACATCCATCGCTGTGCTGTTGCACACCCGTCCCCGTGTGCCCGGTGAGCCAGTCCGCCGGTTGGCCAGGCAGAAATCGGGCGACTCGGCCGAGTAAATCAGATCCTGCTGGCCAGGCCGCTTAATGTTGTGGCCCACCGGGATCAGCGTCTTCCCGTCATTGCTCCCCATCACCTTGAAGGCGCCATTGAAACGGTCCAGGAGCCGGTCCCCAACCTCACGGAAATGGGGCATTTTCTTCCAACAGGTTTTGAGCGCACAGGAGCCAGATAACCCGTGACATTTACACTCAGTCCTCATGTGATTCTTAATCATCTGAAGTTAAACAGAAAAGCAAAGAGAGAGCAATGACATTACTTTATTTTCAAAAAAGTATTCCTTTAACACATCATTACAGAGATTTCAAAACAAAATTGCATTTAACTCATTGACTGCGAGGAATCAACCTTAGAATAATTGTTAACATACACAAGAAATTGATCTGACACTGATAACCTACGCAAGAAATTGATCTTACACTGTTAACTACCTGAGAAATTGATCTGACACTGATAACTGCCTGAGAAATTGATCTGACACTGATAACCTACGCAAGAAATTGATCTTACACTGTTAGCTACCTGAGAAATTGATCTAACACTGATAACCTACCCAAGGAATTGATCTTACACTGTTAACTTAAAGAAATTGATCTTATACTGATAACTTAAAGAAATTGATGTTTATATTGTTATTTGCCTGAGAAATTGACATTGTATTCATTGTCCAGGATGAAATTCCATTGACGTTAGTTATGGTTTAGAAGCTAGTTACAACAGAATGAATTGTAAAGCTCGGCTGATAGAGTTAAAGAAAGATTGTTTTTATATAGCCCCTCTCATGACCTCTGGTCGGCTCATAGCTTTACACCAATGAATTACTTTTTGAAGTGTAGTCATTGTTGCAATGCAGGAAATGGAGTAGCCAATTTGTGCACAGCAAGATTCCACAAACTGCAATGTGATAATGACCTAGATCATCTGTGTTTCTGTGATGTTGATTAGGGAATAGTTTGCTAGGACACCAGGGAGATTTCTGGAATCCTGAGATACCCTCCCTAACAGCACTGTGGGTGTACCTACACCACAGGGACTGCAGCCTTCTCCAGGGAAAATTAGTGATGGGCAATAAATGGTGTCCTAGCCAGCGATGCCCACATCCCATGAAAGAATGGAAAAACAAAAGTTCCCTGCTCTTCTTCCAATAGTGCCATGGGATCTTCAACATCTACCCGAGCAGCCAGATGGGGGGCCCCAGCTTAATGTTGCTATTCAAAGACGGCATTTCTGACAATGCAGCACTCTCTCAGTACGGCACTGGAGGATCAGTCTTGAATCTTTGAGCTGAAGTCCAGGAGCGGGATTTGAACCCAAAATGATGTGCTTATGAGGCGAAAGAGCCGCCAACAGAGACACGATTGACACACTGGAGGAGGGGAGTTTGCGTGGAACGTAAACACCACCTGCATGGAGCCGACAGCAGTGGAAGAAAAAGGCCATTCTGTCCAACAGGTCAGTGCTGGCGTTCATGCTCCACATAAGCCTCCTCTCACCTTCTCTATCCTGTAAATCTACGTAGAAAGTCAACTTAAGAGAAAGTTGGAAGAGTTGAATAAGGAACTAACACTCCCACAGTCAATGCTGAATAAAAGTACACAGCACGTGTTCCTTTCTCACCGGATAACCCTTGGTGTCATTTCCAAAGGAAACCATTTCAGCTCGACAATTGGTTGATGAAGGTAGTTGATCTCTGCATCACCATCGTTGTCCTCTGGGTCAACAGGAAGTACTTGAGAGTTTGCTTTGCAAATACAGCATGTAGTTACCCATGGCAAAAAGTTTGGACAATGCGCGAACTTCCATTTAAGGGGAAAAAGAACTCTCCCACAGATTACAAAGCGGTTCCCCGGCTCAGATGATACTGATATACACAAGCATGTGTTCCAGGCGATCGATATATGTCTATTCATAAGCGCAAACTCACACAAAAGATACGTGCCCATACATACTGAATACTTCGAGTCTGTGTGCACATCTGGACATCTTTTGCACTAGATTCCATATTTTTAATGAAAACCGTTTATGTAGATTTGTCTCTGTAATTGCATTTCCCTGCCCCCAGCCAGTGACAATACTGTCGTGCTGGCGGGAATACTGCAGTGTTGGCGACAATACTGGCGGGAGAGTGTAAATACAGCAAATTGACATTTCCCAGTGTAAGTGTGCATAATGACATACAAAAATAAGGATATATTTTACCACTGACTGAATTAAATCTCCTTCTCTGGTCCGATTATACCCACTCTATAACTCTGCTTCACTTGAAGACTACGCTTGGGTCATTACTCTGCAATTCCAATCGGTCCCTCCCCCACGATTAACACGTTTTTGATGTCCAGATGTACTATGGAAACTGTCAATCTGAACTTGTCATCTTGTAATGATACCCTCCCGCCAGCGGTGATGCTGCAGTGGCTTTACTTGAGGATATGTAAACAAAAGTCAGGGTCATGGAAGGAGCATTCAGGTCGGACCTGTCAAGTTTGTTAAACAGCCCGAGAATATTTCCACCACTTCACACTAAGGGGGAGGGTGCAAAGATATAAAAAGAACACCATGTCACCCTGGGAGACTTTTCATTCTTCCAATACTTCAGACTATTCCTCCAGGGAAGAGTTTGAAGATATAAAAACTTGTGGGAGAGTGTAGTTACAGAATAACAAGGGCAATTTTCATTATAAATGTGGTCATTAGAATTTAGAACGGAAAAATATGTCAGGCAGAATGTATCACTTTAAAATGGGGATTCAAATATGTCTGGAACCCCTGATCCAATCAACCCCACTTTACTTGAAGACTACTCTTGATCTTGCCGTAGGCAATGAGCTTGTATGTGTACTTTATATGCGTATGTGTTTATAAATATTTAGATGAAGTTTTGGAAAGTTTACACACAGGCAGACGGAGGGCCAAGCTCAAATCATTTCCAAAAAGAAATGCCTGTTCCATGTTTAACTTGGCACCGATTGTGTGTGAATTGTATTTAAATAGCGCCTTTCACAATACCCCCATTGGCTTTGCAGCCAATGGAGTACCTTTGAAGTGAAGTCACTATTGTAAATAAAAATAGAAAATGCTGGAAAATCTCAGCTTGAAACGTGGCTCTATTCTCTCGCCACAGATGCTGTCAGACCTGCTGGGATTTTCCAGCATTTTCTGTTTTTGTTTCAGATTCCAGCATCCGCAGTATTTTGCCTTTATTTCACTATTGTAAAGTATGATTTAGGGAAACACAGCAGCCAAGATCCCACGAAGAGCAATATGATGATGATCACATAAGCTGCTTTAGTAATGCTGGGCTGCGGGATAAATACTGTGCAGCACATGAGGCAAACGTGTTCTTCCTGGGTAGGAGCTGGGCAGGGTAGATGAGGTCTCAGCTTTATGTCTCATCTGGAGGATGGCACCCCAAACACGACAGCACTCCCTCAATACTGCAGTGAAGTGTCAAGTCTATATTATGCGCTCAAGTCTCTGGAATGGGATTTGCACATATAATCCTTCTGATGCAGATTCAAGAGTGCGATTACTGAGCAAAACCAACACCTTGCTTAATGGCAGACCTCACAGGTGGATAGGAAATTGCTGGAGTGGGTCCTTTTCCGAGGCGGTGTGGAGATGCTGGGGGCGATTGCACATTATATCAGATATTTTGTACAATCATGGCGGGGACGGGGTTTGCCCTGCTTGGCTACGTATCGGCATCATTGTAAACAGAGAATTTGTCCACTTGTTATTTACAGTAAAACTATAAATGCATTATTGAAGAGATGTATAAAAGATTCAACAAAATCCTGTCCCGGTGCTCTGCTGTCACTCAGACATAGTGACCAGAGTAACCTTGCCCTTTCTCTAGTGGACCGCCTTTCCCACGAAATCCTCCAGTGCTTTATAAACCCACATTGGAGATTCCCGCTGGCATTTATTGCAAACTCTAATATTCCCCCCAAGAAGATGTTCTGAAAGATGGATTTCTGTATTGCCCCAAAGAACCAATCCGAAGCCATCGTGAGAATGGGATAGGTGCTTGATGGCCGGCAGGCACGATGGGTCGAAGGGCCTCTTTCTGTGCTGTAAAACTTTAGCGTTCTTAAAGAATGTGTTCATATGTTCCACAGTGTAATTATATTGTAAAGAAATGACATGTGCTTCAATAATGTTTACATGTTAGAAAATTGCACTCTAAAATGATGTGTTCTAAAAGAATGTTCCCTGCTCTAAAAAAATAAGTTTGCGTGTTCTAAAAGATTGTGGTGACATTTTGTAAAGCAACTATCGTAAAAGAATATGCTTTCTGTTCTAGAAAATGTGTTCCAAAAGACTGTGTGTTTTAAAAGTTTTAATCTACATGTACAAAAATGTATTTGAAAGTGTTCTAACAATGTTAGTTTGTTTCTGTAGTCTATAGGAACATAACTAATGTCGCAATTAAATATTTACACGGTCCAAATATGTTTGTGTTTTCAAATTATACGTTCCAAAAGTGTGTTTATAATTCACTAGGCGGAGTAAACGAAGGAAAGAAATCTTCACTCCCTCACTGAGAATCTTGGGACACATTGCGCCCACAGGAATCCTGACCCCACATGGGCCTGACTCCCTTAACAACCACACACTCGCAGTTGACAGCAAAATATTGCTCTCGATTAACACATATCTTCAGTACAGCGCAGGCAATCGGCTCTTTTTAAAGCCCAACACGGCTAATGTTTGTATCGAATTACTTTACTTGCATTCAGCAAATTAGAGAATCATAAATCCTCCGTGCTGGCTCATTCTGCAGACATGGGCACTGACCTGAAACAATGAATTTTCTGTGTCCCAATCTACATATCAGGTCCATCAGAAACTTCAGTCTATCCTTCAATTGTTTCTGCTGTGCAGTTTGCAACGAGACTATCGAGGTTTGCTACATTTATAATTGGATTTTGTCCCACTGAAAATTTAGTTGGTTCAAATGTTTCAACAGGATTTGAATAAGGAAACGGATGCATCATTAGCATTTTACACATATCCAAGATGTTGGATGTGAACATGCAGTGCACCAGAATTCTGTACAGTATTTGCAAGAAAGTAAAAGTTTAACTGCATATTGGACATCACGAGTCCTAAACCTTAAGTCACTTATAAAGGGTGCATTTTTACTGCAAACTGAGCATTCACGGCACGGTAGCACAGTGGTTAGCACTGCTGCTTCACAGCTCCAGGGACCTGGGTTCGATTCCCGGCTTGGGTCACTGTCTGTGTGGAGTTTGCACATTCCCCTCGTGTCTGCGTGGGTTTCCTCCAGGTGCTCCGGTTTCCTCCCACAGTCCAAAGATGTGCGGGGTAGGTTGATTGGCCATGCTAAAATTGCCCCTTAGTGTCCTGGGATGCGTGGATTAGCGGGTAAAATATGTAGGGATATGGGGGTAGGGCCTGGGTGGGATTGTGGTCGGTGTATACTCGAATGGCCTCTTTCTGCCTCTATGATTTCTATGATTCACACAAGTAGCTGCATCTCAAGTCTCCAGTTAACTGTAATGATGCCAGGTTTTGACATGGATTCCAATAAATAAAAAACCCACTAATGTTTGTGCTATCTTTTATAATCTCCTTCTACAAAACAGAAAATGGTAAAACGCTTCCACGTTCAGCGGTTGCATTACTAATAAGCCCTTAACTGAGGCGGGAACCGTTATAACATTTAAGAAGCATTTAGATGAACACTCGAAACGCCATAGCATACAAGGCTACGGACGAAGTGCTGGAAAATGGGATTAGAATACATAGGTGTTTGATAGCCGGCGCGGACATGATGGGCCGATGGGCCGATGGGCCTCTTTCTGTGCTGTATGACTCAATGACTCTAGAAATTACTATTACTGATATTTTAAGATCAGAGCGTAACACAATGGCATGACAGTTTAACATAGGTAGTCACGTATTTAATTTAAATAGGTGACGGAGCCACAAAATGTAAACAAAACCTTTTTTCCCCTCTTTTAGTTCAACTTTCCCTCTCTGGTTTTTAACTTTAGAGGGCTTTAACAACGTTATTGTTTCCAGGCAATCTTAACATCAAGTTTGTCAAGGAAAGCAGTGGTCTTGAGTATTTGTGGCCAACGACAGTGAACTGATGTGGAGATTAGATCCTGAAGGTTTGGAGTAAAACTGGAATAAATTAAATTAACGCATAACTATTAAGATATTACTTAACCTGATTTCAGTAAGGTTGGCATTATGTTGAAAATTAGTTAGGTAAGAAGATTGATGAATGAGAGGGTTCTTGTACTAGTGCAAAGATGGAGATTAAAGATGATACAGAGTCGACATATTGGAGTCGTTTCTGTGTGTCTGATGCCTGGATAGACTGGAGAGGGGAGGATTAAACCAGTTGTATTTCCTTGCATTGAAGTTCATTTGGAAGAGAAGCTACACACCTACGATTAACAGTTTACTTATCGGGAGATGGACAAGAAAATATAATTTAAGTCATAGAGGTAAACAGCATAGAAAAAGGCTCTTCGGCCCATTGCGTCTGCGTCAAAAACAACCACTTAACTATTCTAATCCCATTTTCCAGCACTCGGTCCATAGCCTTGTAGGCCCTGGCATCACAAATGCACATCTAAATACTTCTGAAATGTTGTGAGGCTCACTGCCTCCATCACCCTTTCAGGAAGTGAGTTCCAGACTCCCACCACCCTCTGGGTGAAAAACATTTTCCTCACATCCCCTCTAAACCTCCTGCCCCTTACCTTAAAGCTGTACCTTAAATTGATCCCTCCACCAAGGGGAAACGTTTCTTCCTGTCTATTCTATTCTACCTATATGACGCGTAATTTTATGCATAAGCAGAGTCCCCCTCAGTCTGCTCTGCTCCAAGGAAAACAACCCCAGTCTATCCAATCTCTCTGTATCTCACAACCTCATGACACATTTCAATGGTGGGACATTCTGACTGAGGCTGAACTACCATATCTTTTCACAAGAGGGTGCAAACACGGTGTCCATTCACTCCTGTCTTTGAGATTGGAATCTAGCCCAGACTGATTGGGGGTTATCTTGTTTCTTAGCCGGGGTTGCGTCGGGCGCCCATTGAGATCGCTATATATATAAAATACTCAACGGGATTGATAGAGTAAATGTTAACCAAATGTTCCCCCTTCTAGAACAGTCTAGGGTAAGAAGTCATAGTTGTAGAGTAAGCGGAGCGGGGCGGGGTGGGGGGGGGGGGGGGGTGGGTTCAAGACAGAGATAAGGAGAAGCTACTTCTCACAGAAGGTTGTAAATCTATGGAATTCACTGCCCCAGAGTACGTGGATGCAGAATCAATCAAGAAAGAGATAGATAAAGCCATCACACTCCAGATTGATTCACCATTTTAACTTGGAGCTACACGGTATACAATGATAATTTTGCAAAGTGGTGTCTCTAGAGTTTAAACTAACACTAAGGTTTTGTGGGTGCATGCGTCCTACTTTTCCTACAGCAATGTTGAAATGGGCGATTTGATCTAAACCAGGATTACATTGCAACTCGGCTGAAAATGCAGTTAATAAAAGCACGTGTGAAATTGGCGAGATCACCTGCCCTGCTAAACACTGACACTTTCAACTGTTGATATTTACTTGATATTAGCGGCGGAGATTTACAGACGAAATAGTCAGATGTTGCCCAATCAAGCCGAGATTGAATAAAATGCACCATCTACGCCTGGTAAACATTTCTATATATTTGTGTTTATTACGAATGCACCTGTGTATTGAAAATAAGTTAGGTAACTTAGTGAGGGCGGAAAGACTGGGAGCTGATAATACACACTGGTTTGTCAGAATGGGCGCGGTGTTTCCCCACTGTTCAGTGTTATGTCTCGTGTGGCTATTAAATCTTGTTCTTGCTACACGGGCCTGACATGTCCACCTTATGTTGGAGATGTAACGTTTTAATGTACGCATCTCCCTGTCCAAAATGTTAAAGGGCTTCCTGTCTCCAGGTTAACCGGGCGAGATTGTTCAATAATTCGTGAATTCGCAACTCAACGTATTTCCCCTCGCCCTTCAGATTACACTGTGGACAGAATTATCTTCACTGCAAAGAACCGATTCGACACTGAAACGCCGGCGAATGTGCAAAATTATTTTTGAAAAAGTTAGATTGCATGGATATATTAAGATTTTAAAATAACTCGAAATAAAGCAGGACATTTGGAGTACTGCATAGCAACAGTGCTTTTTCGCCAACGGAGCCTGTCTGGCAGTATTGTGCAGGTGTAGCAGTGACTTGGGTCACTGTCTATTTAAATGGACAGCCTCAATTGGCTGTCAAACGGCATTCAAACTCACGGCCTCGACCAGAAGGGGGGGGGGGGGGGGGGGAAGGTGACTTCCCAAGAGAAATGGTGATGTTATCTGACCCTGGGTGTGTGGGAGAGCGGCTTCGTTCGCACATCGCGAAAACCCTTCATTTTGACAATAACATCAACTCTCCACAGAGGGAAACGAAAAACTGCGGAGAGAAACGGCTCATCTTTCCTGGAAATTGGTTTGGGAGTATCTCAATCCCCTGCCAGCATCCCTGTGATTCAGGGGGCCAAGAATCTGTCCCAGTGCTTAATATCCCACCGATTGTTTAGTGAATGGGGCAGATCCCTCCAATACCATTCATCCCCTCTTACTGTCCGGTTCAGTAGAACTGTCCCGCGCAGTGAAAGTGTTTTAAGTCAACAATACTCGGTGACCCAGTTACACCTGAACCCCCCCGGCTCTGGCGAATCAGATAGAATTCTGTAAGAAATACAACTCACCCAGTAACAGCCCATTTCATTTCGAAATGAATGTGTTGGGGCTCTTGCTAGCCAAGTCTGCGATGAAGCAGCCCAGTTTTGTCAGATAGGCCAATCCACTTGACCTGCACATCTTTGGACTGTGGGAGGAATGATGTGGAGATGCCGGCGTTGGACTGGGGTAAACACAGTAAGAAGTCTCACAACACCAGGTTAAAGTCCAACAGGTTTATTTGGTAGCACAAGCCACTAGCTTTCGGAGTGCTGCTCCTTCAAGGAGCCAAGGAGCTCCTTCAAGGAGCAGTCTTCAAGGAGCAGCGCTCGGAAAGCTAGTGGCTTGTGCTACCAAATAAACCTGTTGGACTTTAACCTGGTGTTGAGAGACTTCTTACTGTGGGAGGAAACCGGTGCACCTGGAGGAAACCCACGCAGACACGGGGAGAATGTGCAAACTCCACACAGACAGTGACCCAAGGCCAGAATTGAACCCCTGGCGCTGTGGGCAGCTAATCACTGTGTCACCTTGGTGAGTTGCTGCAGTGCATCTTGTAGATGGTACACACTGCTGCCACTGTGTGGCAGTGGTGGAGGGAGTGAATGTTTGTGGGTGAGACGCCAATCAATTGGGGCTGCTTTGTCCTGGATGGTGTCACAATTGTTGAGTGTTGTTGGAGCTGCAATCATCCAGGCAAGTGGAGAGAATTCCACCACACTCTTAACTTGTGCCATCTGAAGTGAATCTGAAATAAAAACAGGAATTACTAGAAATATCCAGCAGGCCAGGCAGCACCTGTGGAGAGAGAAGCGGGTTCATGTCTCAGATGGGGGGACATTCCCTCAGAACTGAAGAATCTTCCCACTGAAGGCGCCGAGCGGCTGGGTTCACAAGAGCATTGGAGAATAGGAGGAGCTTGGCTATTCAGTAACTGGCCACATTTAGCCAGAGAAAGGGAACGTTCCTCTGCTGTACGGATACTAAGGGGAGGAGAGTTATTTTTGGTCCACATTTCACAAAGGAAAATCACCCCCTTTCCCCCAGCCCAGTTTCATTCATTAATGAGTTTCCTTGTGGAAAAGTGACTTACCAACCGGCCAGCCTCATTATTGTGAAGGTCAATCAGGGATTTGATGTCGCTCTGGCCCTTCTTCCCCTCAGCATCCATAAACTGCTTGCACGTAGCATAGCCGAACTCCACGTCGTCCCCACAGCCGCCCCATTCCCAGACCGGCGCCTGGGCGCCAGAGGCGGGAGGGTGGGGGATCGGCGGGCGACTCAGGGCATTCTCACAGCTGCACTGCAGCAACTCTCCCATGCTGCAGGCCTGGGTCACAGCGTAGGCCACTCCGGCGGAGGTGATGGCGTAAACGAAGGCGGTCTCTCTGATATCTGGCGACAAGAAATGACCCAACTGAATCATACACACCTCATATTGAACATAGAGTCATCGAGGTTTACAGCATGGAAACAGACCCTTTGGCCCAACTTGTCCATGCCACCCAGTTTTAACCCCTAAGCTAGTCCCAATTGCCCGCATTTGGCCCATATCCCTCTATACCAATCTTACTCATATAACTGTCTAAATGCTTTTTAAAAGACAAAATTCTACCCGCCTCTACTACTACCTCTGGCAGTTTGTTCCAGACACTCACCACCCTCTGAGTGAAAAAAATGCCCCTCTGGACCCTTTTGTATCTCTCCCCTTAAACCTATGCCCTCTAGTTTTAGACTCCCCTGCCTTTGGGAAAAGATGTTGACTATCTATCTTATCTACGCCCCTCATTATTTTATAGGTAATGGCTTATATAATTGTATAGGTTTTATCTCCTATGTTTTGGTACACTCACCTATTACCCAATGTGCAGCACAGAAACAGGCCATTCGGCCCAACAGGTTTATACTAGGCATGAGCCTCTTCCCACCAATATCTCCTTCCACCTCCTCCCACATTCTCAAGGGGCAATTGGGAATGGATAATGCATCCTGTGAAAGAATACATTAAAAAAAAACCCTCAACCCTCTCTGAGGTGTCTCCTGAATTCCCTATTCAGGTCTGAATATCCTCTGCCTATCTTATACGTGTGGACAAGGCTGGTGTTGAGGGCATTACCAGCGTGTCTGCCCTTCTCACACTCCACACTAAAACGCACACGCTCATTCACACTTTAGGGCGGATGTTAACATCCTGAGTCATGGGTTCAAATCCCATCGAGGGCAGCTTAGGAAATTTGAACCCAAATTCATTCTTAAATCTGGATTTTAAAGAAAACTAGTTTAATTAGTAATCATGAAATTGGATTGTGCTTAAAAACCCATCTGGTTCATTAATGTCCTTTAGGGAAGGAAATCTGCTATCCTTACCTGGTCTGGCCTACATGTGACTCCAGAGCCACAGCAATGTGGCTGACTCTTAAATCCCCCCTGAAATGTCCTAGCAAGACACTCAGTTGTATCAAACTGCTACAGAAATGGATTGCAGCGGTTCAAGAATGCGCAGGGTCGGTGCAAACTTTCCAACAAGAAATCACAATAAGAAATAGAATCAAATCTGGGTTTGGTAAACAGGTCGTTTGTTACATACACATAATAAAAAAACTTGTCAATAGCTGTTCACAGCCAGGAAGGAAAGCAAAATTGCTTCTGGACAATTGCTACAACTCGCCGTGTGGAGGGAAGGTGAGGAACTCGTGAATGGTGCGGTGAAGCTGGGGAATAGACTAGGGTAGCCCCAGCGGCAAGACTAGAATCACAGCGCTTGTGAGACTACACATGGACAGAGGCAGGCCCGGGAGGGAGACAGCTATAACAGTTTAACAATAGCAATATTTCTCAGTAAATAAAATAGTCATGTCATATTTCATAGGGCAGTTTCATAGTGCTGAGGTTCTGTAGCGGAAGGACATTATTCAGTCTTTCATCGAGACTAAATATGAATCTGTCTTTCCGAGAACGCAATTGTACCCAATGATTTTTCCATCTCTTATTCATCCAGCCCAAATCCCCATCTCTCCCCTTCTCTTATCCAGATGTTTATGTCTGTCTCTACCTGTCTGTCACTCACGCTAGTATCTGTACATTCCGGATCTCTCTCTGTCTGTCCTCCCAGGGTTACAATAATACTGGATTGAGAGAGGTCGAGCCCCCAATCTCTACCTTGCTGGAGGATTTTGCTGAAGTATTTCTTGTGAATGGTGCAGTTCCACTTGCGATACCGGAATTGGTGCTGACACTCACGGATCCCAAGCCGGGCTCCCTTCGCCACCTCGCTCACAATCTCAGGTTCGGTTTGACACAGCTCGGCCTGCCTCCCAGCCAGACGCTTGGTTTTCCTGCAGATGCTGTTGGGATCCATGACCAAGGGGCTCCCCACGGCCCTGCAGCACCGAGTGAAAGAGCGGCACATTGTTAATCCGAATAACGGTGCTGGCGCAGTACAGTAAAACCCCAAAACACACTCACTCTCACACACACAATCTCACACTCACTCACACACTCAATCTCACACAATCTCACACTCTCTCTGTCTCACATTCACACACACACAATCTCACACACAATCTCACACTCTCTGTCTCACATTCACACACACACAATCTCACGCTCACTCACACACACACAATCTCGCACTCACAATCTCACACACACACAATCTCACACTCACTCTGTCTCACACTCACACACACAATCTCACACACAATCTCGCACTCTGTCTCACACACACACAATCTCACACTCACTCTGTCTCACACTCACACACAATCTCACGCTCACTCTGTCTCACACACACACACACAATCTCACACTCACTCTGTCTTACACTCACACACACAATCTCACACACAATCTCACATTCACTCTGTCTCACACACACACAATCTCACGCTCTCTGTCTCACACACACACACAATCTCACACTCACTCTGTCTCACACTCACACACAATCTCACACTCACTCTGTCTCACACTCACACACAATCTCACACTCACTCTGTCTCACACTCACACATACACAATCTCACGTTCACTCTGTCTCACACTCACACACACACAATCTCACACACAATCTCACACACACACAATCTCACGCTCACTCTGTCTCACACTCACACACACACAATCTCACACACAATCTCACGCTCACTCTGTCTCACACTCACACACACACAATCTCACACACAATCTCACGCTCACTCTGTCTCACACACACACACAATCTCACGCTCACTCTGTCTCATGCACACACACAATCTCACACTCACACACAATCTCACACTCACACACACACAAAATCTCATACTCACGCACACAATCTCACACTCACACACACACACACACACACACACACAATCTCATACTCACACACACAATCTCACACACACACACAATCTCACACACACACACAATCTCACACACACACACACACACACACACAATCTCACACTCACACACACACATAATCTCTCTCACACACACACACAATCTCACTCACTCTGTCTCACCCACACATACAGTCTCACCCACACACACAATCTCACACTCACTGTCTCTCTCTCTCTCACACACACACTCTCACACTAACTCTGTCTCTCTCACAAACACACACACAGTTTCTCTCTCACACACGCACACTCACTCTGTCTCTCTCTCACACACACACACACAGTCTCACCCACACTTTCACACACACACACTCCCAGTCTCACACTCATTCAGTCTCACCCACACGCACCCACCCACTCACATACACTCACACACAGTTTCCCCACTCACTCACTCAGTCTCCCTCTCCACACACAGTCTTACACTCGCTCATGCGCATGCACAACAGTCTCACACTTGCACAACAGTCTCACACTTACACAAACACATACAATCTCACACTCACACAAACACATACTGTCTCACACACACACATACCTTCTCACACACACAAACACATACAGTCTCACACTCACGCACGCACATACAGTGTCACACACACATACAGTCTCACACTCGCACGCACGCTCAATCTCTTCCACACTCAGTCACACACACACCTCACACAATTATTAAATTGTACAATTACTCAGTAGCCACTCTCTCACTCACAGTCTCATTCACACACACCCACAGTTTCACTCTCACAGTCTCATACACACACACACTTTCACAGACAAACGTAGCCACGCACATTGACACACACAAACACAGTCACACGCACAAAAACAGCCACACACATGTGCACACAATCACTCACATCACATACAAGCACACACACATCACACAAATACAGACTAGGTCCTGGGAAGAAGTTTCTCACAGTCACGGCTTAAGTTTATCAGGAAATTGAATTGATTGAACTTAGAACTATGAGACCATCTGTACTGAAATAACACCATAGTCATTCTGAAATGCGCACAGACCGTGATGAATAAACGGGGAAGAGTTAGAAATCGGATCAAACAAGGACTTCCCAGAGGAACATTTGTGTGCTTGATGGGATGAAGTGGGTCAGTTAGAGGCGACTCTCTCTGGGATCTCCCAGTTACAGGTGCGGTTTGCAGCTTAGATCTGGGAAAGGTTGTCAGCCCAGTGATCTCTCTCTCTCTCTCCCTGGTGTTTCTCCGCCTCAGACTTCTGTTACAAACCGCCCTTTCCGAATAGGGGGGAGGGAGGAAGGGAGGGGGGAGGGAGGAAGGGAGGGGGAAACAATATAAATTTCACAGGGACCCCAGTTCCCCCACTTACCACCACAAGCTGATAATATTGGCAGGGTACAAGAGGCAGAAGAAAACTCGGAGCTGAGCTTCGGCGAAAAGTAGCATCTCTCTCCCACTCTCTCCCAGCTCAAAGTGTGTCGTGGGAATACAGGAATCGAACCTACCATAACCCTAACCCTCCCTCTCTTTCCCAACTCGGCCCCCGTCTCTCACAGCTCTCTCTCTCTCTCTCTCTCTCCCGTTCAGTTTGTCTGTAGATTCCAATCCCCCGCAAAGATTTGGGGAGGTGGGTTTTAGGATTTTTTTCTCTCTCTCTCGTTCTCTGTGTGTGTGTGAGTGGGAGAGAGAGATGAGGGCCCGGCTGCGAGTTAAACAGCCACTGACTCACAGTCCCGTCCTGTCTGGGCTCTCAACCAACAATGAGAGGACCTAATGGGGTGAGGAGGGGAGAGATCTCGGAGTGGCCGCTTGGACTGAGAGTGAAGCCAGAATGAACTGTGCAGAGGCCAGAGAGTGGAAGCTGGGCTCCTGTCGCCAGAGAGCTGGAAGCGGGACACTGCCTGACTCTTCGGGGTGCCTGGGACAGGGGATCCCGAACTGGGACTAAATAAAGGAGATTAGAAACTGGCCGTTGGGGATAACATTTTTTAAAGAGCTGATTTACTGATGAAAGGGGCGGGGGCAAACTCCCGGCAAGAAAACACATTGAAGCAAGTCTCCCCCTCCCCAGAACAACGTCCGATCCGGAGTGAAGGGGGAGAGGTGAACGCAGTAAACACATCAATGGCAAATAGCTTTATATGGCAATGGATTAATAGCTTCCAAAAACATGTCAAGGACAAACAGCCCTTTGGACCAAGATAGACTGACATTTCTACATTCGATAGATAGAAGGCACCGATTATAGATAACCAGACATACAAACAGCCGACTATATATATTTGATGTACATGCGATTGTGCATCCGAATGTATATATTTGATATTCAATTTGCACAGTGATGTATATATTTGATATGCAATTTGTACATTAATGTATATATTTGATATGCAATTTGCACACAGTGATGTACATATGCATATATATACTTGCACAGAAATGTATATATTTTATATCCAATTTGCACAGTGATGTATATATCTGATATCCAATTTGCACACAGTGATGTACATATGCATATATATACTTGCACAGAAATGTATATATTTGTTATGCGATTTGCACAGTAATGTATATATTTGATATGTGATTTGCACAGTAATGTATATATTTGACTTACAATTTGCACAGTAATGTATATATTTGATATACAATTTGCACAGTGATGTATATATTTGACTTACAATTTGCACAGTGATGTATATATTTGATATTCAATTTGCACAGTAATATATATATTTGACTTACAATTTGCACAGTGATGTATATATTTGATATTCAATTTGCACAGTAATATATATATTTGACATACAATTTGCACAGTGGTGTATATATTTAACATCCAATTTGCACACTAATGTATATATTTGATATTCAATTTGCATTGTAATGTATATATTTGATATTCAGTGTGAACAGTAATGTATATATTTGATATGCGATTTGCACAATAATGTATATATTTGATATTCAATTTGCACACAGTGATATATATATATATATATTTTGATATTCAATTTGCACCGTGATCTATATATTTTATATACAATTTGCACAGTAATGTATGTATTTGATATTCAATTTGCACAGTGATGTATATATTTGATATACAATTTGCACAGTGATGTATATATTTGATATACAATTTGCACAGTGATACATATATTTGATATACAATTTGCACTGTAATGTATATATTTGACATCCAACTTGCACAGGAATGTATATATTTGATATACAATTTGCACTGTGATGTATATATTTGATATACAATTTGCACGGTGATGTATATATTTGATATACAATTTGCACTGTGATGTATATATTTGATATACAATTTGCACTGTGATGTATATATTTGATATTCAATTTGCACAGTAATTTATATATTTGACATACAATTTGCACAGTGATGTATATATTTGATATACAATTTGCACAGTAATGTATATATTTGATATTCAATTTGCACAGTATTGTATATATTTGACATACAATTTGCACAGTGATGTATATATTTGATATTCAATTTGCACAGTAATGTATATATTTGACATACAATTTGCACAGTGATGTATATATTTGATATACAATTTGCACAGTGATGTATATATTTGATATACAATTTGCACAGTGATGTATATATTTGATATCCAATTTGCACAGTAATTTATATACTTGATATACAATTTGCACAGTGATGTGTATATTTGATATCCAATTTGCACAGTAATGTATATATTTGATATCCAATTTGCACAGTAATGTATATATTTGATATTCAATTTGCACAGTAATGTATATATTTGATATTCAATTTGCACAGTAATGTATATATTTGATATGTGATTTGCACACAGTAATGTATATATTTGATATTCAGTTTACACAGTAATGTATATATTTGATATTCAGTTTACACAGTGATGTATATATTTGATATTCAATTTACACAGTGATGTATATATTTGATATTCAATTTGCGCAGTAATGTATATATTTAATATTCAATTTGCGCAGTGATGTATATATTTGATATTCAATTTGCACAGTGATGTATATATTTGATATTCAATTTGCACAGTGATGTATATATTTGATATTCAATTTGCGCAGTAATGTATATATCTGATATGTGATTTGCACACAGTAATGTATATATTTGATATGTGATTTGCACACAGTAATGTATATATTTGATATCCAATTTGCACAGTTGTGTATATATTTGACATCCAATTTGCACAGTTATTTATATATTTGATATCCAATTTGCATAGTGATGTATATATTGGATATACAATTTGCACAGTAATGTATATATTTGATATCCAATTTGCACAGTTATTTATATATTTGATATCCAATTTGCACAGTAATGTATATATTTGATATCCAATTTGCACAGTTATTTATATATTTGATATCCAATTTGCACAGTGATGTATATATTTGATATACAATTTGCACACAGTAATGTGTATATTTGACATCCAATTTACAGTGCTGTATATATTTGATATCCAATTTGCATAGTGATGTATATATTGGGTATACAATTTGCATAGTGATGTATATATTGGGTATACAATTTGCATAGTGATGTATATATTGGGTATACAATTTGCACAGTAATGTATATATTTGTTATACATGTGTGTACATCTTCATTGTCCAACATCTTCTCTATGCTTTTAACTTCAGCGTTCTTGAAAATCTATTACGAATGTTGAAAATAACTTCTCATTCTCGCTGTTTTCTCTCTCTCTGTAAGAACAGGAATACAGACAAATTTGTTCTCTGAAATTCCATCCTCATCACATGAGCTGGAAATGTTCACACCTGCAATGCACACGGAGAGGGGAGGAGGGGGTGTTTGGGAATTTAATTTGAACCCGGATCTTTAGGAGCTGACACTTTACAAAGGGATCTCTGGACCGATTGAAAGGTAAATCCCTTTATGCGCATGACTGAGCCGAGGGTAACGGCTGAGATCTTTCAGATTACAGTTGATAACAAGAAATCCCCGGGCTTCAGACATGCAGAGAAAGCCAACAGACGCTCCCAAAATCCGGCCCCTTTCCTGCAACTGTCTGAAATTCCTCAATTCAACTTAATCCCATCTCTGCAACCCAGCACGGAACACAACGGCTCACAGTCTTTTCAGAGGGCACTTGACGTCTGTTAAGACACAACTATGTTACCCACCGCCCCCCCCACCCAGCCCCCTTCAACAACATCAATAAATAGGCAGATGTCCTGAGGGTCTGCTTCTGCGGACACTGAAAGTAAAGACGGCGGGTCTGGTAATGAGGGCGAGACTGCCGCCCTCAAAACAGCGCACGAAACCCGGATTGGTCGCCAACACCCACGGAGGGGGCAGGCAGGATCCTCCCTCGGCGGGACTGGAAAACTCTCAGAGCACCAGCTCCTCTGTCAGTCCAACATTCTACAGTGGATTGCCTTGGGTCTACGGACTCACAACCCTTCTGCCTGGGAGGCAAGAGTGCTGCCAATGAGCCACAGGTTACATACATCCAATTTCGGGTTGAAACAATTGAAATAAATCAAACGAACTGAAGGACAAATTAAAGGGACAGTCCACTAAAGGGGAACTGCCTTCAACAAAAACAAATTACAAATGAGACTTAAAACATTAAACTAAAATGTGATTAAGAGGGTTGATGAGGCACCCCAGGCCCTGCGGTGCCCAGCGGGCATGGAAGGCTTCCACACTGCCTTTGTACACCATGTGCTCCCTCTCCAGGGACACCAGAACGTGAATGTAGCCATGGTAGAGGGGCAGACAGTCGGGTTGGACAACCCCCTCTGTTGCCTGCTGCCTGGACCTGTTGATGGTGAGTTTGGCCAGGCCCAGGAGCAGGTTCACAAGGAGGTCCTCATCCTTCCCCATCCATCTCTGCACCGGGTGCCCGTAGATCAGGAGTGTGGGGCTGAAGTGCAAACAAAAGGTTTTTTTATATAACTGAAAAGGGCATGCAGTCTAAAGCAACCTACATACACATGGTCCAATTGATTACATATATCAGCGCACTGACTCACTCCACAGTCAGATGAATAATGATAGGTGGTAATTGAAACCACACTGAGCTCACTGGCCAGCTGTCACATGCTAAATAACAGGCCAGTCAGATGGGCAGATAAGACAAATTTCTGCTGAGCCTTTTACCCACTCATCAGGAATAAGGTAGCATAGTGGTTATGTTACTGGACTAGTAATCCAGAGACCCAATACTCCAGAGGAAGGCTTTCGAATCCTAACAACAGGGGGATTACAAACCCGGATTTGAAACAAAACTAGAAAAGATGACCACAGAGCTGTTGTAAAAACCCATCTGGTTCTCTAAGGAAGGAAATCTGCCATCTGTACCCAGTCTGGTCTACAGCAATGACTCTTAACTGCTCTCTGAAATAGAACGATAGGATACCTACAGTGTAGAAGAAACCTATTTGGCCTATCGAGCCTGCATCTTACCCAGGCCCACGCCCTCCCCCCACCAACTTTCCACACTATAACCGTAACCCGCGCAGTAACCATGGCCAATCAACCTAATCTTTGGACACAAAGCGGCAATTTAGTCTGGCCATCCTCCTAACCAAAACATCTTTGGACTGTGGGAGGAAACCGGTGGACCCAGAGGAAACCCACGCAGGCAGTGGGAGAACATGCAGACTCCGCACAGACAGCGACCTGAGGCCTGAGGCTGGAATTGAACCCAGGTCCCTGGCACTGAGAGGCAGCAATGCTAACCACTGTGCCACTCAATTGGCCCAGCAAGTCGCTCAGTTGATTTCAAGAAGACAGCTAACCACCACCTGTTTAAGGGGCTAGAAGGGGGGAAAGCGAAAAACACTGCTGTCCAAGTTAGAAATTGTTAAAGAACTATAAACACATACAAATATCTCACTGTAACAGTGTAAACACATCTTACCATCGCGCTGTGACAATGTAAACACATCTAACCATCTCTGTAACAGTGTAAACACATCTAACCATCTCACTGTAACACTGTAAACACATCTAACCATCTCACTGTAACAGTGTAACCACATCTAACCATCTCACTGTAACAGTGTAAACACATCTAAGCATCTCACTGTAACAGTGTAAACACATCTAACCATCTCTGTAACAGTGTAAACACATCTAACCATCTCACTGTAACACTGTAAACACATCTAACCATCTCACTGTAACAATGAAAACACATCTAACCATCTCACTGTAACACTGTAAGCACATCTAACCATCTCACTGTAACAGTGTAAACACATCTAAGCATTTCACTGTAACACTGTAAACACATCTAACCATCTCTGTAACAGTGTAAACACATCTAACCATCTCACTGTAACACTGTAAACACATCTAACCATCTCACTGTAACAATGAAAACACATCTAACCATCTCACTGTAACACTGTAAACACATCTAACCATCTCACTGTAACAATGAAAACACATCTAACCATCTCCGTAACACTGCAAACACATCTAACCATCTCACTGTAACAGTGTAAACACATCTAACCATCTCACTGTAACAGTGTAAACACATCTAACCATCTCACTGTAACACTGTGAACACATCTAACCATCTCTGTAACAGTGTAAACACATCTAACCATCTCACTGTAACACTGTAAACACATCTAACCATCTCACTGTAACAATGTAAACACATCTAACCATCTCACTGTAACAGTGTAAACACATCTAACCATCTCTGTAACCGTGTAAACACATCTAACCATCTCACTGTAACAATGTAAACACATCTAACCATCTCACTGTTACAGTGTAATCACATCTAACCATCTCTGTAACCGTGTAAACACATCTAACCATCTCACTGTAACACTGTAAACACATCTAACCATCACTGTAACCGTGTAAACACATCTAACCATCTCACTGTAACAATGTAAACACATCTAACCATCTCTCTGTTACAGTGTAAACACATCTAACCATCTCACTGTAACAGTGTAAACACATCTAACCATCTCTGTTACACTGTAAACACATCTAACCATCTCTGTAACCGTGTAAACACATCTAACCATCTCACTGTAACAGTGTAAACACATCTAACCATCTCTGTTACAGTGTAAACACATCTAACCATCTCACTGTAACAGTGTAAACACATCTAACCATCTCACTGTAACACTGTAAACACATCTAACCATCTCTGTAACAGTGTAAACACATCTAACCATCTCTGTAACAGTGTAAACACATCTAACCATCTCTGTAACAATGTAAACACATCTAACCATCTCACTGTAACAGTGTAATCACATCTAACCATCTCTGTAACAGTGTAAACACATCTAACCATCTCTGTAACAGTGCAAACACATCTAACCATCTCACTGTTACAGTGTAATCACATCAAACCATCTCACTGTAACAATGAAAACACATCTAACCATCTCACTGTTACAGTGTAAACACATCTAACCATCTCACTGTAACACTGTAAACACATCTAACCATCTCACTGTAACAATGTAAACACATCTAACCATCTCTCTGTTACAGTGAGATGGTTAGATGTGTTTACACTGTAACAGTGAGATGGTTAGATGTGTTTTCATTGTTACAGTGAGATGGTTAGATGTGTTTACACTGTTACAGTGAGATGTTTAGATGTGTTTACAGTGTCACAGTGAGATGGTTAGATGTGTTTTCATTGTTACAGTGAGATGGTTAGATGTGATTACAGTGTTACAGATGATTAGATGTGATTACACTGTTACAGTGAGATGGTTAGATGTGTTTACAGTGTTACAGAGAGATGGTTAGATGTGTTTACACTGTTACAGAGATGGTTAGATGTGTTTACAGTGTTACAGTGAGATGGTTAGATGTGTTTACATTGTTACAGTGAGATGGTTACATGTGATTACACTGTAACAGTGAGATGGTTAGATGTATTTTCATTGTTACAGTGAGATGGTTAGATGTGATTACACTGTAACAGTGAGATGGTTAGATGTGTTTACACTGTTACAGAGATGGTTAGATGTATTTACACTGTTACAGTGAGATGGTTAGATGTGTTTACACTGTAACAGTGAGATGGTTAGATGTGTTTACACTGTTACAGAGATGGTTAGATGTATTTACACTGTTACAGTGAGATGGTTAGATGTGTTTACATTGTCACAGTGAGATGGTTTGATGTGATTACACTGTAACAGTGAGATGGTTAGATGTGTTTACACTGTAACAGTGAGATGGTTAGATGTGATTACACTGTAACAGTGAGATGGTTAGATGTGTTTACAGTGTTACAGTGAGATGGTTAGATGTGTTTACACGGTTACAGAGATGGTTAGATGTGTTTACACTGTTACAGAGATGGTTAGATGTGTTTACACTGTTACAGTGAGATGGTTAGATGTGTTTACAGTGTTACAGTGAGATGGTTAGATTTGTTTACACTGTAACAGTGAGATGGTTAGATGTGTTTACACTGTTACAGAGATGGTTAGATGTATTTACACTGTTACAGTGAGATGGTTAGATGTGTTTACATTGTCACAGTGAGATGGTTTGATGTGATTACACTGTAACAGTGAGATGGTTAGATGTGATTACACTGTAACAGTGAGATGGTTAGATGTGTTTACAGTGTTACAGTGAGATGGTTAGATGTGATTACACTGTTACAGAAATGGTTAGATGTGTTTACAGTGTTACAGTGAGATGGTTAGATGTGTTTACACTGTTACAGTGAGATGGTTAGGTGTGATTACACTGTTACAGTGAGATGGTTAGATGTGATTACACTGTTACAGTGAGATGGTTAGATGTGTTTACACTGTTACAGAGATGGTTAGATGTGTTTACACTGTTACAGTGAGATGGTTAGATGTGTTTACACTGTTACAGTGAGATGGTTAGATGTGTTTACACTGTTACAGAGATGGTTAGATGTGTTTACATTGTTACAGTGAGATGGTTAGATGTGATTACACTGTTACAGTGAGATGGTTAGATGTGTTTACACTGTTACAGAGATGGTTAGATGTATTTACACTGTTACAGTGAGATGGTTAGATGTGTTTACATTGTAACAGTGAGATGGTTAGATGTGTTTACACTGTAACAGTGAGATGGTTAGATGTATTTACACTGTTACAGAGATGGTTAGATGTGTTTACACTGTTACAGTGAGATGGTTAGATGTGATTACACTGTAACAGTGAGATGGTTAGATGTGATTACACTGTAACAGTGAGATGGTTAGATGTGTTTTCATTGTCACATTGAGATGGTTAGATGTGATTACACTGTAACAGTAAGATGGTTAGATGTGTTTACACTGTTACAGTGAGATGGTTAGATGTGTTTACAGTGTTGCAGTGAGATGGTTAGATGTGTTTACACTGTAACAGTGAGATGGTTAGATGTGTTTACACTGTAACAGTGAGATGGTGAGATGTGTTTACACTGTTACAGAGATGGTTAGATGTGTTTACAGTGTTACAGTGAGATGGTTAGATGTTTTTACACTGTTACAGTGAGATGGTTAGATGTGTTTACAGTGTTACAGAGATGGTTAGATGTGTTTACATTGTTACAGTGAGATGGTTAGATGTGATTACACTGTAACAGTGAGATGGTTAGATGTGTTTACACTGTAACAGTGAGATGGTTAGATGTGATTACACTGTAACAGTGAGATGGTTAGATGTGATTACACTGTAACAGTGAGATGGTTAGATGTGATTACACTGTAACAGTGAGACGTGTTTACACTGTTACAGTGAGTTGGTTAGATGTGAATACACTGTTACAGTGAAATGTGACATGTGTTTACACTGTTACAGTGAGATGGTTAGATGTATTTACAATGTTAAGTGAGACATGTTTACACTGTTACAGTGAGATGGTTAGATGTGTTAACACTGTTAGAGTGTGATGGTTTGGTGTGTTTCTGTCACCATAAATAGGACAGGAGGCAGTTTGAGTGAAGGGGGAATTGTAAACAGGACAGGAGGTAGTTTCGGTGAAGGGGGATTATAAACAGGACAGGAGGTAGTTTGGGTGACGGGGAATTATAAACAGGACAGGAGATAGTTTGGGTGAATGCGGAATTATAAACAGGAGAGGAGATAGTTTGAGTGAAGGGGGAATTATAAACAGGACAGGAGGTAGTTTGGGTGAAGGGAGATTTTAAACAGGACAGGAGGTAGTTTGGGTGAAGGGAGATTTTAAACAGGACAGGGGGTAGTTTGAGTGAAGGGAGATTAGAGCAGGACAGGAGGTAGTTTGTGTGAAGGGGAATTATAAACAGGACAGGAGGTAGTTTGAGTGAAGGGGAATTATAAACAGGACAGGAGGTAGTTTGAGTGAAGGGAGGTTATAACAGGACAGGAGGTAGTTTGTGTGAAGGGGAATTATAAACAGGAGAGGAGATAGTTTGAGTGAAGGGGGATTATAAACAGGACAGGAGGTAGTTTGGGTGAAGGGCGATTTTAAACAGGACAGGGGGTAGTTTGAGTGAAGGGAGATTAGAGCAGGACAGGAGGTAGTTTGTGTGAAGGGGAATTATAAACAGGACAGGAGGTAGTTTGAGTGAAGGGGAATTATAAACAGGACAGGAGGTAGTTTGAGTGAAGGGGAATTATAAACAGGAGAGGAGATAGTTTGAGTGAAGGGGGATTATAAACAGGACAGGAGGTAGTTTGGGTGAAGGGGGATTATAAACAGGATAGGAGGTAGTTTGAGTGAAGGGGGATTATAAACAGGACAGGAGGTAGTTTGGGTGACGGGGGATTATAAACAGGACAGGAGGTAGTTTGGGTGACGGGGAATTATAAACAGGACAGGAGGTAGTTTGGGTGACGGGGAATTATAAACAGGACAGGAGGTAGTTTGGGTGAAGGGGGATTATAAACAGGATAGGAGGTAGTTTGGGTGAAGGGGAATTATAAGCAGGACAGGAGGTAGTTTGGGTGAAGGGGGATTATAAACAGCACAGGAGATAGTTTGGGTGAAGGGGGATTATAAACAGGACAGGAGGTAGTTTGGGTGACGGGGGATTATAAACAGCACAGGAGATAGTTTGGGTGAAGGGGGATTATAAACAGGACAGGAGGTAGTTTGGGTGAATGCGGAATTATAAACAGGAGAGGAGATAGTTTGAGTGAAGAGGGATTATAAACAGGACAGGAGGTAGTTTGGGTGACGGGGAATTATAAACAGGATAGGAGGTAGTTTGGGTGAAGGGGGATTATAAACAGGACAGGAGGTAGTTTGGGTGACGGGGAATTATAAACAGGACAGGAGGTAGTTTGGGTGAAGGGGGATTATAAACAGGACAGGAGGTAGTTTGAGTGAAGGGGGATTATAAACAGGACAGGAGGTAGTTTGGGTGAAGGGGAATTATAAACAGGATAGGAGGTAGTTTGGGTGAAGGGGGATTATAAACAGGACAGGAGGTAGTTTGGGTGACGGGGAATTATAAACAGGACAGGAGGTAGTTTGGGTGAAGGGGGATTATAAACAGGACAGGAGGTAGTTTGAGTGAAGGGGGATTATAAACAGGACAGGAGGTAGTTTGGGTGACGGGGAATTATAAACAGGACAGGAGGTAGTTTGGGTGAAGGGGAATTATAAACAGGACAGGAGGTAGTTTGGGTGAAGGGGAATTATAAGCAGGACAGGAGGTAGTTTGGGTGACGGGGAATTATAAACAGGATAGGAGGTAGTTTGGGTGAAGGGGAATTATAAACAGGACAGGAGGTAGTTTGGGTGAAGGGGAATTATAAACAGGACAGGAGGTAGTTTGGGTGACGGGGAATTATAAGCAGGACAGGAGGTAGTTTGGGTGAAGGGGAATTATAAACAGGACAGGAGGTAGTTTGGGTGAAGGGGAATTATAAGCAGGACAGGAGGTAGTTTGGGTGACGGGGAATTATAAACAGGATAGGAGGTAGTTTGGGTGAAGGGGAATTATAAACAGGACAGGAGGTAGTTTGGGTGACGGGGAATTATAAACAGGACAGGAGGTAGTTTGGGTGACGGGGAATTATAAGCAGGACAGGAGGTAGTTTGGGTGAAGGGGGATTATAAACAGCACAGGAGATAGTTTGGGTGAAGGGGGATTATAAACAGGACAGGAGGTAGTTTGGGTGAAGGGGGATTATAAACAGGACAGGAGGTAGTTTGGGTGACGGGGGATTATAAACAGGACAGGAGGTAGTTTGGGTGACGGGGGATTATAAACAGCACAGGAGATAGTTTGGGTGAAGGGGGATTATAAACAGGACAGGAGATAGTTTGGGTGAATGCGGAATTATAAACAGGAGAGGAGATAGTTTGAGTGAAGAGGGATTATAAACAGGACAGGAGGTAGTTTGGGTGACGGGGGATTATAAACAGGACAGGAGGTAGTTTGGGTGACGGGGGATTATAAACAGGACAGGAGGTAGTTTGGGTGAAGGGGGATTATAAACAGGATAGGAGGTAGTTTGGGTGAAGGGGAATTATAAGCAGGACAGGAGGTAGTTTGGGTGAAGGGGGATTATAAACAGCACAGGAGATAGTTTGGGTGAAGGGGGATTATAAACAGGACAGGAGGTAGTTTGGGTGACGGGGGATTATAAACAGCACAGGAGATAGTTTGGGTGAAGGGGGATTATAAACAGGACAGGAGATAGTTTGGGTGAATGCGGAATTATAAACAGGAGAGGAGATAGTTTGAGTGAAGAGGGATTATAAACAGGACAGGAGGTAGTTTGGGTGACGGGGGATTATAAACAGGACAGGAGGTAGTTTGGGTGAAGGGGGATTATAAACAGGACAGGAGGTAGTTTGGGTGAAGGGGGATTATAAACAGGACAGGAGATAGTTTGGGTGAAGGGGGATTATAAACAGGACAGGAGGTAGTTTGGGTGACGGGGGATTATAAACAGCACAGGAGATAGTTTGGGTGAAGGGGGATTATAAACAGGACAGGAGATAGTTTGGGTGAATGCGGAATTATAAACAGGACAGGAGATAGTTTGGGTGAATGCGGAATTATAAACAGGAGAGGAGATAGTTTGAGTGAAGGGGGATTATAAACAGGACAGGAGGTAGTTTGGGTGACGGGGGATTATAAACAGGACAGGAGGTAGTTTGGGTGAAGAGGGATTATAAACAGGACAGGAGGTAGTTTGGGTGACGGGGGATTATAAACAGGACAGGAGGTAGTTTGGGTGACGGGGGATTATAAACAGGACAGGAGGTAGTTTGGGTGAAGGGGAATTATAAACAGGACAGGAGGTAGTTTGGGTGAAGAGGGATTATAAACAGGACAGGAGGTAGTTTGGGTGACGGGGGATTATAAACAGGACAGGAGGTAGTTTGGGTGAAGAGGGATTATAAACAGGACAGGAGGTAGTTTGCGTGAAGAGGGATTATAAACAGGACAGGAGGTAGTTTGGGTGAAGGGGGATTATAAACAGGACAGGAGGTAGTTTGGGTGAAGGGGAATTATAAACAGGACAGGAGGTAGTTTGGGTGAAGGGGAATTATAAACAGGACAGGAGGTAGTTTGGGCGAAGTTTAATTCCCATTGTTTTCAGAGGCGAGCACTGGGAGAAGGGAGTTATCAACGTCTTTCTGCTCAGTGAGTGAGCAATGGTTGGGGATTGGATTGCACGGCCTGGAAGTGAGGTGGAGGCAGGTTCAATCGAGGCATTCAAGAGGTTATTAGATGATTATTTGAATTGAATCAATGTGCAGTAAAAGGGAGAAGAATGGCACTAAGTCATTATGCTTATTTGGAGCGTTCGTGCAGACACGGTGGGAGAGATGGTCTCCTACTGCGCCGTAATAATTCGGCGATTCTCACATTCCTCCCGATTGTCCCTCGCGAATGTTTGGACTGAGGGCGTTAATGCTCTGCAACTGTTGTCAATTTGACGTTTTATATTCGAATATCCTCTGGGGTGCAGTGAGATCTCACCTTGGCCACAGTCCCCGAGAAATTGTCACCAGAATCTAATTGGTTCATCTGTCACTGGGCGACACGCACGCTGTGTTTACTCAAGTCATTAGGCCAGATGTAAAGATCCTTCCTGGATGTGTATTGTACGCACACACACTGTGTAGGTAGTTTACAGTAGCCGATCATGTGGAGCCTATTTGAAAGTTAAATAACTACAAGACCTATAGCAAAATCACGTCCTGCTGCTCACGCAATCTCTCTTGCAAACTTGCTGTCGCATATGTGAGGTACCTGATGCCTAGATTGCGAACAGTTATTGACATAAATCTACATGATTCTGAATGCACGGGAACACTTATAGAAAAGATTCCTTGGTATACCTCTACCAAGTAATTGTAACCCTCTATCACCCGGCCGTATAGCATCTAGCTTGCCAAAGATATCTCCAATTTCGGAAGGCGCCGATCAATTAATTTAACAGCATGTGAATTTCAAATATTATTACTCCCAATAATTCTAAAAGTAGACCGGGGATACATTTAACAGCTTCGATGGAGGCAAATGTTTTCATTTTCTGGCTTAATCTAAATGTCTGTCACTTGACAGGTTCTGCTTTAGGTTCGAAGCAACTCGGCCGATTTTGCACATTCCAATCATATGAAATTGTCTCTGGTTTTCAGATCTTCATATGAAGCAAGCTTCTTAATGTTTCCAAGACCCTGGGTTGCTCTAACGGCCCGAGGGCGCCATCTGGAGGACCTATGACAGGCACACATCAAACTTGAAACTTCTTCGTGCAGCAGCTTTTCAAAGCCCTCAGCAACATGGACATTTTAAATAGCCGGGCATTGATAACCTAACAGGAAGCCGAGCTATGGTAAATGGGAATGGTGTAATATGGTTTGAACGAATCAATTTTCTTTGGAAAGTAAACTTATTCAATATTCTTGCTCAAGGGGGGTGCTTGTTGATGTTATCTTTGTATGCGTGTAAACTTTAAACACTGTTGTAAGCAAAGCTTGCAGTAATCTTCTATGCAAGTGAGGGAGCCACCAGAGGCCGTTATACTAACGGGGACAGGGAATAAAAGCTCCAAGTCAAATACCCATTCGCTGGCAGATAACCACATTCCCAGGAGGGGTTTGGGGCTCTGGACTTGTTAACGCTTCACAATTTAGGGAGGGGGCAGTAATCACCCCTAACCTGCGGGAGGAATAACGGGGATGACTCGTTGTTGAGGCAGACAACGTTGTCAAATGTTATCAAATACTTTGTGCAAATGAGAAACATAAGCTTCAGCACGGTGGCAATAAACTGGGCCGTGAGATGTGGAGAGAATAATATTCCAGGGTGTTCAGCGGCCACGTTCCAGGATATTATGGAGGGGCGGGGGAAGGCTTCTCTGTCATTACACACAAATTAAAAAAAACACAAACATGTTACTCAAACCACAGTTGCGCCTGAAAGAAAACTGTGACAGCTCGAAAACACTGACGCTGACATTCAGCCAAAGCAAGAAACGCAGCGACAGAGGAGCCACTGGGCTCATGTGAAACATTGAACCGCAGGAAAACAAACAGAAACAAAAAAAATACAAGCAGAAATTCCTCAGAAAGTTTATCCAGTCACCTTGTCATTTATAAATAAGATTGAATATATGCATATACAAATATATTATTTGAAGAAATCTCCATGCGGTAATTAATTACTGAGGGATTGTTAACACAGGGTTACATAGTAGTGGCTGGTTTGTCAGTCCCCGAATGTTAGTGAACAATAGTATTGCCGTGGTTTTACATGCACATTAACCGTTTTAATCTGCTTCTTTCAGGCGGCGGCTGAAGAACAGATTGATGGACAGCTCTCAGGCTTGATCGCGCAGGCAATAGGGGAAGAATGTGTCGCCTTCCCGCCAATTGTTCCTCTAAACTCGGAGGCTTGTCCACCACTTTTTTTTTCTCTCTCCCCCACCCCCCCTCCCCACAATCTTATAAGAGGCAGAAAAAGCCCCGTCTTATGAAGCGGGTGTGATCAGCCTGGAGGCGATCCCGAGTCATTGGCAAAGGGGGGCTACCTGTTCCACTCAAGACTGACTCTCCCCCGCGAAAGCTCAGAAGTGTTTTGTGTAAATCAAAGCGGGAGGGGATGGGTGGGGTGGGAGGGGGGTAGGAAGGAGGAAACAAAATCTCTATCAATTTTTTTTACATAAGCATTCCTGTCTAACAGCATTATGACATTAGTCCTGGGACTCAAAACCCTGTGGTTGCTGGCGTTCACCTCAATGTCCAACACAACACTAGCAGTAAATAACAGTGGTAAATGGTGGTAAGTTGTTTTTTCTCTCTATCTCTCTTCATCAACTTAAATCACAATGAGCTTGTTTGAAAATAATATCTCCAACTGCAACACAGGTGCGAGTGCAAGTTTGTGGCATTTGAGAAACATTTTTGAGATTGGTGTCACCATTCGCTCACTTTTTTAAAAATCTGGCGTTTGTTTCAGGGGTATTGTGAATATTGCTTCTTCCTCTAACTTGGTCACCGATACCAAATACGTCCAGTTGGTGCTGGATCCCAGTTTGCAACTGTTGAGCCGGAAGCAGAGGAAACTGATCCGCCAGAATCCGGGGATACTGTACAGTATCACTGGGGGACTGCAGAGTGCCATCAAAGAGTGCAAGTGGCAATTTCGCAACCGGCGCTGGAATTGTCCAACCTCCCAAAGTCCCAACATCTTCGGCAAGATCGTCAACCGAGGTAGGCTCGTCTAGACTACCCCAACCCCAGTCCTGTTTTAGAGTGAGTGGCAGCAGTTGTATCGACTGGTTCTCCAGCAATACAACCCAATGGTCATGACATGAGCCTCACACCAGTTCCATATACAGCAGGAAACTGGGACCCATTTCTACCCGTTCCATGTCCAGTAGGGTATTTAGTGGGGAGGGGGGGGGGGGTTGCCCAATTCACAGCAGACTGCGCCCTATAGACACCGCCCCCTCCCCCCGCCCCCACCATCCCCCCAGTCTCCTGCTCCAGGTGGAAAGTCCTGACTGAAATCGGGCTAGCCCAAGGCGGATTGGATTGGAGGTTCAGCCAGCAACAGTCCCGGCTCCATCCCCAGCTAATAAACAGGATCCCACTTCAGCACCCTGAACATCCCTGGCAGAGGAAGGCGCTGTCTAACTGTGACATCCAGGCTCCGCTACCTGAGAGTCAGCAACGGAGCAGCTTGCTGGGGAATGTGGAACTTCCTCGGGACAGGAATCGACTCCGAAACGCTGGAATACAATTAAAACTGGTCCATTGGCGAGCCCCTGACTAATGTCCAGCCAGCAGCGATCCAATCTAACGGCCTGTATGGAAAGTGACAGTGAGACAATTGCTACACTACAAAGGAATTCATACTGCCGCGAATTTCAATCTCCTTTAAAGCATTTCCTATTCGCTATGTTCGATCAGTGTTCCATTCATATTCATATCAAATCATTCGCTTCACAATCACTTCCACCTTGCATCTCGTGCTCCCATTCTGCCCAGTTCATATATTAACCCTTTTTGAAATGTATAATTCGCTCCCCAACTTTTTCCCAAATGAACGAATTCCCTCTGTCTTCTTTCCCTGCAAGCACCTTTCTGCAACTGTCTCTCTCTCCCCCTACCTCTCCCCACCCCCCCTCTCACACTCCAACTCCTGTCTCTCTCTCTCTCTCCAACTCCTGTCTCTCTCTCTCACTCCACCTCCTGTCTCTCTCTCCCTCCACCTCCTCTCTCTCTCTCTCTCTCTCCAACTCTTGTCTCTCTCTCCCTCCAACTCCTCTCTCTCTCTCGAGCTCCAACTCCTGTCTCTCTCTCTCTCTCCAACTCCTGTCTCTCTCTCTCCCTCCATCTCCTGTCTCTCTCTCTCTCTTCACCTCCTGTCTCTCTCTCCCTCCACCTCCTGTCTCTCTCTCTCTCCACCTCCTGTCTCTCTCTCCCTCCACCTCCTGTCTCTCTCTCTCTCCAACTCATGTCTCTCTCTCTCTCTCCAACTCCTGTCTCTCTCTCTCTCTCCAACTCCTGTCTCTCTCTCTCGATCCACCTTCTGCCTCTCTCTCTCCACCTCCTGTCTCTCTCCACCTCCTGTCTCTCTCTCTCCAACTCCTGTCTCTCTCTCTCTTTCCAACTCCTGTCTCTCTCTCTCTCCAACTCCTGTCTCCATCTCTCTCTCTCCAGCTCCTGTCTCTCTCTCTCCACCTCGTGTCTCTCTCTCTCTCTCTCTCCACCTCCTGTCTCTCTCTCTCTCTACCTCCTGTCTCTCTCTCTCTCTCCACCTACTGTCTCTCTCTCTCGCCAACTTATACCCCTCTCTCTCTCTCTCTCTCCACCTCCCGTCTCTCTCTCTGCATCTCCTGTCTCTCTCTCTCTCCTGTCTCTCTCCCTCCATCTCCTGTCTCTCTCTCTCTCTCCACCTCCTGTCTCTCTCTCCCTCCATCTCCTGTCTCTCTCTCTCCACCTCCTGTCTCCCTCTCTCCCTCTCTCCACCTCCTGTCTCTCTCTCTCTCTCTCCACCTCCTGTCTCTCTCTCTCTCTACCTCCTGTCTCTCTCTCTCTCTCTCCCCACCTCCTGTCTCTCTCCCTCTCTCTCCACCTCCTGTCTCTCTCTATCTCTCTCGCCACCTCCTGTCTCTCTCTCGCCACCTCCTGTCTCTCTCTCTCGCCACCTTCTGTCCCTCTCTCTCTCTCTCCACCTCCCGTCTCTCTCTCTCTCCACCTCGTGTCTCTCGAACTCCATCTCCTGTCTCTCTCGCTCTCCACCTCCTGTCTCTCTCTCTCTCTCTGTCTCCACCCCCTGTCTCTCGCTCTCTCCACCGTCTGTCTCTCTCTCCACCTCCTATCTCTTTCTCTCTCTCCACCTCCTGTCTCTCTCCCTCTCCATCTCCTGTCTCTCTCTCTCCACCTCCTGTCTCTCTCTCTCTCGCCACCGTCTCTCTCTCTCTCTCTCCACCTCCTGTCTCTCTCTCTCCACCTCCTGTCTCTCTCTCCCTCCATCTCCTGTCTCTCTCTCTCTCTCCACCTCCTGTCTCTCTCTCTCTCCATCTCCTGTCTCTCTCTCTCTCTCCACCTCCTGTCTCCCTCTCTCTCCCCACCTCCTGTCTCTCTCTCTCTCTCTCTCCACCTCCTGTCTCTCTCTCTCTGCATCTCCTGTCTCTCTCTCTCTCCACCTCCTGTCTCTCTCTCCCTCCATCTCCTCTCTCTCTCTCTCTCCAGCTCCTGTATCTCTCTCCCTCCATCTCCAGTCTCTCTCTCTCCACCTCCTGTCTCCCTCTCTCTCTCCACCTCCTGTCTCTCTCTCTCTCTCTCTCCACCGCCTGTCTCTCTCTCTCTCTCTGCATCTCCTGTCTCTCTCTCTCCACCTCCTGTCTCTCTCTCTCGCCACCTCCTGTCTCTCTCTCCCTCTCTCGCCACCTCCTGTCTCTCTCTCTCTCGCCACCTTCTGTCCATCTCTCTCCACCTCCTGTCTCTCTCTCTCTCCACCTCCTGTCTCTCTCTCTCTCTCTCTCCACCTACTGTCTCTCTCGCCACCTTCTATCTCTCTCACTCTCGCCACCGTCTGTCGCTCTCTCTCCACCTCCTGTCTCTTTCTCTCTCTCCACCTCCTGTCTCTCTCTCTCTCCATCTCCTGTCTCTCTCTCTCCACCTCCTGTCTCTCTCTCTCTCTCTCGCCACCGTCTCTCTCTCTCTCCACCTCCTGTCTCTCTCTCTCTCTCCATCTCCTGTCTCTCTCTCTCTCTCTCCAACTCCTGTCTCTCTCTCTCTCCATCTCCTGACTCTCTCCCTCCATCTCCTGTCTCCCTCTCTCTCTCTCCACCTCCTGTCTCTCTCTCTCTCCACATCCTGTCTCTCTCTCTCTCCATCTCCTGTCTCACTCTCTCTCTCTCTCTCACAACCTCCTGTCTCTCTCTCTCTCCATCATCTGTCTCTCTCTCTCTCCATCTCCTCTCACTCTCTCCACCTCCTGTCTCTCTCTCTCTCTCTCCACCTCCTGTCTCGCTCTCTCTCTCTACCTCCTGTCTCTCTCTCTCCACCTCCTCTCTCTCTCTCTCCATCTCCTGTCTCTCTGTCTCTCTCCACCTACTGTCTCTCTCCACCTCCTGTCTCTCTCTCTCCAACTCCTGTCTCTCTCTCTCTCCAACTCCTGTCTCCATCTCTCTCTCTCTCTCCAGCTCCTGTCTCTCTCTCTCTCCACCTCGTGTCTCTCTCTCTCTCTCTCTCCACCTCCTGTCTCTCTCTCTCTCTACCTCCTGTCTCTCTCTCTCTCTCTCTCCACCTACTGTCTCTCTCTCTCGCCAACTTATACCTCTCTCTCTCTCTCTCTCTCCACCTCCCGTCTCTCTCTCTGCATCTCCTGTCTCTCTCTCTCTCTACCTCCTGTCTCTCTCTCTCTCTCCCCACCTCCTGTCTCTCTCCCTCTCTCTCCACCTCCTGTCTCTCTCTCCCTCCATCTCCTGTCTCTCTCTCTCTCCACCTCCTGTCTCCCTCTCTCCCTCTCTCCACCTCCTGTCTCTCTCTCTCTCTCTCCACCTCCTGTCTCTCTCTCTCTCTACCTCCTGTCTCTCTCTCTCTCTCCCCACCTCCTGTCTCTCTCCCTCTCTCTCCACCTCCTGTCTCTCTCTCTCTCTCGCCACCTTCTGTCCCTCTCTCTCTCTCTCCACCTCCCGTCTCTCTCTCTCTCCACCTCGTGTCTCTCGAACTCCATCTCCTGTCTCTCTCTCGCTCTCCACCTCCTGTCTCTCTCTCTCTCTCTCGCTCTCTCCACCGTCTGTCTCTCTCTCTCCACCTCCTATCTCTTTCTCACTCTCCACCTCCTGTCTCTCTCCCTCTCCATCTCCTGTCTCTCTCTCTCCACCTCCTGTCTCTCTCTCTCTCTCGCCACCGTCTCTCTCTCTCTCTCTCCACCTCCTGTCTCTCTCCACCTCCTGTCTCTCTCTCCCTCCATCTCCTGTCTCTCTCTCTCTCCACCTCCTGTCTCTCTCTCTCTCCATCTCCTGTCTCTCTCTCTCTCTCTCTCCACCTCCTGTCTCTCTCTCTCTCTCCACCTCCTGTCTCCCTCTCTCTCCCCACCTCCTGTCTCTCTCTCTCTCTCCACCTCCTGTCTCTCTCTCTCTCTGCATCTCCTGTCTCTCTCTCTCCACCTCCTGTCTCTCTCTCCCTCCATCTCCAGCTCCTGTATCTCTCTCCCTCCATCTCCAGTCTCTCTCTCTCTCCACCTCCTGTCTCCCTCTCTCTCTCCACCTCCTGTCTCTCTCTCTCTCTCTCTCTCTCCACCGCCTGTCTCTCTCTCTCTCTCGCCACCTCCTGTCTCTCTCTCTCTCGCCACCTTCTGTCCCTCTCTCTCCACCTCGTGTCTCCCTAACTCCACCTCCTGTCTCTCTCTCTCTCTCTCCACCTACTGTCTCTCTCTCCACCTCCTGTCTCTTTCTCTCTCTCCACCTCCTGTCTCTCTCTCTCTCCATCTCCTGTCTCTCTCTCTCCACCTCCTGTCTCTCTCTCTCTCGCCACCGTCTCTCTCTCTCTCCACCTCCTGTCTCTCTCTCTCTCTCTCTCTCCATCTCCGGTCTCTCTCTCTCTCTCTCTCCAACTCCTGTCTCTCTCTCTCTCTCTCTCTCCAGTCTCTCTCTCTCCACCTCCTGTCTCTCTCTCTCTCCACCTCCCCTCTCTCTCTCCCTCCATCTCCTGTCTCCCTCTCTCTCTCCACCTCCTGTCTCTCTCTCTCTCCATCTCCTGTCTCTCTCTCTCTCCACATCCTGTCTCTCTCTCTCTCCATCTCCTGTCTCACTCTCTCTCTCTCTCTCACAACCTCCTGTCTCTCTCTCTCTCCATCATCTGTCTCTCTCTCTCTCCATCTCCTTTCTCTCTCTCTCGCTCCACCTCCTGTCTCTCTCTCTCTCTCTCACCACTTCCTCTCTCTCTCTCTCTCCACCTCCTGTCTCTCTCTCTCTCTCTCCACCTCCTGTCTCGCTCTCTCTCTCTACCTCCTGACTCTCTCTCTCCACCTCCTCTCTCTCTCTCTCCATCTCCTGTCTCTCTCTCTCTCCATCTCCTGTCTATCTCTCTCTCCACCTCCTCTCTCTCTCCATCTCCTGTCTCTCTCTCTCTCTCCACGTCCTCTCTCTCTCCATCTCCTGTCTCTCTCCCTCCACCTCCTCTCTCCCTCCATCTCCTGTCTCTCTCTCTCTCCATCTCCTGTCTCTCTCTCTCTCCATCTCCTGTCTCTCTCTCTCTCTCCAACTCCTGTCTCTCTCTCTCTCCACATCCTCTCTCTCTCTGTCTCTCCATCTCCTGTCTCTTTCTCTCTCCACCTCCTCTCTCTCCCTCCACCTCGTGTCTCTCTCTCTCTCTCTCTCTCCACCTCCTGTCTCTCTCTCTCCCTCCACCTCCTGTCTCTCTCTCCACCTCCTGTCTCTCTCTCTCCACCTCGTGTCTCTCTCTCTCTCCACCTCCTGTCTCTCTCTCTCCACCTCGTGTCTCTCTCTCTCTCCACCTCCTGTCTCTCTCTCTCTCCATCTCCTGTCTCTGTCTCGCTCCACCTCCTCTCTCTCTCCATCTCCTGTCTCTCTCTCTCTCCACCTACTCTCTCTCTCCATCTCCTGTCTCTCTCTCTCCACCTCCTCTCTCCATCCATCTCCTGTCTCTCTCTCGCACCACCTCCTGTCTCTCTCTCTCTCCATCTCCTGTCTCTCTCTCTCCATACCCTCTCTCTCTCCACCTACTGTCTCTCTCTCACCACTTCCTGTCTCTCTCTCTCTCCACCTCCTGACTATCACTCTCACTATCCACCTCCTGTCTCTCTCTCTCCAACTCCTGTCTCTCTCTCCAACTCCTGTCTCTCTCTCTCCACCTCCTATCTCTTTCTATCTCTCCACCTCCTGTCTCTCTCTCTCTCCATCTCCTGTCTCTCTCTCTCCATCTCCTGTCTCTCTCTCTCTCTCGCCACCGTCTCTCTCTCTCTCTCCACCTCCTGTCTCTCTCTCTCTTCACCTCCTGTCTCTCTCCCTCGCCACCTTCTGTCTCACTCTCTCCCTCTCTCCACCTCCTGTCTCCCTCTCTCTCCACCTCCCCTCTCTCTCTCCCTCCATCTCCTGTCTCTCTCTCTCTCTCTCCGCCTCCTGTCGCTCTCTCTCTCCATCTCCTGTCTCTCTCTCTCTCTCCACCGCCTGTCTCTCTCTCTCCATCTCCTCTCTCCCTCCATCTCCTGTCTCTCTCTCGCTCTCAACCTCCTGTCTCTCTCTCTCTCTCGCTCTCTCCACCGTCTGTCTCTCTCTCTCCACCTCCTATCTCTTTCTCACTCTCCACCTCCTGTCTCTCTCCCTCTCCATCTCCTGTCTCTCTCTCTCCACCTCCTGTCTCTCTCTCTCTCTCGCCACCGTCTCTCTCTCTCCTCTCTCTCTCTCTCTCCACCTCCTGTCTCTCTCCACCTCTCTGTCTCTCTCTCCCTCCATCTCCTGTCTCTCTCTCTCTCTCCACCTCCTGTCTCTCTCTCTCTCCATCTCCTGTCTCTCTCTCTCTCTCCACCTCCTGTCTCTCTCTCTCTCTCCACCTCCTGTCTCCCTCTCTCTCCCACCTCCTGTCTCTCTCTCTCTCTCCACCTCCTGTCTCTCTCTCTCTCTGCATCTCCTGTCTCTCTCTCTCCACCTCCTGTTTCTCTTTCCCTCCATCTCCAGCTCCTGTATCTCTCTCCCTCCATCTCCAGTCTCTCTCTCTCCACCTCCTGTCTCCCTCTCTCTCTCCACCTCCTGTCTCTCTCTCTCTCTCTCCACCGCCTGTCTCTCTCTCTCTCTCGCCACCTCCTGTCTCTCTCTCTCTCCCACCTTCTGTCCTCTCTCTCCACCTCGTGTCTCTCTAACTCCACCTCCTGTCTCTCTCTCTCTCTCCACCTCCTGTCTCTCTCTCTCTCCACCTACTGTCTCTCTCGCCACCTTCTGTCTCTCTCACTCTCGCCACCGTCTGTCGCTCTCTCTCCACCTCCTGTCTCTTTCTCTCTCTCCACCTCCTGTCTCTCTCTCTCTCCATCTCCTGTCTCTCTCTCTCCACCTCCTGTCTCTCTCTCTCTCGCCACCGTCTCTCTCTCTCCACCTCCTGTCTCTCTCTCTCTCTCTCTCCTCTCTCCTGTCTCTCTCTCTCTCTCTCTCCATCTCTGTCTCTCTCTCTCTCTCCAGTCTCTCTCTCTCCACCTCCTGTCTCTCTCTCTCTCCACCTCCCCTCTCTCTCTCCCTCCATCTCCTGTCTCCCTCTCTCTCTCCACCTCCTGTCTCTCTCTCTCTCCATCTCCTGTCTCTCTCTCTCTCCACATCCTGTCTCTCTCTCTCTCCATCTCCTGTCTCACTCTCTCTCTCTCTCTCACACCTCCTGTCTCTCTCTCTCTCCATCATCTGTCTCTCTCTCTCTCCATCTCCTCTCTCTCTCTCGCTCCACCTCCTGTCTCTCTCTCTCTCTCACCACTTCCTCTCTCTCTCTCTCCACCTCCTGTCTCTCTCTCTCTCTCTCCACCTCCTGTCTCGCTCTCTCTCTCTACCTCCTGACTCTCTCTCTCCACCTCCTCTCTCTCTCTCTCCATCTCCTGTCTCTCTCTCTCTCCATTCTCCTGTCTATCTCTCTCTCCACCTCCTCTCTCTCTCCATCTCCTGTCTCTCTCTCTCTCTCCACGTCCTCTCTCTCTCCATCTCCTGTCTCTCTCTCTCCACCTCCTCTCTCCCTCCATCTCCTGTCTCTCTCTCTCTCCATCTCCTGTCTCTCTCTCTCTCCATCTCCTGTCTCTCTCTCTCTCTCCACCTCCTGTCTCTCTCTCTCCACATCCTCTCTCTCTCTGTCTCTCCATCTCCTGTCTCTTTCTCTCTCCACCTCCTCTCTCTCCCTCCACCTCGTGTCTCTCTCTCTCTCTCTCCACCTCCTGTCTCTCTCTCTCCTCACCTCCTGTCTCTCTCTCTCTCCACCTCCTGTCTCTCTCTCTCCACCTCGTGTCTCTCTCTCCACCTCCTGTCTCTCTCTCTCCACCTCGTGTCTCTCTCTCTCTCTCCACCTCCTGTCTCTCTCTCCATTCCTGTCTCTGTCTCGCTCCACCTCCTCTCTCTCTCCATCCCTGTCTCTCCCTCTCTCCACCTATCTCTCTCTCCATCTCCTGTCTCTCTCTCTCCACCTCCTCTCTCCATCCATCTCCTGTCTCTCTCTCGCACCACCTCCTGTCTCTCTCTCTCTCCATCTCCTGTCTCTCTCTCTCCATACCCTCTCTCTCTCCACCTACTGTCTCTCTCTCACCACTTCCTGTCTCTCTCTCTCTCCACCTCCTGACTATCTCTCTCTCTATCCACCTCCTGTCTCTCTCTCTCCAACTCCTGTCTCTCTCTCCAACTCCTGTCTCTCTCTCTCCACCTCCTATCTCTTTCTATCTCTCCACCTCCTGTCTCTCTCTCTCTCCATCTCCTGTCTCTCTCTCTCCATCTCCTGTCTCTCTCTCTCTCTCGCCACCGTCTCTCTCTCTCTCTCTCCACCTCCTGTCTCTCTCTCTCTTCACCTCCTGTCTCTCTCCCTCGCCACCTTCTGTCTCACTCTCTCTTTCACCACCTCCTGTCTCCCTCTCTCTCCACCTGCCCTCTCTCTCTCCCTCCATCTCTGTCTCTCTCTCTCTCTCTCCGCCTCCTGTCGCTCTCTCTCTCCATCTCCTGTCTCTCTCTCTCTCTCCACCACCTGTCTCTCTCTCTCCATCTCCTGTCTCTCTCTCTCTCTCTCTCTCACCACCTCCTGTCTCTCTCTCTCTCTCCATCTCCTGTCCCTCTCTCCCTCCATCTCCTGTCTCTCTCTCTCTCTCCACCTCCTGTCTCTCTCCCCCTCCATCTCCTGTCTCTCTCTCTCTCCATCTCCTGTCTCTCTCTCTCTCTGCATCTCTGTCTCTCTCTCTCCACCTCCTGTCTCTCTCTCCCTCCATCTCCAGTCTCTCTCTCTCTCTCCACCTCCTGTCTCTCTCTCTCTCCATCTCCTGTCTCTCTCTGTCTCCACCTCCTGTCTCTCTCTCTCTCTCCACCTCCTGTCTCTCTCTCTCTCTCTCCACCTACTGTCTCTCTCTCCATCTCCTGTCTCTCTCTCTCCACCTCCTGTCTCTCTCTCGCCACCGTCTCTCTCTCTCCCAACCTCCTGTCTCTCTCTCTCTCTCTCTCTCCACCTCCTGTCTCTCTCTCTCTCTCTCTCCATCTCCTGTCTCTCTCTCTCCACCTCCTGTCTCTCTCTCTCTCTACCTCCTGTCTCTCTCTCTCTCTCTCTCCACCTACTGTCTCTCTCTCTCGCCAACTTATACCTCTCTCTCTCTCTCTCTCTCCACCTCCCGTCTCTCTCTCTGCATCTCCTGTCTCTCTCTCTCTCTACCTCCTGTCTCTCTCTCTCTGTCCCCACCTCCTGTCTCTCTCCCTCTCTCTCCACCTCCTGTCTCTCTCTCCCTCCATCTCCTGTCTCTCTCTCTCTCCACCTCCTGTCTCCCTCTCTCCCTCTCTCCACCTCCTGTCTCTCTCTCTCTCTCTCCACCTCCTGTCTCTCTCTCTCTCTACCTCCTGTCTCTCTCTCTCTCTCCCCACCTCCTGTCTCTCTCCCTCTCTCTCCACCTCCTGTCTCTCTCTCTCTCGCCACCTTCTGTCCCTCTCTCTCTCTCTCCACCTCCCGTCTCTCTCTCTCTCCACCTCGTGTCTCTCGAACTCCATCTCCTGTCTCTCTCTCGCTCTCCACCTCCTGTCTCTCTCTCTCTCTCGCTCTCTCCACCGTCTGTCTCTCTCTCTCCACCTCCTATCTCTTTCTCACTCTCCACCTCCTGTCTCTCTCCCTCTCCATCTCCTGTCTCTCTCTCTCCACCTCCTGTCTCTCTCTCTCTCTCGCCACCGTCTCTCTCTCTCTCTCTCCACCTCCTGTCTCTCTCCACCTCCTGTCTCTCTCTCCCTCCATCTCCTGTCACTCTCTCTCCACCTCCTGTCTCTCTCTCTCTCCATCTCCTGTCTCTCTCTCTCTCTCCACCTCCTGTCTCTCTCTCTCTCTCTCCACCTCCTGTCTCCCTCTCTCTCCCCACCTCCTGTCTCTCTCTCTCTCTCCACCTCCTGTCTCTCTCTCTCTGCATCTCCTGTCTCTCTCTCTCCACCTCCTGTCTCTCTCTCCCTCCATCTCCAGCTCCTGTATCTCTCTCCCTCCATCTCCAGTCTCTCTCTCTCCACCTCCTGTCTCCCTCTCTCTCTCCACCTCCTGTCTCTCTCTCTCTCTCTCCACCGCCTGTCTCTCTCTCTCTCTCGCCACCTCCTGTCTCTCTCTCTCTCGCCACCTTCTGTCCCTCTCTCTCCACCTCGTGTCTCCCTAACTCCACCTCCTGTCTCTCTCTCTCTCTCTCCACCTACTGTCTCTCTCTCCACCTCCTGTCTCTTTCTCTCTCTCCACCTCCTGTCTCTCTCTCTCTCCATCTCCTGTCTCTCTCTCTCCACCTCCTGTCTCTCTCTCTCTCGCCACCGTCTCTCTCTCTCTCCACCTCCTGTCTCTCTCTCTCTCTCTCTCCATCTCCGGTCTCTCTCTCTCTCTCTCCAACTCCTGTCTCTCTCTCTCTCTCTCCAGTCTCTCTCTCTCCACCTCCTGTCTCTCTCTCTCTCCACCTCCCCTCTCTCTCTCCCTCCATCTCCTGTCTCCCTCTCTCTCTCCACCTCCTGTCTCTCTCTCCATCTCCTGTCTCTCTCTCTCTCCACATCCTGTCTCTCTCTCTCTCCATCTCCTGTCTCACTCTCTCTCTCTCTCTCTCTCACAACCTCCTGTCTCTCTCTCTCTCCATCATCTGTCTCTCTCTCTCTCCATCTCCTTTCTCTCTCTCTCTCGCTCCACCTCCTGTCTCTCTCTCTCTCTCTCACCACTTCCTCTCTCTCTCTCTCTCCACCTCCTGTCTCTCTCTCTCTCTCTCCACCTCCTGTCTCGCTCTCTCTCTCTACCTCCTGACTCTCTCTCTCCACCTCCTCTCTCTCTCTCTCCATCTCCTGTCTCTCTCTCTCTCCATCTCCTGTCTATCTCTCTCTCCACCTCCTCTCTCTCTCCATCTCCTGTCTCTCTCTCTCTCTCCACGTCCTCTCTCTCTCCATCTCCTGTCTCTCTCCCTCCACCTCCTCTCTCCCTCCATCTCCTGTCTCTCTCTCTCTCTCCATCTCCTGTCTCTCTCTCTCTCCATCTCCTGTCTGTCTCTCTCTCTCCAACTCCTGTCTCTCTCTCTCTCCACATCCTCTCTCTCTCTGTCTCTCCATCTCCTGTCTCTTTCTCTCTCCACCTCCTCTCTCTCCCTCCACCTCGTGTCTCTCTCTCTCTCTCTCCACCTCCTGTCTCTCTCTCTCTCTCCACCTCCTGTCTCTCTCTCCACCTCCTGTCTCTCTCTCTCCACCTCGTGTCTCTCTCTCTCTCCACCTCCTGTCTCTCTCTCTCCACCTCGTGTCTCTCTCTCTCTCCACCTCCTGTCTCTCTCTCTCTCCATCTCCTGTCTCTGTCTCGCTCCACCTCCTCTCTCTCTCCATCTCCTGTCTCTCTCTCTCTCCACCTACTCTCTCTCTCCATCTCCTGTCTCTCTCTCTCCACCTCCTCTCTCCATCCATCTCCTGTCTCTCTCTCGCACCACCTCCTGTCTCTCTCTCTCTCCATCTCCTGTCTCTCTCTCTCCATACCCTCTCTCTCTCCACATCCTCTCTCTCTCTGTCTCTCCATCTCCTGTCTCTTTCTCTCTCCACCTCCTCTCTCTCCCTCCACCTCGTGTCTCTCTCTCTCTCTCTCCACCTCCTGTCTCTCTCTCTCTCTCCACCTCCTGTCTCTCTCTCCACCTCCTGTCTCTCTCTCTCCACCTCGTGTCTCTCTCTCTCTCCACCTCCTGTCTCTCTCTCTCCACCTCGTGTCTCTCTCTCTCTCCACCTCCTGTCTCTCTCTCTCTCCATCTCCTGTCTCTGTCTCGCTCCACCTCCTCTCTCTCTCCATCTCCTGTCTCTCTCTCTCTCCACCTACTCTCTCTCTCCATCTCCTGTCTCTCTCTCTCCACCTCCTCTCTCCATCCATCTCCTGTCTCTCTCTCGCACCACCTCCTGTCTCTCTCTCTCTCCATCTCCTGTCTCTCTCTCTCCATACCCTCTCTCTCTCCACCGACTGTCTCTCTCTCACCACTTCCTGTCTCTCTCTCTCTCCACCTCCTGACTATCTCTCTCACTATCCACCTCCTGTCTCTCTCTCTCCAACTCCTGTCTCTCTCTCCAACTCCTGTCTCTCTCTCTCCACCTCCTATCTCTTTCTATCTCTCCACCTCCTGTCTCTCTCTCTCTCCATCTCCTGTCTCTCTCTCTCCATCTCCTGTCTCTCTCTCTCTCTCGCCACCGTCTCTCTCTCTCTCTCCACCTCCTCTCTCTCTCTCTCTCTTCACCTCCTGTCTCTCTCCCTCGCCACCTTCTGTCTCACTCTCTCTCTCTCTCCACCTCCTGTCTCCCTCTCTCTCCACCTCCCCTCTCTCTCTCCCTCCATCTCCTGTCTCTCTCTCTCTCTCTCCGCCTCCTGTCGCTCTCTCTCTCCATCTCCTGTCTCTCTCTCTCTCTCCACCGCCTGTCTCTCTCTCTCCATCTCCTCTCTCCCTCCATCTCCTGTCTCTCTCTCGCTCTCAACCTCCTGTCTCTCTCTCTCTCTCGCTCTCTCCACCGTCTGTCTCTCTCTCTCCACCTCCTATCTCTTTCTCACTCTCCACCTCCTGTCTCTCTCCCTCTCCATCTCCTGTCTCTCTCTCTCCACCTCCTGTCTCTCTCTCTCTCTCGCCACCGTCTCTCTCTCTCTCTCTTCACCTCCTGTCTCTCTCCACCTCCTGTCTCTCTCTCCCTCCATCTCCTGTCTCTCTCTCTCTCTCCACCTCCTGTCTCTCTCTCTCTCCATCTCCTGTCTCTCTCTCTCTCTCCACCTCCTGTCTCTCTCTCTCTCTCCACCTCCTGTCTCCCTCTCTCTCCCCACCTCCTGTCTCTCTCTCTCTCTCCACCTCCTGTCTCTCTCTCTCTCTGCATCTCCTGTCTCTCTCTCTCCACCTCCTGTCTCTCTCTCCCTCCATCTCCAGCTCCTGTATCTCTCTCCCTCCATCTCCAGTCTCTCTCTCTCCACCTCCTGTCTCCCTCTCTCTCTCCACCTCCTGTCTCTCTCTCTCTCTCTCCACCGCCTGTCTCTCTCTCTCTCTCGCCACCTCCTGTCTCTCTCTCTCTCGCCACCTTCTGTCCCTCTCTCTCCACCTCGTGTCTCTCTAACTCCACCTCCTGTCTCTCTCTCTCTCTCTCCACCTCCTGTCTCTCTCTCTCTCCACCTACTGTCTCTCTCGCCACCTTCTGTCTCTCTCACTCTCGCCACCGTCTGTCGCTCTCTCTCCACCTCCTGTCTCTTTCTCTCTCTCCACCTCCTGTCTCTCTCTCTCTCCATCTCCTGTCTCTCTCTCTCCACCTCCTGTCTCTCTCTCTCTCGCCACCGTCTCTCTCTCTCTCCACCTCCTGTCTCTCTCTCTCTCTCTCTCTCTCCATCTCCGGTCTCTCTCTCTCTCTCTCTCTCCAACTCCTGTCTCTCTCTCTCTCTCCAGTCTCTCTCTCTCCACCTCCTGTCTCTCTCTCTCTCCACCTCCCCTCTCTCTCTCCCTCCATCTCCTGTCTCCCTCTCTCTCTCCACCTCCTGTCTCTCTCTCTCTCCATCTCCTGTCTCTCTCTCTCTCCACATCCTGTCTCTCTCTCTCTCCATCTCCTGTCTCACTCTCTCTCTCTCCCCATCATCTGTCTCTCTCTCTCTCCATCTCCTCTCTCTCTCTCTCGCTCCACCTCCTGTCTCTCTCTCTCTCTCACCACTTCCTCTCTCTCTCTCTCCACCTCCTGTCTCTCTCTCTCTCTCTCCACCTCCTGTCTCGCTCTCTCTCTCTACCTCCTGACTCTCTCTCTCCACCTCCTCTCTCTCTCACTCCATCTCCTGTCTCTCTCTCTCTCCATCTCCTGTCTATCTCTCTCTCCACCTCCTCTCTCTCTCCATCTCCTGTCTCTCTCTCTCTCTCCACGTCCTCTCTCTCTCCATCTCCTGTCTCTCTCTCTCCACCTCCTCTCTCCCTCCATCTCCTGTCTCTCTCTCTCTCCATCTCCTGTCTCTCTCTCTCTCCATCTCCTGTCTCTCTCTCTCTCTCCACCTCCTGTCTCTCTCTCTCTCCACATCCTCTCTCTCTCTGTCTCTCCATCTCCTGTCTCTTTCTCTCTCCACCTCCTCTCTCTCCCTCCACCTCGTGTCTCTCTCTCTCTCTCTCCACCTCCTGTCTCTCTCTCTCCCTCCACCTCCTGTCTCTCTCTCTCTCCACCTCCTGTCTCTCTCTCTCCACCTCGTGTCTCTCTCTCTCTCCACCTCCTGTCTCTCTCTCTCCACCTCGTGTCTCTCTCTCTCTCCACCTCCTGTCTCTCTCTCTCTCCATCTCCTGTCTCTGTCTCGCTCCACCTCCTCTCTCTCTCCATCTCCTGTCTCTCTCTCTCTCCACCTACTCTCTCTCTCCATCTCCTGTCTCTCTCTCTCCACCTCCTCTCTCCATCCATCTCCTGTCTCTCTCTCGCACCACCTCCTGTCTCTCTCTCTCTCCATCTCCTGTCTCTCTCTCTCCATACCCTCTCTCTCTCCACCGACTGTCTCTCTCTCACCACTTCCTGTCTCTCTCTCTCTCCACCTCCTGACTATCTCTCTCACTATCCACCTCCTGTCTCTCTCTCTCCAACTCCTGTCTCTCTCTCCAACTCCTGTCTCTCTCTCTCCACCTCCTATCTCTTTCTATCTCTCCACCTCCTGTCTCTCTCTCTCTCCATCTCCTGTCTCTCTCTCTCCATCTCCTGTCTCTCTCTCTCTCTCGCCACCGTCTCTCTCTCTCTCTCCACCTCCTGTCTCTCTCTCTCTTCACCTCCTGTCTCTCTCCCTCGCCACCTTCTGTCTCACTCTCTCTCTCTCTCCACCTCCTGTCTCCCTCTCTCTCCACCTCCCCTCTCTCTCTCCCTCCATCTCCTGTCTCTCTCTCTCTCTCTCCGCCTCCTGTCGCTCTCTCTCTCCATCTCCTGTCTCTCTCTCTCTCTCCACCGCCTGTCTCTCTCTCTCCATCTCCTCTCTCCCTCCATCTCCTGTCTCTCTCTCGCTCTCAACCTCCTGTCTCTCTCTCTCTCTCGCTCTCTCCACCGTCTGTCTCTCTCTCTCCACCTCCTATCTCTTTCTCACTCTCCACCTCCTGTCTCTCTCCCTCTCCATCTCCTGTCTCTCTCTCTCCACCTCCTGTCTCTCTCTCTCTCTCGCCACCGTCTCTCTCTCTCTCTCTTCACCTCCTGTCTCTCTCCACCTCCTGTCTCTCTCTCCCTCCATCTCCTGTCTCTCTCTCTCTCTCCACCTCCTGTCTCTCTCTCTCTCCATCTCCTGTCTCTCTCTCTCTCTCCACCTCCTGTCTCTCTCTCTCTCTCCACCTCCTGTCTCCCTCTCTCTCCCCACCTCCTGTCTCTCTCTCTCTCTCCACCTCCTGTCTCTCTCTCTCTCTGCATCTCCTGTCTCTCTCTCTCCACCTCCTGTCTCTCTCTCCCTCCATCTCCAGCTCCTGTATCTCTCTCCCTCCATCTCCAGTCTCTCTCTCTCCACCTCCTGTCTCCCTCTCTCTCTCCACCTCCTGTCTCTCTCTCTCTCTCTCCACCGCCTGTCTCTCTCTCTCTCTCGCCACCTCCTGTCTCTCTCTCTCTCGCCACCTTCTGTCCCTCTCTCTCCACCTCGTGTCTCTCTAACTCCACCTCCTGTCTCTCTCTCTCTCTCTCCACCTCCTGTCTCTCTCTCTCTCCACCTACTGTCTCTCTCGCCACCTTCTGTCTCTCTCACTCTCGCCACCGTCTGTCGCTCTCTCTCCACCTCCTGTCTCTTTCTCTCTCTCCACCTCCTGTCTCTCTCTCTCTCCATCTCCTGTCTCTCTCTCTCCACCTCCTGTCTCTCTCTCTCTCGCCACCGTCTCTCTCTCTCTCCACCTCCTGTCTCTCTCTCTCTCTCTCTCTCTCCATCTCCGGTCTCTCTCTCTCTCTCTCCAACTCCTGTCTCTCTCTCTCTCTCCAGTCTCTCTCTCTCCACCTCCTGTCTCTCTCTCTCTCCACCTCCCCTCTCTCTCTCCCTCCATCTCCTGTCTCCCTCTCTCTCTCCACCTCCTGTCTCTCTCTCTCTCTCCATCTCCTGTCTCTCTCTCTCTCCACATCCCGTCTCTCTCTCTCTCCATCTCCTGTCTCACTCTCTCTCTCTCTCACAACCTCCTGTCTCTCTCTCTCCCATCATCTGTCTCTCTCTCTCTCCATCTCCTCTCTCTCTCTCTCGCTCCACCTCCTGTCTCTCTCTCTCTCTCACCACTTCCTCTCTCTCTCTCTCCACCTCCTGTCTCTCTCTCTCTCTCTCCACCTCCTGTCTCGCTCTCTCTCTCTACCTCCTGACTCTCTCTCTCCACCTCCTCTCTCTCTCACTCCATCTCCTGTCTCTCTCTCTCTCCATCTCCTGTCTATCTCTCTCTCCACCTCCTCTCTCTCTCCATCTCCTGTCTCTCTCTCTCTCTCCACGTCCTCTCTCTCTCCATCTCCTGTCTCTCTCTCTCCACCTCCTCTCTCCCTCCATCTCCTGTCTCTCTCTCTCTCCATCTCCTGTCTCTCTCTCTCTCCATCTCCTGTCTCTCTCTCTCTCTCCACCTCCTGTCTCTCTCTCTCTCCACATCCTCTCTCTCTCTGTCTCTCCATCTCCTGTCTCTTTCTCTCTCCACCTCCTCTCTCTCCCTCCACCTCGTGTCTCTCTCTCTCTCTCCCACCTCCTGTCTCTCTCTCTCCCTCCACCTCCTGTCTCTCTCTCTCTCCACCTCCTGTCTCTCTCCACCTCGTGTCTCTCTCTCTCTCCACCTCCTGTCTCTCTCTCTCCACCTTGTGTCTCTCTCTCTCTCTCCACCTCCTGTCTCTCTCTCTCTCCATCTCCTGTCTCTGTCTCGCTCCACCTCCTCTCTCTCTCCATCTCCTGTCTCTCTCTCTCTCCACCTACTCTCTCTCTCCATCTCCTGTCTCTCTCTCTCCACCTCCTCTCTCCATCCATCTCCTGTCTCTCTCTCGCACCACCTCCTGTCTCTCTCTCTCTCCATCTCCTGTCTCTCTCTCTCCATACCCTCTCTCTCTCCACCTACTGTCTCTCTCTCACCACTTCCTGTCTCTCTCTCTCTCCACCTCCTGACTATCTCTCTCTCTATCCACCTCCTGTCTCTCTCTCTCCAACTCCTGTCTCTCTCTCCATCTCCTGTCTCTCTCTCTCCACCTCCTGTCTCTCTCTCTCCACCTCCTGTCTCTCTCTCTCTCCATCTCCTGTCTCTCTCTCTTCACCTCCTGTCTCTCTCCCTCGCCACCTTCTGTCTCACTCTCTCTCTCTCCACCTCCTGTCTCCCTCTCTCTCCACCTGCCCTCTCTCTCTCCCTCCATCTCCTGTCTCTCTCTCTCTCTCTCCGCCTCCTGTCGCTCTCTCTCTCCATCTCCTGTCTCTCTCTCTCTCTCCACCGCCTGTCTCTCTCTCTCCATCTCCTGTCTCTCTCTCTCTCTCTCTCTCACCACCTCCTGTCTCTCTCTCTCTCTCCATCTCCTGTCTCTCTCTCCATATCCTCTCTCTCTCTCCACCTCCTGTCTCTCTCTCCCTCCATCTCCTGTCTCTCTCTCTCTCTCCACCTCCTGTCTCTCTCCCCCTCCATCTCCTGTCTCTCTCTCTCTCCATCTCCTCTCTCTCTCTCTCTCTGCATCTCCTGTCTCTCTCTCTCCACCTCCTGTCTCTCTCTCCCTCCATCTCCAGTCTCTCTCTCTCTCTCCACCTCCTGTCTCTCTCTCTCTCCATCTCCTGTCTCTCTCTGTCTCCACCTCCTGTCTCTCTCTCTCTCTCCACCTCCTGTCTCTCTCTCTCTCTCTCCACCTACTGTCTCTCTCTCCATCTCCTGTCTCTCTCTCTCCACCTCCTGTCTCTCTCTCGCCACCGTCTCTCTCTCTCCCAACCTCCTGTCTCTCTCTCTCTCTCTCTCTCCACCTCCTGTCTCTCTCTCTCTCTCCATCTCCTGTCTCTCTCTCTCCACCTCCTGTCTCTCTCTCTCTCCATCTCCTGTCTCTCTCTCTCCACCTCCTGTCTCTCTCTCTCTCTCCACCTCCTGTCTCTCTCTCTCTCCACCTCCCCTCTCTCTCTCCCTCCATCTCCTGTCTCCCTCTCTCTCTCTCCACCTCCTGTCTCTCTCTCTCTCCATCTCCTGTCTCTCTCTCTCTCTCCACATCCTGTCTCTCTCTCTCTCCATCTCCTGTCTCACTCTCTCTCTCTCTCACAACCTCCTGTCTCTCTCCATCATCTGTCTCTCTCTCTCTCCATCTCCTCTCTCTCTCTCTCTCGCTCCACCTCCTGTCTCTCTCTCTCTCTCTCTCTCACCACTTCCTCTCTTCTCTCTCTCCACCTCCTGTCTCTCTCTCTCTCTCCACCTACTGTCTCGCTCTCTCTCCCTACCTCCTGTCTCTCTCTCTCCACCTCCTCTCTCTCTCACTCCACCTCCTGTCGCTCTCTCTCTCCATCTCCTGTCTCTCTCTCTCTCTCACCTCCTGTCTCTCTCTCTCCACCTCCTCTCTCTCTCTCTCTCTCCATCTCCTGTCTCTCTCTCTCTCCATCTCCTGTCTCTCTCTCCACCTCCTCTCTCTCCCCATCTCCTGTGTCTCTCTCTCTCTCCACGTCCTCTCTCTCTCCATCTCTTGTCTCTCTCTCTCCACCTCCTCTCTCCTCCATCTCCTGTCTCTCTCTCTCTCCATCTTATGTCTCTCTCTCTCTCCATCTCCTGTCTCTGTCTCTCTCTCTCCACCTCCTGTCTCTCTCTCTCTCCACATCCTCTCTCTCTCTGTCTCTCCATCTCCTGTCTCTTTCTCTCTCCACCCTCCTCTCTCCCTCCCTCCACCTCGTGTCTCTCTCTCTCTCTCTCCAGCTCCTGTCTCTCTCTCTCCACCTCGTGTCTCTCTCTCTCTCCACTTCCTGTCTCTCTCTCCATCTCCTGTCTCTGTCTCGCACCACCTCCTCTCTCTCTCCATCTCCTGTCTCTCTCTCTCTCCCACCTACTCTCTCTCTCCATCTCCTGTCTCTCTCTCTCCACCTCCTCTCTCCATCCATCTCCTGTCTCTCTCTCTCTCCACCCTACTCTCTCTCTCCATCTCCTGTCTCTCTCTCTCCACCTCCTCTCTCTCACCACCTCCTGTCTCTCTCTCCATCTCCTGTCTCTCTCTCTCTCCATATCCTCTCTCTCTCTCCACCGACTGTCTCTCTCTCTCTCTCACCACTTCCTGTCTCTCTCTCTCTCTCCACCTCCCTGTCTCTCTCTCTCTCCACCTCCCTCTCTCTCTCCCTCCATCTCCTGTCTCCCTCTCTCTCTCTCCACCTCCTGTCTCTCTCTCTCTCATCTCCTGTCTCTCTCTCTCTCTCCACATCCTGTCTCTCTCTCTCTCCATCTCCTGTCTCACTCTCTCTCTCTCTCTCACAACCTCCTGTCTATCTCTCTCCATATCTGTCTCTCTCTCTCTCCATTCCTCTCTCTCTCTCTCTCTCCGCTCCACCTCCTGTCTCTCTCTCTCTCTGTCTCACCACTTCCTCTCTCTCTCTCTCCACCTCCTGTCTCTCTCTCTCTCCACCTCCAGTCTCTCTCTCTCCACCTCGTGTCTCTCTCTCTCTCCACTTCCTGTCTCTCTCTCCATCTCCTGTCTCTGTCTCGCTCCACCTCCTCTCTCTCTCCATCTCCTGTCTCTCTCTCTCCACCTACTCTCTCTCTCCATCTCCTGTCTCTCTCTCTCTCCACCTACTCTCTCTCTGCATCTCCTGTCTCTCTCTCTCCACCTCCAGTCTCTCTCTCCCTCCATCTCCTGTCTCTCTCTCTCTCCCACCTCCTGTCTCTCTCTCCCTCCATCTCCTGTCTCTCTCTCTCTCCACCTCCTGTCTCCCTCTCTCTCTCCACCTCCTGTCTCTCTCTCTCTCTCTCTCCACCTCCTGTCTCTCTCTCTCTGCATCTCCCTGTCTCTCTCTCCACCTCCTGTCTCTCTCTCCCTCCATCTCCTCTCTCTCTCTCTCTCTCCACCTCCTGTATCTCTCTCCCTCCATCTCCTGTCTCTCTCTCTCCACCTCCTGTCTCCCTCTCTCTCTCCACCTCCTGTCTCTCTCTCTCTCTCTCCACCTCCTGTCTCTCTCTCTCTCTGCATCTCCTGTCTCTCTCTCTCTCCCCACCTCCTGTCTCTCTCTCCCTCTCTCTCCACCTCCTGTCTCTCTCTCTCTCTCTCGCCACCTCCTGTCTCTCTCTCCCTCTCTCGCCACCTCCTGTCTCTCTCTCTCTCGCCACCTTCTGTCCCTCTCTCTCCACCTCCTGTCTTCTCTCTCTCTCCACCTCGTGTCTCTCTCTCTCTCTCTCTCCACCTACTGTCTCTCTCGCCACCTTCTGTCTCTCTCACTCTCGCCACCGTCTGTCTATCTCTCTCCACCTGCTGTCTCTTTCTCTCTCTCCACCTCCTGTCTCTCTCTCTCTCCATCTCCTGTCTCTCTCTCTCCACCTCCTGTCTCTCTCTCTCTCGCCACCGTCTCTCTCTCTCTCCACCTCCTGTCTCTCTCTCTCTCTCCATCTCCTGTCTCTCTCTCTCTCTCTCTCCACCTCCTGTCTCTCTCTCTCTCCATCTCCTGTCTCTCTCTCTCCACCTCCTGTCTCTCTCTCTCTCTCCACCTCCTGTCTCTCTCTCTGTCCACCTCCCCTCTCTCTCTCCCTCCATCTCCTGTCTCCCTTTCTCTCTCTCCACCTCCTGTCTCTCTCTCTCTCCATCTCCTGTCTCTCTCTCTCTCACAACCTCCTGTCTCTCTCTCTCCATCATCTGTCTCTCTCTCCCTCCATCTCCTCTCTCTCTCTCTCGCTCCACCTCCTGTCTCTCTCTCTCTCTCACCACTTCCTCTCTCTCGCTCTCCACCTCCTGTCTCTCTCTCTCTCTCGACCTCCTGTCTCGCTCTCTCTCTCAACCTCCTGTCTCTCTCTCTCCACCTCCTCTCTCTCTCTCTCTCCATCTCCAGTCTCTCTCTCTCTCCATCTCCTGTCTATCTCTCTCTCCACCTCCTCTCTCCCTCCATCTCCTGTCTCTCTCTCTCTCTCCATCTCCTGTCTCTGTCTCTCTCTCTCCGCCTCCTGTCTCTCTCTCTCTCTCCACATCCTCTCTCTCTCTGTCTCTCCATCTCCTGTCTTTTTCTCTCTCCACCTCCTCTCTCTCTCCCTCCACCTCGTGTCTCTCTCTCTCTCCACCTCCTGTCTCTCTCGCTCCACCTCCTGTCTCTCTCTCCACCTCCTGTCTCTCTCTCTCTCTACCTCCTGTCTCTCTCTCTCTCCACCTCCTGTCTCTCTCTCTCTCTCCATCTCCTGTCTCTCTCTCTCTCCACCTCCTGTCTCTCTCTCTCTCTCCACCTCCTCTCTCTCTCTTTCTCTCCATCTCCCGTCTCTGTCTCTCTCTCTCCACCTCCTGTCTCTCTCTCTCTCCACATCCTCTCTCTCTCTGTCTCTCCACCTCGTGTCTCTCTCTCTCTCCATCTCCTGTCTCTCTCTCTCTCCATCTCCTGACTCTCTCTCTCTCCACCTCGTGTCTCTCTCTCTCTCCATCTCCTGTCTCTCTCTCTCTCTCTCCAACTCCTGTCTCCCTCTCTCTCTCCACCTCCTGTCTCTCTCTCTCTCTCTCCACCGCCTGTCTCTCTCTCTCTGCATCTCCTGTCTCTCTCCCTCTCCCCAACTCCTGTCTCTCTCTCTCTCCCCAACTCCTGTCTCTCTCCCTCTCTCTCCACCTCCTGTCTCTCTCTCTCTCTCTCGCCACCTCCTGTCTCTCTCTCACTCTCTCGCCACCTCCTGTCTCTCTCTCTCTCGCCACCGTCTGTCGCTCTCTCTCCACCTCCTGTCTCTTTCTCTCTCTCCACCTCCTGTCTCTCTCTCTCTCCACCTCCTGTCTCTCTCTCTCCACCTCCTGTCTCTCTCTCTCTCTCTCGCCACCGTCTCTCTCTCTCTCACCTCCTGTCTCTCTCTCTCTCTCTCCATCTCCTGTCTCTCTCTCTCTCTCTCTCCAACTCCTGTCTCTCTCTCTCTCCATCTCCTGTCTCTCTCTCTCCACCTCCTGTCTCTCTCTCTCTCTCTCTCCACCTCCTGTCTCTCTCTCTCTCCACCTCCCCTCTCTCTCTCCCTCCATCTCCTGTCTCCCTCTCTCTCTCTCCACCTCCTGTCTCTCTCTCTCTCCATCTCCTGTCTCTCTCTATCTCTCCACATCCTGTCTCTCTCTCTCTCTCCATCTCCTGTCTCACTCTCTCTCTCTCTCTCACAACCTCCTGTCTCTCTCTCTCTCCATCATCTGTCTCTCTCTCTCTCCATCTCCTCCCTCTCTCTCGCTCCAAATCCTGTCTCTCTCTCTCCCCACCTCCTGTCTCTCTCTCTCACCACTTCCTCTCTCTCTCTCCACCTCCTGTCTCTCTCTCTCTCTCTCTCCACCTCCTGTCTCGCTCTCTCTCTCTACCTCCTGTCTCTCTCTCTCCACCTCCTCTCTCTCTCTCTCCATCTCCTGTCTCTCTCTCTCTCCATCTCCTGTCTATCTCTCTCTCCAACTCCTGTCTCTCTCTCTCTCTCCAACTCCTGTCTCTCTCTCTCGATCCACCTTCTGCCTCTCTCTCTCCACCTCCTGTCTCTCTCCACCTCCTGTCTCTCTCCACCTCCTGTCTCTTTCTCTCCAACTCCTGTCTCTCTCTCTCTCTCCAACTCCTGTCTCTCTCTCTCTCCAACTCCTGTCTCCATCTCTCTCTCTCCAGCTCCTGTCTCTCTCTCTCTCCACCTCGTGTCTCTCTCTCTCTCTCTCTCCACCTCCTGTCTCTCTCTCTCTCTACCTCCTGTCTCTCTCTCTCTCTCTCTCCACCTACTGTCTCTCTCTCTCGCCAACTTATACCTCTCTCTCTCTCTCTCTCTCCACCTCCCGACTCTCTCTCTGCATCTCCTGTCTCTCTCTCTCTCTCTACCTCCTGTCTCTCTCTCTCTCTCCCCACCTCCTGTCTCTCTCCCTCTCTCTCCACCTCCTGTCTCTCTCTCCCTCCATCTCCTGTCTCTCTCTCTCTCCACCTCCTGTCTCCCTCTCTCCCTCTCTCCACCTCCTGTCTCTCTCTCTCTCTCTCCACCTCCTGTCTCTCTCTCTCTCTACCTCCTGTCTCTCTCCCTCTCTCTCCACCTCCTGTCTCTCTCTCTCTCTCTCCCCACCTCCTGTCTCTCTCCCTCTCTCTCCACCTCCTGTCTCTCTCTATCTCTCTCGCCATCTCCTGTCTCTCTCTCTCTCTCGCCACCTCCTGTCTCTCTCTCTCTCGCCAACTTCTGTCTCACTCTCTCTCTCTCCACCTCCCGTCTCTCTCTCTCTCCACCTCGTGTCTCTCGAACTCCATCTCCTGTCTCTCTCTCGCTCTCCACCTCCTGTCTCTCTCTCTCTCGCTCTCTCCACCGTCTGTCTCTCTCTCTCCACCTCCTATCTCTTTCTCACTCTCCACCTCCTGTCTCTCTCCCTCTCCATCTCCTGTCTCTCTCTCTCCACCTCCTGTCTCTCTCTCTCTCTCGCCACCGTCTCTCTCTCTCTCTCTCTCTCCACCTCCTGTCTCTCTCTCTCCACCTCCTGTCTCTCTCTCTCCACCTCCTGTCTCTCTCTCCCTCCATCTCCTGTCTCTCTCTCTCTCTCTCCACCTCCTGTCTCTCTCTCTCTCCATCTCCTGTCTCTCTCTCTCTCTCCACCTCCTGTCTCTCTCTCTCCACCTCCTGTCTCCCTCTCTCTCCCCACCTCCTGTCTCTCTCTCTCTCGCCACCTCCTGTCTCTCTCTCTCTCCACCTCCTGTCTCTCTCTCTCTCGCCACCTCCTGTCTCTCTCTCTCTCGCCACCTTCTGTCCCTCTCTCTCCACCTCCTGTCTCTCTCTCTCTCCACCTCGTGTCTCTCTAACTCCACCTCCTGTCTCTCTCTCTCTCTCTCTCCACCTCCTGTCTCTCTCTCTCTCTCTCCACCTACTGTCTCTCTCGCCACCTTCTGTCTCTCTCACTCTCGCCACCGTCTGTCGCTCTCTCTCCACCTCCTGTCTCTTTCTCTCTCTCCACCTCCTGTCTCTCTCTCTCTCCATCTCCTGTCTCTCTCTCTCCACCTCCTGTCTCTCTCTCTCTCGCCACCGTCTCTCTCTCTCTCCACCTCCTGTCTCTCTCTCTCTCTCTCTCTCCATCTCCTGTCTCTCTCTCTCTCTCTCCAACTCCTGTCTCTCTCTCTCTCTCCAGTCTCTCTCTCTCCATCTCCTGTCTCTCTCTCTCTCTCCACCTCCTGTCTCTCTCTCTCTCCACCTCCCCTCTCTCTCTCCCTCCATCTCCTGTCTCCCTCTCTCTCTCCACCTCCTGTCTCTCTCTCTCTCCATCTCCTGTCTCTCTCTCTCTCTCCACATCCTGTCTCTCTCTCTCCATCTCCTGTCTCACTCTCTCTCTCTCTCTCACAACCTCCTGTCTCTCTCTCTCTCCATCATCTGTCTCTCTCTCTCTCCATCTCCTCTCTCTCTCTCTCGCTCCACCTCCTGTCTCTCTCTCTCTCTCACCACTTCCTCTCTCTCTCTCTCTCCACCTCCTGTCTCTCTCTCTCTCTCTCCACCTCCTGTCTCGCTCTCTCTCTACCTCCTGTCTCTCTCTCTCCACCTCCTCTCTCTCTCTCTCTCTCCATCTCCTGTCTCTCTCTCTCTCCATCTCCTGTCTATCTCTCTCTCCACCTCCTCTCTCTCTCCATCTCCTGTCTCTCTCTCTCTCTCCACGTCCTCTCTCTCTCCATCTCCTGTCTCTCTCTCTCCACCTCCTCTCTCCCTCCATCTCCTGTCTCTCTCTCTCTCCATCTCCTGTCTCTCTCTCTCTCCATCTCCTGTCTCTCTCTCTCTCTCCACCTCCTGTCTCTCTCTCTCTCCACATCCTCTCTCTCTCTGTCTCTCCATCTCCTGTCTCTTTCTCTCTCCACCTCCTCTCTCTCCCTCCACCTCGTGTCTCTCTCTCTCTCTCTCCACCTCCTGTCTCTCTGTCTCCCTCCACCTCCTGTCTCTCTCTCTCTCCACCTCCTGTCTCTCTCTCTCCACCTCGTGTCTCTCTCTCTCTCCACCTCCTGTCTCTCTCTCTCCACCTCGTGTCTCTCTCTCTCTCCACCTCCTGTCTCTCTCTCTCTCCATCTCCTGTCTCTGTCTCGCTCCACCTCCTCTCTCTCTCCATCTCCTGTCTCACTCTCTCTCCACCTACTCTCTCTCTCCATCTCCTGTCTCTCTCTCTCCACCTCCTCTCTCCATCCATCTCCTGTCTCTCTCTCGCACCACCTCCTGTCTCTCTCTCTCTCCATCTCCTGTCTCTCTCTCTCCATACCCTCTCTCTCTCCACCTACTGTCTCTCTCTCACCACTTCCTGTCTCTCTCTCTCTCCACCTCCTGACTATCTCTCTCTCTATCCACCTCCTGTCTCTCTCTCTCCAACTCCTGTCTCTCTCTCCAACTCCTGTCTCTCTCTCTCCACCTCCTATCTCTTTCTATCTCTCCACCTCCTGTCTCTCTCTCTCTCCATCTCCTGTCTCTCTCTCTCTCCATCTCCTGTCTCTCTCTCTCTCTCGCCACCGTCTCTCTCTCTCTCTCTCGCCACCTCCTGTCTCTCTCTCCCTCTCTCGCCACCTCCTGTCTCTCTCTCTCTCGCCACCGTCTGTCGCTCTCTCTCCACCTCCTGTCTCTTTCTCTCTCCACCTCCCCTCTCTCTCTCCCTCCATCTCCTGTCTCTCTCTCTCTCTCCGCCTCCTGTCGCTCTCTCTCTCCATCTCCTGTCTCTCTCTCTCTCTCCACCGCCTGTCTCTCTCTCGCCATCTCCTGTCTCTCTCTCTCTCTCTCACCACCTCCTGTCTCTCTCTCTCTCCATCTCCTGTCTCTCTCTCCATATCCTCTCCCTCTCTCCACCTACTGTCTCTCTCTCTCTCTCACCACTTCCTGTCTCTCTCTCTCTCTGCATCTCTTGTCTCTCTCTCTCCACCTCCTGTCTCTCTCTCCCTCCATCTCCTGTCTCTCTCTCTCTCTCCACCTCCTGTCTCTCTCCCCCTCCATCTCCTGTCTCTCTCTCTCTCCATCTCCTGTCTCTCTCTCTCTCTGCATCTCCTGTCTCTCTCTCTCCACCTCCTGTCTCTCTCTCCCTCCATCTCCTGTCTCTCTCTCTCTCTCCACCTCCTGTCTCTCTCTCTCTCCATCTCCTGTCTCTCTCTGTCTCCACCTCCTGTCTCTCTCTCTCTCTCCACCTCCTGTCTCTCTCTCTCTCTCTCCTCCACCTACTGTCTCTCTCTCGCCACCGTCTCTCTCTCTCTCCACCTCCTGTCTCTCTCTCTCTCTCTCTCCATCTCCTG